>NC_083591.1:55352684-55663934 GCF_027579695.1 Neoarius graeffei | reverse complement strand
CAAAGCTGCTTCTCTAACCTTAAGGCCATAGCTTCACCAGTTGTTGTGTTCTGCACTGCTGTGACATGTAGTTACATTTCTGATGAGGTGTGCATCAGGCTATGGTCTAGGATATGGTGTAAATTCTACACAGAAGTATAACTCACACAGAAGTTGTAGTCAAGACCACCTAAACTGAGACCAAGACCAAAGTATATCGAGACCAAGACAAGACCAAGACTTTGAGAGGTTGAAAGCAAGTCAAGACCAAGACCAAGACTCAGACTTTGAGGGGTTGAGAGCAAGGCCAAGACCAAGATTTTGAGGGGCTGAGAGCAAGTCAAGACCAAGACTTTGAGGGGTTGAAAGTAAGTTGAGACCAAGACCAAGACTCAGACTTTGAGGGGTTGAGAGCAAGACCAAGACTTTGAGGGGTTGAGAGCAAGTCAAGACCAAGACCAAGACACAGACTTTGAGGGGTTGAGAGCAAGACCAAGACTTTGAGGGGTTGAGAGCAAGACCAAGACCAAGACCAAAGCAGGGCAAGACCGAATCAAGACCAGAACCAGACCAGTGTGTGTGAAGGGGGGCAGGAAGGGGTGACAGCCATTAACAGGAATAGGAATCATGGTTTTTGTCGCATCTGAAGCAGGAAATTTTACATCCAATCACAACAAATAAATCAAACAAGGAACAGGCAATTCAGTGAAATCCCCATAGTTGTGGTCTTGACCAGTCTTGAAATAAACTCCTGAGTCTTCTATGTCCGAGACCGAGAGAAGACTGAGTAAAAATGTGGTCGATTCCGAGGTGAGACCAAGCTCTTCAAAAAGTGGTCTTGAGACCAGTCTTGAGTCCTACAACACTAGGCAGTGCAACAGCATTCGTTACAATGTAAACCTTCAGCACCACTGATGATCACATATTAATTATAAAGATTAATATGCAAGTCATTCAGGGTGAATTTTCCTTCATGATTGTATTCTGAGACTGATTTGACCTTTAGTTGTCACACACACAAACTGTTCGGTGGACAACGGAGGCTGTGATCATGACTGCCACGAAAGGGAAAACAACATAGGACGTTACTGCAGCTGTATTAATGGATACAAACTCCATGAAGACGTCAAACAGTGTGTTCCAAAAAGTGAGGACACAGATTTTCTTGCTGTAGATGAAGTTAAGTGAGGTCTCCATATTGTTAATATTTTACAAGTGTAAATCATAGTGTGTTTGTCTCTGATGTCCAGATCAGCGGTCTTGTGGGCAAATTTTGACTTCTAAGCCATCCTACAGAATAAAGCCCTTTCAAGGTCTACTACCTTGGATCACTGGCGGTGAAGTTGGCAGAAAGGGAGAGAGTCCTTGGCAGGTATAAGTCTTGGGATCTTGGATGGAAATTATGGTTTTTGTTTTTTGGTTGGATTTTTTTTGGTTTATTGATGCTTCATAATGGGGCACAGTGGTGTAGTGGTTAGCACTGTCGCTTCACAGCAAGAAGGTCCTAGGTTCGAGCCCAGTGGCCGATAGGGGCCTTTCTGTGTGGAGTTTGTATGTTCTCCCCGTGTCTGTGTGGGTTTCCTCCAGGTGCTCCGGTTTCCCCCACAGTCCAAAGACATGCAGGTTAGACTAATTGGTGGCTCTAAATTGACCGTAGGTGTGAATGTGAGTGTGAATGGTTGTTTGTCTCTGTGTGTCAGCCCTGCAATAACTTGGCGACTTGTCCAGGGTGTACCCTGCCTCTCATCCATAGTCAGTTGGGATAGGCTCCAGCTTGCCTGCGTCCCTGAACAGGATCAGCGTTTACAGATAATGGATGGATGTACTATTTAAGTGGAGATTCAAATTCAGATCAATTGTATTAGAGTTTTTCAACATGGTGCCATTTATGTCTGTCTTTCCTTCTCAGGCTCTTCTGTTAAATGCAGGAGGAGAATTTCACTGTGGTGGTGTCTTGCTTGATGAAGTGTGGGTTCTCACTACTGCTCACTGTACTGAAGGATACAGCCGCTTCAGTGTCAGACTGGGTTTGTTTGTTTTTTTGTTTGATTTTTTTTTTTATTTGCTTTTGGTCACTTTTTGAAAGTGAAATTTTAAGATTGATGACAAATACGGCATTGATGGTTGGAAAACAAAAAGGCTCCATCCAGCAAATCTGAATAGCTTTACAATTTGTTCCTATTATAGAACCTGTAAGCTTTCTGTGTAGAATCCTACAACAGAGGGCTTCTATTGATGAAACATTTAGAACAAATAGAGCTTATTTAGAATTCTAAGAGGTGGTGTCGTGGTTAGCACTGTCGCCTCGCAGCAAGAATGTGCTGGGTTCGAGCCCAGCAGCTGACGAGGGCCTTTCTGTGTGGAGTTTGCATGTTCTCCCCATGTCTGCGTGGGTTTCCTCCGGGTGCTCCGGTTTCCCCCACAGTCCAAAGACATGCAGGTTAGGTTAATTGGTGGCTCTAAATTGACCATAGGTGTGAATGTGAGTGTGAATGGTTGTTTGTCTTATGTGTTAGCCCTGCAATGACCTGGCGACTTGTCCAGGGTGTACCCCACCTCTCGCCCATAGTCAGCTGGGATAGGCTCCAGCTTGCCTGTGACCCTGTACGGGATAAGTGGCTACAGATAATGGATGGATGGATAGAATTCTAAGACCCTTGAGAAACTCTTTTTTTCCCCCCAAGGGTATTGATATAGTCCATTCTGGATCAGGTAGACATTTCATTAGCTGGCAGATGAAGAGATTGTGGCAGCAGGTGTGTGGTCAAGTACCTGCTCTGAAGTGGAGAGTGAGTCTTGCAGAATGAGCAGGTAAAGAGTGATTGTTTTCACCTGTGACTGGTTTACAGCAGCCTATTTCCATGCTTTCAGCTATTTCCATTCAGCAGTGGGCTGCAAACCTCACACAGGTGTAGCCATTACTCGCTGATTCTCATTCTGAATGCATCTCCAAACTTTAGACTACTGTTCACTATAAAATATTGCTCCCTGGCTAGTATGTGTAATGCTGCTCTTAAATTTGCTCAAAATATGGTAGATGCCTGCCTTTAAACGTGAAAGCTTTTATGTCTGAAATGTACAAATGCTGCATAAAAATGACATCTTGGCAGCTGCCTTCGAATGAAAACATATTTATTTTCTATTAAAATCACCTTTAGGTGACTACAAACGTTTCAGTATCGAAGGAACAGAGGTCACTCTTCCTGTGGTCAAAATTGTTGCCCATCCAAAATTCGATAGAGAAACGCTGGACAATGACATCGCTCTGCTGCGTTTGGAGTCACCTATAGCATTCAGCACGTACATTGTCCCTGCCTGCCTGCCGAGTCAAGACCTGGCTGAACGTGTGCTCCATGCCAATGGCACCATGACGGTGGTGACAGGCTGGGGCAGAAAAAATGAAGAGACAATTCCATACAGCTCAGATCTCAGATACATCAGTGTACCACTGGTGGAGTACTCTGAGTGCGTGAATTACATGGTCAACAACCTGACACAGAACTTCCTGTGCGCCGGCAGCATCGGGAGCGTCAAGGATGCATGCAAAGGAGACAGCGGCGGCCCCATGATGACGTTATACCGCAACACATGGTTCCTCATCGGCCTTGTATCCTGGGGTGAGGGCTGTGGCCGCAAGGACAAATTGGGTATCTATACCAAAGTCTCTAGTTATCTGAATTGGATTGATAGCGTGAAAAAATCAGCAGTGATCTAATCTTGTTTCAGATCTGTTCTACCGATCATCCCAGATTGAGTTTGGGTCTTTTATTTTAGAAGAGGCTCTTCGTAAGACAAAAAACAATACTCATACTTTCAAATCAAATCAGTATCATTCCTAATGTGCACAGTTAACTATGACAGTGTGCTATTATTATAAGTCACTGTTGGAGAGATAGATGGATAGAAGAACTTATTCAGTGGCTGTTCGATGACACTAATGAGATTCATAGACAGTGTTTCTATGTTTTATAAAGCACTGTTTGGACGGGGTTCATGTCTGCCATGATTTTATTTCCATCTGGATTGGTCATGCCAGTGCTTTTCTCCCTGCTCCTCTCAGAAAATTACACACCAAATGACCTGCTGTTTTTTTTTGCTTGCTTGTAAATAAAAAAACATTAGTAATGAATACTGTTTCACATCATTAACTCCTGAAAAACAACACAGTAACACTTCAGTCATTAGTTATGAATTTCACTATTGTTTAAACTCATATTCATATCATTAAAACACATTCAAACAACATTTATGTATAAGCGATTCGTACAACTTCGAGCTGACAACAAGACGAGGCTGACAAATTAATTAATAAAATACATGCTGCAAACATTTTTACAAAAATTACATTCTAATTATGAAAATGAGAAATAATAATAATAATAATAATAATAATAATAAACATTAACATGCTGTTTGCTCATATTACATAAAAGAAGGTAAAAAAAACTGTGGCTTTTTTAAATAAAGAAAATCATGAAAACTTAATGTCATAATTTTATCACTTATGTCAGTGTTTCATGTTCATTTCCCCTGTTACTTTAAACTTTACGGAAATGTTTAAGCCCAGTTATTACATTACAGGCATTTAGCAGACGCTGTTATCCAGAGCGATGTACAATACACACAGAGCAGCCTGGGGAGCAGTTGGACGATAGATGGCTTGCTTGAGGGCACTTCAGCCATTCCTGTTGGTCCAGGGAATCAAACTGGCAACCTTTTGGTCCTAAAGCTGCTTCTCTAACCATTAGGCTATTGCTTCACCAAGTTAACAATGGTGTGCACGCATTTCTGATTTACATACTGATTCATTGCTCCATTGCTCACATATTCTATTACAAGGAAGAAATGTTCTGCTTGGGTCTCCAGAAATAGATAGATAGATAGATAGATAGATAGATAGATAGATAGATAGATAGATAGATAGATAGATAGATAGATAGATAGATCTCATCTTCTCTAGCCGCTTTATCCTGTTCTACAGGGTCGCAGGCAAGCTGGAGCCTATCCCAGCTGACTACGGGTGAAAGGCGGGGTACACCCTGGACAAGTCGCCAGGTCATCACAGGGCCGACACATAGACACAGACAACCATTCACACTCACATTCACACCTACGCTCAATTTAGAGTCACCAGTTAACCTAACCTGCATGTCTTTGGACTGTGGGGGAAACCGGAGCACCCGGAGGAAACCCACGCGGACACGGGGAGAACATGCAAACTCCACACAGAAAGGCCCTCGCCGGCCACGGGGCTCGAACCCGGACCTTCTTGCTGTGAGGCGACAGCGCTAACCACTACACCACCGTGCCACCCAGATAGATAGATTTTTTTTACAAGATGATGCTTACTTTTGGTTTCAATATGTATACAGAATATTTGGAGCAGCTAATATTTGACCATATTTACCTCACCCAGGACAGAGTCCACCAGGGGGCGAGGTATTGTTTTCGGTGGGGTTTCTTTGTTTCTTTGTTAATGATATTACGGGAAAACGGCTGGACCAATCTTCATGAAACTTTCAGGATACATGGGCATGGGCATTTTTTAAATTGTTCATTTTTGGATTGCGCTTCATTTTTGTTACTACTGCCTCATAGAGTAAATATATATGCGATATTTACTGTATGGCAGTGGCGGCTGGTGGGGTTTGAAATAGGGGAAGCTTAGTTTTAGGTCTACGTAATACAATTTTTCAATTATTTGTTATTTGTCATGAGTCAATTTGTTGTTATGTGGGTCTGTCTCAGAAACTGGTCTCTCATTTGGGACATTATGGTCAAAAAATAAATTTTCTAATTTTACTTTTTTTTTTGCATTTACCTAACACTCAATGTTTCTTTTATCATGTTTAATAAGAATAAAGATAGCATCTTGCTTTATCTGGCCTCTGCTGTGGAAATTTTTTTTATTACAATTCAAATGTTTTTGTAAAATTTTTTGAAAATATTGCATAAATTTCGTCTTTTTGATTGCTTGGGTTAAAAATGCCCCTCCTTGAACTGCCACCTTATTGTGGTGGAGGGGTTTGTGTGCTTGAATGATCCTAGGAGCTATGTTGTCGGGGGCATGATGCCCCTGTCAGGGTTTCCCAAGGCGGACAGGTCCTAGGTGACAGGCCAGACTAAGAGCAGTTCACCAAAACCCCTATGGAGAAAAATCCGAGGACTGTGACGTCGCCCGGGATGACGCAGCCGGGGCCCCACCCTGGAGCCAGGCCCGGGGTTGGGGCTCGTATGCGAGCGCTTGGTGGCCGGGCCTTTGCCCATGGGGCCCGGCCGGGCTCAGCCCGAAGAGGTGACGTGGGCCCGACCTCCTGTGGGTTCACCACCCACAGAGGTAGCAGTAGGGGACTGGTGCAATGTGGATTGGGTGGCAGTCGAAGGCAGGGGCCTCGACGACCTGATCCCCGGACACAGCGGCTGGCTGTTGGGACATGGAATGTCACTTCGCTGGGGGGGAAAGAGCCTGAGCTTGTGCGGGAGGTTGAGAGGTACCGGCTAGAGATAGTCGGGCTCACCTCCACGCACAGCTTGGGCTCTGGAACCCAGCTCCTCGAGAGGGGCTGGACTCTCCACTTCTCTGGAGTCGCCTGTGGTGAGCGGCGGCGGGCTGGTGTGGGCTTGCTTATAGCTCCCCAGCTCAGCCGCCATGTGTTGGAGTTTACCCCAGTGAACGAGAGGGTCGCCTCGCTGCGCCTTCGGATTGGGGAGAGGGCTCTTGCTGTTGTTTGTGCCTATGGCCCAAATAGCAGTATAGAGTATCCGGCCTTCTTGGAGTCCCTGGGAGAGGTACTGAGGAGTGCTCAGACTGGGGACTCCATTGTGTTACTGGGGGACTTCAATGCTCACGTGGGAGATGACAGTGACACCTGGAGGGGCGTGGTTGGGAGGAACGGCCTCCCCGATCTGAACCCGAGTGGTGTTTTGTTATTGGACTTCTGTGCTAGTCACGGTTTGTCCATAACGAACACCATGTTCGAGCATAGGGGTGTCCATAAGTGCACGTGGCACCAGGACACCTTAGGTCGGAGGTCAATGATAGACTTTGTAGTCGTTTCATCTGATCTCCGGCCCTATGTCTTGGACACTCGGGTGAAGAGAGGGGCTGAGCTGTCAACTGATCACCACCTGGTGGTGAGTTGGATCCGCTGGCGGAGGAGGAAGCTGGACAGACCTGGCAGGCCCAAACATATGGTGAGGGTCTGCTGGGAACGTCTGGCCGAGCACTCTGTCGGGGAGGTCTTTAACTCCCACCTCCGGGAGAGCTTTTCCCAGCTTCCGAGGGAGGCGGGGGACATTGAGTCTGAGTGGACCATGTTCTCTACCTCCATTGTGGACGCAGCTGTTCGGAGCTGTGGCCGCAAGGTCTCCGGTGCCTGTCGTGGCGGCAATCCCCGAACCCGGTGGTGGACACCGGAAGTAAGGGATGCCGTCAAGCTGAAGAAGGAGTCCTATCGGGCCATGTTAACCTCCAGGACTCCCGAGGCAGCTGACAGGTATCGGCAGGCCAGGCGTGCTGCAGCTCGGGCAGTTGCGGAGGCAAAAACTCGGAACTGGGAGGAGTTCGGGGAGGCCATGGAGAAGGACTATCGGTCGGCCTCGAAGAAATTCTGGCAAACCGTCCGGCGCCTCAGGAGGGGGAAGCAGTACTCTGCCAACACTGTTTACAGTGCGGGTGGGGAGCTGTTGACCTCGACTGGGGACATTGTCGGGCGGTGGAAGGAATACTTTGAGGATCTCCTCAATCCCACCGTCATGTCTTCCACTGAGGAGACTGAGGCTGATGACTCAGAGGTGGACTCGTCCATTACCCAAGCCGAAGTCACTGAGGTGGTTTGCAAGCTCCTCGGTGGCAAGGCACCGGGGGTGGATGAGATCCGCCCTGAGTATCTCAAGTCTCTGGATGTTGTGGGGCTGTCTTGGTTGACACGCCTCTGCAACATCGCGTGGTGGTCAGGGACAGTGCCTCTGGAGTGGCAGACTGGGGTGGTGGTCCCTCTTTTTAAGAAAGGGGACCGGAGAGTGTGCCCCAATTATAGGGGAATCACACTTCTCAGCCTCCCAGGGAAGGTTTACTCCAGGGTACTGGAGAGGAGAATTCGACCAATAGTCGAACCTCGGATCCAGGAGGAACAATGCGGTTTTCGTCCTGGTCGCGGAACACTGGACCAGCTCTATACCCTTCATAGGGTGCTCGAGGGTTCATGGGAGTTTGCCCAACCAGTCCACATGTGCTTTGTGGATCTGGAGAAGGCATTCGACCGTGTCCCCCGTAGTATTCTGTGGGGGGTGCTTCGGGAGTATGGGGTTCGGGGCTCTTTGCTAAGGGCTGTCCGGTCCCTGTACGAACGGAGCAGGAGTCTGGTTCGCATTGCCGGCAGTAAGTCAGACCTGTTCCCAGTGCATGTTGGACTCCGGCAGGGCTGCCCTTTGTCACCGGTTCTGTTCATAATTTTTATGGACAGAATTTCTAGGCGCAGCCAGGGCCCAGAAGGAATCCTGTTTGGGAACCACAGGATTTCATCTCTGCTTTTTGCGGATGATGTTGTCCTGTTGGCTTCTTCAAACCAGGACCTTCAGCATGCACTGGGGCGGTTTGCAGTCGAGTGTGAAGCGGCTGGGATGAGAATCAGCACCTCCAAGTCCGAGGCCATGGTTCTCGACCAGAAAAGGGTGGCTTGCCCTCTCCAGGTTGGTGGAGAAGTTCTGCCTCAAGTGGAGGAGTTTAAGTATCTCGGGATCTTGTTCACGAGTGAGGGAAGGATGGAGCGTGAGATCGACAGGCGGATCGGTGCAGCCTCCGCAGTGATGCGGTCGCTTTACCGGTCCGTTGTGGTGAAGAAGGAGCTGAGCCAAAAGGCGAAGCTCTCAATTTACCGGTCGATCTACGTTCCGACTCTCACCTATGGTCATGAGCTTTGGGTAATGACCGAAAGGACAAGATCGCGGATACAAGCGGCCGAAATGAGTTTCCTTCGCAGGGTGGCTGGGCGCTCCCTTAGAGATAGGGTGAGAAGCACAGTCACTCGGGAGGAGCTCGGAGTAGAGCCGCTGCTGCTCCACATCGAGAGGAATCAGCTGAGGTGGCTCGGGCATCTTTTTCGGATGCCTCCTGGACGCCTCCCTGGGGAGGTGTTCCAGGCATGTCCCCCCGGGAGGAGGCCCCGGGGAAGACCCAGGACACGCTGGAGGGACTATGTCTCTCGGCTGGCCTGGGAACGCCTCGGTGTTCTTCCCGAGGAGCTGGCCGAGGTGTCTGGGGAAAGGGAAGTTTGGGCTTCCCTGCTTAGACTGCTGCCTCCGCGACCCGGTCCCGGATAAAGCGGAAGAAGACGAGACGAGACGGGTTAAAAATGCCAAGTTATGATGACTGAATTGATTATTCACTTAAATATGAATAATACGATACCATTTTGGGTATTTGATATGGCGAAATAGGACACAATGGAAAAATCAAGAACATACCGGAAAGATGAGAATAACGGCGGTGGTAAAAGAACAGCGACTGTACCGGCTGAAGGTCGCGCGGGTCTCTGCTGTGGCGCGCGAGCAACGGGACATCACTACCGCACCGGACGGAGCGCGAGGCGGGGGTGGGGCAAAATGACTGGCTGTACTTTGCCATTATAGCAGATAGATACCAGCTGTTAGCAGCTAGCATTGCAGATCCCAATAAGGCTCAAGCTAGCCTACAACCACGTTGATTGAACTACAAATGAAATAAACGAGTGAATTCACGAATGATCAAACTGATAGAATGGATGAAAGTTAACGGAGCACAACAAGTAATATTTACATTTATTTACAGAGTAATGTACAGAGACATCAATGAGAAGAAACGTTTATATGAAAAGAAATTCGGACAGCACTTTGGCACACGACTACACTTTCTCGACATCCGCTAGGGACTGACTGATCATGCTTCCGTGTTCCTCGCCGACGCCGAAGTACAGCGACCGCCCTCCTCATGTCTTTCAAACACCACCTCCAATAATCCTTTATCAGCCCGGCTTCTTGGCCCTCCCATGTCCCGTTTACCCCCAGAGATACCCGGCTTCCCCGGAAGTGACGATTTTGTCGATTTTAACCAATAACAGCTAGCCGAAATTGGCTGTTCAGAGCCGTCTCGTAGACTGCAACGGATACCCGGCTGCCAGTCCATAGAGCCTATTGAAATAAGAAAGGTTACAGCCTGACAGCAAAGGTGATTCTCATAGCGAACTGCAAGTTCGTCAGACATCACTCAAATAAGTTACAGGATGACATAGGGATAGTTATGAACGTAAATACAATCTTGGGCATATATTATGTTATGCAAGTTACTGTTTTAATGAGAATTCAACGTCGTAGACGCTGCAGTTTGGGGAGAGAATTTTAGGGGAAGTTCGGCTTCCCTTGTTGTCTCTGAGAAATCACCCCTGCTATGGACATGGGATCAGAAAACTATTTTATTTATAAGCAGTAGCCACATGGACCCATAGGGGACCTATTTTTTCGCAAGATCTTCCTTCATATTCATCATAAGTGCTACCGGGCGAGGTTTGTTTTGCCTGGCAACACTTGTTTAATATGTTATTTATGGTTTTTTTTCTTGACATAAGGTGCCAATAATTCTGGATATGGATGTAGTTATCATTTTGCAGCCTACTCAAATCTATCTGAAGGCATGAATTTCTGAATTCAAGTTGACCAGAGGTTAGAGGGCAGGAACAGACTCTCAGTATACACATTAGTCAGTCATTAACACAATTTCAACAGAATGTCCTCCATCTCTGCTCTGTATTTTTTGAACATGCAAGTATAAAATGATTTGATTGATTTTTTTTTTATCGATTATTTATTTAGATCTACATTCAGAAACTTCTTTACGAAAAAGTTACAGCTCCAAATTGATGTATTTATTATCTTTCAGAATAATTTATGCTCCTCTCTACCCTCGTTCTGTTATGTTTAATATGTTCTATGTATTTTTTTCCATTGTTGTGACATGAATATCTCATCTCATCTCATTATCTCTAGCTGCTTTATCCTGTTCTACAGGGTCGCAGGCAAGCTGGAGCCTATCCCAGCTGACTACGGGCGAAAGGCGGGGTACACCCTGGACAAGTCGCCAGGTCATCACAGGGCTGACACATAGACGCAGACAACCATTCACACTCACATTCACACCTACGCTCAATTTAGAGTCACCAGTTAACCTAACCTGCATGTCTTTGGACTGTGGGGGAAACCGGAGCACCCGGAGGAAACCCACGCGGACACGGGGAGAACATGCAAACTCCGCACAGAAAGGCCCTCGCCGGCCACGGGGCTCGAACCCGGACCTTCTTGCTGTGAGGCGACAGCGCTAACCACTACACCACCGTGCCGCCCGACATGAATATTATTTATAAAATAAATAATAATGATGATTTGGGTGTCATTATGCCTGTAATACCAGGGTAAGGACATGGTGATTTTCTTCTGGGCTGCTTCTGCTGTCTGGGTGTCTGGTACAACTTGAAAATGAAATTTTCTGCGTCCATATTCAGAATCATTATCACCTTACATCAAGCCAAAAAAAACATAAATAACAAATTAAAATATGGTCAAATATTAGCTGCTCCAAATATTCTGTCTACATATTGAAACCAGAAGTAAGCGTAGCCTTTTTTCTTTATTGTTATTTTTGTGGGGTTCTATCTATCTATCTATCTATCTATCTATCTATCTATCTATCTATCTATCTATCAATTAATTAATTTATGTATTTATTTATTTATTTATTTATTTCTGAAGACCCAAGCAGAAAATTTCTTCCTTGTAGTAGAACATGAGCAATGGAACGGTGGATCAATACGTAAATCAGAAATGCATGCACACCATTGTTAACTTATTTCCCACACAAAGACTGAGAAAATGAAGAACCATGAATCTCCCCTGTTTTGGGATAGTTTCAATTTTTTTTTTCTATGGGTTTTTTTTTTGGTTTAGTTTTGTTTTGGTTTTTTTGTTTGGTTTTTTTGTTTTGAGTTGAGTATTTTGCTGAAACCTGGCAACCTTATCTTCCAGCTTCATCCTCATCTCATCTCATCTCATCTCATTATCTGTAGCCGCTTTATCCTTCTACAGGGTCGCAGGCAAGCTGGAGCCTATCCCAGCTGACTACGGGCGAAAGGCGGGGTACACCCTGGACAAGTCGCCAGGTCATCACAGGGCTGACACATAGACACAGACAACCATTCACACTCACATTCACACCTACGGTCAATTTAGAGTCACCAGTTAACCTAACCTGCATGTCTTTGGACTGTGGGGGAAACCGGAGCACCCGGAGGAAACCCACGCGGACACGGGGAGAACATGCAAACTCCACACAGAAAGGCCCTCGCAGGCCACGGGGCTCGAACCCGGACCTTCTTGCTGTGAGGCGACAGCGCTAACCACTACACCACCGTGCCGCCCCAGCTTCATCCTTGCCACCTTTAATGCTCCAGTTGAAAGTAAAAACCTTGTTCTTATGCAACTCAGTCCAATACACACATCTGCACTCAATGTGAAGCTTTCAGGTAAGCTTTCTAAAAAAAATACATAAATAAATGAATAGTGCACTTCCTGTTTGTATTTATATTTGTTTAGAGCACAGTATTGGTTCAGTTTGAGTCAAAAGTCAAAGTCCCTCCCATGCCATGATCTGGTCTTCCCAGGCAGTCTTTTGTCCCAGTACTACTCAGCTCTTTGAGGTGCATGGGTGCATCGCCGATCCCTCTTTCAGTAGCCCTTGACCTCTCACCTATTATATAGTTAGGGTTACAGTGGGAGGCCAGTCCTCTGGTAACCAATAGAGTTTGACTCCCTACTCACATCTGTATTGCAGCATGCCTTGCCAGATGGCAGTTGATACTATTTTTATGATGGTCTTTGGTATGACCCAACCGTGAGTAGAACTCATGATCTCCCAGTTGAGAAGCGGACACGCTAACCACTAGGCCAGCTCACAGTTCAATTTGAGTAATATATTCCTATTTGGTTACATCCTGGCGGCACGGTGGTGTAGTGGTTAGCGCTGTCGCCTCACAGCAAGAAGGTCCGGGTTCAAGCCCCGGGGCCGGTGAGGGCCTTTCTGTGTGGAGTTTGCATGTTCTCCCCGTGTCCGCGTGGATTTCCTCCGGGTACTCCGGTTTCCCCCACAGTCCAAAGACATGCAGGTTAGGTTAACTGGTGACTCTAAATTGAGCGTAGGTGTGAATGTGAGTGTGAATGGTTGTCTGTGTCTATGTGTCAGCCCTGTGATGACCTGGCGACTTGTCCAGGGTGTACCCCGCCTTTCGCCCGTAGTCAGCTGGGATAGGCTCCAGCTTGCCTGCGATCCTGTAGAAGGATAAAGCGGCTAGAGATAATGAGATGAGATGAGATGGTTACATCCTTATGCAGTGTATATAACTTTCCGAGCCTGAGCTCATTTATGAAATGACTCATTTATTAAAACTGTCCCGTGGTCTGACGAATCAAAATGTAATATTCTTTTTGGAACTCATGGCTTCCACGTCCTCCAGGCTAAAGAGTAGTGGGACCATCCGGCTTGTTATCAGTGCACAGTTCCAAAGCCAGCATCTGTGATGGTATGAGGGTGGTTTAGTGCGCATGACATGGGTAGCTTGTATTTATGGCAAGGCAACATTAATGTTGAATGATATATACAGGTTTTCGACCAACATGCTGCCATCCAGACAAAATCTTTTTCAGGGAAGGCCTTGTTGATTTCAGCAAGCCAATGCCAAACCACATTCTGCACGTGTTACCCTACATTCACATCAAATGTGGGGAGAGCATCAAAACAACCAGAAGTCATACATTTTCCATGCGAGTCTGTATGCCTCTTGGGTGAAGAATAAAGTTTAAGTCCATGCAACTTTGTAGTAATGAGCTATGACATGGTTCAGTAGCAACCAGTTGGAATTAAGTCATCTAAATGTTGGTTCCGTTCAAACAGTTCCCATGTACAATGGAGAAAATAATTATGGTGGCAGGTTTACCCATTATTTGTCATGTGTCTGTTTGTGTACAGGGATATAAATAAATAAATAAATAAATAAATAAAACAGGGGCGGCACAGTGGTGTAGTGGTTAGCGCTGTCGCCTCACAGCAAGAAGGTCCTGGGTTCGAGCCCCGGGGCCGGCGAGGGCCTTTCTGTGTGGAGTTTGCATGTTCTCCCCGTGTCCGCGTGGGTTTCCTCCGGGTGCTCCGGTTTCCCCCCACAGTCCAAAGACATGCAGGTTAGGTTAACCGGTGACTCTAAATTGACCGTAGGTGTGAATGTGAGTGTGAATGGTTGTCTGTGTCTATGTGTCAGCCCTGTGATGACCTGGCGACTTGTCCAGGGTGTACCCCGCCTTTCGCCCGTAGTCAGCTGGGATAGGCTCCAGCTTGCCTGCGACCCTGTAGAAGGATAAAGCGGCTAGAGATAATGAGATGAGATGAGATAAATAAAACATATAAACTGCATGTTGAAATTTGACTTAGCACTGCTCATCAACTCAAAAGTCACACCACACAAATGGCTTTTAATTAGTTTATTTTCTTACCAAACATGTAATTATAACTGTTCATTATTTTCCTTCATTGATTGATGTCTTACCTTCACATTTAAAAGATTTCATGAGGTTAACTTATAACTTACTTATGGTCAGTCAGTACAAAGATACCGGATGACATGTCTGTTTGCTTTGTGACCCCTTTAAATAAAGTTTAAATCTACGTCACAGAGCGTCCACAAATTTACCAGTGTCGTTGGCAGAGCAGCAAAAGTGAATTTTAATGCACTTACAGTGTTTGGTGTGAATGTACCATTACAACTGTACAGCTCCATAGTAAAAGAGTCCAGGTGCTAAACTGGTCTGCCTGCAGTTCAGACCTGTCTCGCACTGAAAACATTTAGTACATTATGAAGCACAAAATATGACAAAGCAGACCCTGAACTGTTGAGAAACTTAAATTGTATATCAGGAAAGAATGGGACGACATTTTCTTTCAAAACTACAGCAGTTGGTTTCTTCAGTTCTCAAACATTTACAGAGTGTTGTTAAAAGTAGTGGTGAGGCAGCACAGTGGTAAACATGCCCCTGTACCAACTTTTTGGAAACATGTCAAAATGAGCATATATTTATAAAAAAAAAAAAAGTCTCAGTTTCAACATTTGATATGTTGTCTTTGTACTATTTTCAATGATATATAAGGTTTTCATGTTTTGCAAATCATCGCTTTCTGTTTCTGCTTACATTTTACACAGGGTCCCAATGTTTTTTTGGAATTGGGGTTGTAACAACACACACACACACACACACACACACACACAGAGCAGCTTGTCTTGTTATTGAGAAACTACAAAATGTAAACTTGTGTGTCCTGTACAAAGTTATAGCTTTACCTCTGACTGTTACAAAGCACTAACAAAAAAACTATATGTTTGTTGTTGTTGTTGTTGATTAAAAACATATTTTATAATCAGGTTACTCTTATTCTTTTTGTCCAAACACATTAGCAGTGATTAGATTGTTTAGTACATTGTAAGCTCCAGTGGTTTAGATTTCTGAATTTGAGCTGTCCAGAGGTTAGAGGGCAGGAACAGAGTCTCAGTATACACATTAGTCAGTCATTAACACAATTTCAACAGAACATCCACCATCCCTGCTCTTTATTTTTCAACATGTAAGTAAAACCGTTATTTGATCTTGTATTTGGATCTACATTCAGAAGCTTATTGATATTTCATCTCTGTGTATCTAGCCACTATATGCTTATATCCAGATTATTGGAATTAATGGAGTTTGAGGAATAGTGACATGATTAAAAGCATTCCAGCTCTAACCTGCAATTTCTGATGCTCACATTTCTCCATCTAGATCTTCTGTGAGAAAGAAACAGACTGTGTTGGTCAGATCTGCTATCTACAGTAGTAAGTCATCTTTCCTTTGCCTTTTAACCTTTATTTTCAAGCAACTGATAACCTGAGACGTCGAGCTAAATCGGGAATAATTTATGCTCCAGTCCCACACTCTTTCTATTATTTTTAACATGTATGTATGTTTTGCATTGTTACTTGAAGAATATTTTAATATAATAAATAATAATGAGGATTTGGGTGTTGTTATGTCCGCAGTGACCATGATGAGGACCCTTTTCCTCTGCTTTGCAGTTATTTTCTTCTGGGCTGCTTCTGCTGTCTGTATGTCAGGTACAACCAGAATTATTGGCACCTTTAGTCAATATAAGCAAAAAAAAAAAACCATAACATTAAAATATGATAAAATATTATTTGCTCCAAATATTCTGTATTTGTATTTAAACCAGAAATAAGGCTAGGTTTTGTTTTTCTTTATTTTCTTTATTTATTTTTGGAGATCCAAGCAGAGATCTTCTGCCCTGTGGACAGCATGTATGGAGTGTCAGATCTATAAATAAATCAGAGATGTATGCATAGCATTATAACTTTTTATAACAGTATGAGTACAGATTGGTCCACCTGCTGGGCATTTTTGTCTGACACACCTCCAATGGTGACGTTCACTCCTTTGATCCCCAAACATCTTGAGGTGGTGGAGCAGCAGTGAGGACGTCTCCCTACCACCCCAGCAGCCAGCCCCAGGATCCTTACTTTCCCCATGCCTTGTTCTTTCTTCAGAGCCAGAAGCAGGATGATTCGATTTGAAGACTCATCCTAGGCTGGGACACATCATCAGTGGTGTGTCCAGAACTGTGCTCAATGCCACTGGTTCCATATGGATTTGCCACAACACTGATTTGAAAATCATCCTAGAATGTGCTGGGACACATCATCAGTGATGGTTCCTGAGGTCACTGAGTGTTTTGAGTCTTTCGGGTCATCAAACATTTCGAGGTCATGGAGCAGTGATAGTCTCCCTACCATCCCCTGCAGCCAGCCCTAGGATCTTTGCTTTCCCCACCCCTTGTCCTTTCTTTGGAGACAGAGCCAGAAGCTTATTCTTCCTCCTCTGCCAGGTCTTTGAGAGCCTGTGATCCCAAGAGACTTCAGGAACTGCTTGATAGATGTTCCAGTATAGCCTCTGCACCTGATGTCCACCCTTCTTGTGAGCATGCAGCTGACAGATCTGTGTACATTCCTTCTTTCTCTCAAAGGCAGCCTGGTAGAGCAGGTTGGTCTGGATTTGATGCAGCTCTTGCTCACGTTACCACCTATTTGACTTCAGACCATTTGAGGAAAGTGGTACCAAACTACAGGGAGGGCTTGGGTGGGCAAGGTACGTGCCCTGGTAATCTGAGGGCGCTCTACTTTTGGCTGTCACTGAGCTGGTCTTTGATGTATTCTTCCAGCTCCTGCTCGGTGTTCTTCCTCCATTCAGCTCACCTCAGGTGTATGAGGCTTACTTTGATCTGATTCTACAGGTTCTTCAAGCCCTCCTTTTTCTGGTCTTTGGCTTTCCTCTGCAAAAGGTCTCATTCCCTTAACAGCTGGAGGATTTCCTTCTCCTGTTTCTTGCTCTGCTTGGGAATGATCCTCCTCTTGTTGCCTTTCTTGTAGATGATGTGACCAAAGATGTTCAGTTTAGCAGTTATGCTGCCTCTTGTGTCCTGGAGGGTGATGTGTAGGCTCTGGTTGAAGCTTTCCCATGTATCTTTGTCACTGGATTTTGGCCACTTGACTTTGGATTTTCAAATTGGCTTCTCTGATGTTCCTCTTGTGGGCTCCATGCTTGGTGTTTCATTGTGATACTCACACTGTGGACTGTGCTTGTTGTTGCAAATCTTGCTGGGAAAATTGGTCTCACCAGATGCAATAGTGGGATCACTATGGTGCTCAACCTGGCTATGATTCCTCCTTTTCTGACCTGCAGCTGCATTGTAAGCTGTCATCTGGTTGCTGCCACAACATTTTGCCTTCCCCTGGTGGATTCACAGGCCCAGGGAGGTTGTCACTTTGGACCACCCACAGCTGCATTCTCTCAGGAGCCTTTGATTATTCATCATCGCCATGTCAGTCATTACCATGTCCTGATTGGTCCATCTTCCATCCTGTCTCTCGGTAGGCTGCTGGGCTGTTTTCTTCTTGTTTTGCTTGTAGTTGATAGAAGGAATCCTTGTAGCAGACACATCAAAGACATTTAGAAAGGGTAATTGGCCCCACCACCTCTGGTGCAGTCTTTCCTGCAGCCAGATATCTTCCCTGGCAGCCCTCCAGTCTTTCCTGGATGCCAACTGTTCTGTTCATAGTAGTCACTGGCAAGTCAGATTGCCAGAACTGTGAAAAACAAGAAAAACATGCCTACCTTTGTCCAATTCTTGATTTGTTTTGGCTAATTTGAAGTGTTTTTGAGCAATTTTTTAGTCATAGTTGGGATGGGAATTTTGCTGAAATCTAGTAAGCCTGCCTGAGAGCTTCATCTTTGGTTCATTTGAAGCTCTGCATAAAAATAAAAACTTTGGGCTTGTGCAACTTAATCCAATGCACACACCGTGAAGCTTTCTGGCAAGCTTTCTAAAAAGAAGAATAAACTAATAGTATAGTTCCTGTTTGTAGCTTGATTCATATTTGTTTGGAACACATTAACTGTTCAAAAAATATATTCATATTCGGTTCCATATATTCCACTTTAGGGTATCAAGCCCTAATCATAAAAATCTATTAATTTTTTTTTTGTGCGTGTGTGAATCAGTTTTTTACAGCAGTTTAAAGGCAAACATGCTCCTGCGCTCCAAACGGGCCAATTCCTTTCTGGAGGAGCTCAAGGCTCCATCTTTGGAGCGAGAGTGTATGGAAGAGAGGTGTAACTTTGAAGAGGCTAAAGAGGTCTACCAGACCAATGAGGCCACAGTTAGTCATTTCTTCATTTTATGATTCTTACGTCTGTGCTCCTTCACAATGCAGTATTTGATAATGTCTGCTCTTCTTCTCTTACAGTTAAGGTTTTGGAACTTTTATGAAGGTGAGTGTTGGATTTATTTAAGGTAAATCATGGCATCATCATCTAAACCTCATGTTTTTGTATATCATTGTTTATTATATGTATGGGAGCCAGTGTGTCCCAAATGCCTACAAGAAAATATTTTGTGTGGATCAGTTCTGGTCCTACGTTTGCCCCTGTAACCCTGGCTTTGAAGGAAAATATTGTCATCTACAGGAGTTTGAATTACAGAAGCATTTTAAATCAATATTTCAACATTGTTTTGGGAGTCCCCATCCTGTGCCAGGACCTGGTCTTCTCAGGCAGTCTCCTGTCCTAGTACTAACCAGGCCCTTAAGGCGCATTGGGTGGCACCGATCTCTGTTTTGATAGCCCTCAGCCTCTTGCCTGTTACATAGCTCTGGTTACAGTGGGGGGCTGGTCCTCTGGTAACCATAAGAGTTTAGCTCCCTAGTTGCATCTGTATTGTGGCATGCCTCACCAGATAGCAGTAGGTATCATTTTTACGATGGTCTTTGACCACAACCCAATGACCCAACCACGAGTAGAACTCATGATCTCCTAGTCAAGAGGCGGAGGCGGTAACCACTAGGCCAGCTCATGGTTTGTTTGGGAGTAGCACTTTAGAAATATTTTTAGTACACTACCGTTCAAAAGTTTGGGGTCACTTTGAAATGTCCTTATTTTTGAAAGAAAAGCACTGTTCTTTTCAATGAAGATCACTTTAAACTAATCAGAAATCCACTCTATACATTGCTAATGTGGTAAATGACTATTCTAGCTGCAAATGTCTGGTTTTTGGTGCAATATCTCCATAGGTGTATAGAGGCCCATTTCCAGCAACTACGGTATCACTCCAGTGTTCTAATGGTACAATGTGTTTGCTCATTGCCTCAGAAGGCTAATGGATGATTAGAAAACCCTTGTACAATCATGTTAGCACAGCTGAAAACAGTTGAGCTCTTTAGAGAAGCTATAAAACTGACCTTCCTTTGAGCAGATGGAGTTTCTGGAGCATCACATTTGTGGGGTCGATTAAATGCTCAAAATGGCCAGAAAAATGTCTTGACTATATTTTCTATTCATTTTACAACTTATGGTGGTAAATAAAAGTGTGACTTTTCATGGAAAACACAAAATTGTCTGGGTGACCCCAAACTTTTGAATGGTAGTGTATATGCTGTTGAATAATGTCTAGGAAAACTCCAATTTGAATTATCAACATATGAATTATTTTTATATTAAAATATTTGTGATGTGTTTTATGATTCTGGTGCTAATTTGTTAGTTGGTGCTATCTGGTCTGGTTTCACTGTTAGCTTCCTCAGCATTGTGAAACCATGTTTAACATAACATTAATGATAGACCCAGTGTAGACATAATGGAGACACTGGTGCAATGTTGGAGACAAAGTCTCATCTCATCTCATTATCTCTAGCCGCTTTTATCCTTCTACAGGGTCGCAGGCAAGCTGGAGCCTATCCCAGCTGACTATGGGCGAAAGGCGGGGTACACCCTGGACAAGTCGTCAGGTCATCACAGGGCTGACACATAGACACAGACAACCATTCACACTCACATTCACACCTACGGTCAATTTAGAGTTACCAGTTAACCTAACCTGCATGTCTTTGGACTGTGGGGGAAACCGGAGCACCCGGAGGAAACCCACACGGACACGGGGAGAACATGCAATCTCCACACAGAAAGGCCCTCGCCGGCCCCGGGGCTCGAACCCAGGACCTTCTTGCTGTGAGGCGACAGCGCTAACCACTACATCACCATGCCGCCCTGGAGACAAAGTCCCAAAATGCAATGCAGCTACACAGTGCTCATAGTTAGTAATCGATGAGATAACGAGCGCGACATGCATTGACTCCAGGATTAGCATGAAAGTTTAAGCTTTGTAACCTGGTTGGTTTGATCAGAATGTACAGATGCAGAGGTGGACAAACTAAAGCACAACTGCATCACTCTCTTTAGGTAGAGATGAAGCGAGGGCTGAATCCCACTGCACTGCTGTCAGCAGCAGAGATGCCTACTAGTACGGATTGGCCGTATTTTGTACAGAAAAGTTACGTAAATACGATGTTACGGCAAACAGTGTTATTCTGTACGGAATTATTATAAAGTCTTTAAAAATTCTTAACTGCTCTTAGTCTGGCCTGTCACCTAGGACCTGTCTGCCTTGGGAAACCCTGACAGGGGCATAATGCCCCCGACAACATAGCTCCTAGGATCATTCAAGCACACAAACCCCTCCACCACAATAAGGTGGCAGTTCAAGGAGGGGAGCAGTTCACCAAAACCCCTATGGAGAAAAATCCGAGGACCGTGACGTCGCCCGGGATGACGCAGCCGGGGCCCCACCCTGGAGCCAGGCCCGGGGTTGGGGCTCGTATGCGAGCGCTTGGTGGCCGGGCCTTTGCCCATGGGGCCCGGCCGGGCTCAGCCCGAAGAGGTGACGTGGGCCCGACCTCCTGTGGGTTCACCACCCACAGAGGTAGCAGTAGGGGACTGGTGCAATGTGGATTGGGTGGCAGTCGAAGGCAGGGGCCTCGACGACCTGATCCCCGGACACAGCGGCTGGCTGTTGGGACATGGAATGTCACTTCGCTGGGGGGGAAAGAGCCTGAGCTTGTGCGGGAGGTTGAGAGGTACCGGCTAGAGATAGTCGGGCTCACCTCCACGCACAGCTTGGGCTCTGGAACCCAGCTCCTCGAGAGGGGCTGGACTCTCCACTTCTCTGGAGTCGCCCGTGGTGAGCGGCGGCAGGCTGGTGTGGGCTTGCTTATAGCTCCCCAGCTCAGCCGCCATGTGTTGGAGTTTACCCCAGTGAACGAGAGGGTCGCCTCACTGCGCCTTCGGATTGGGGAGAGGGCTCTTGCTGTTGTTTGTGCCTATGGCCCAAATAGCAGTATAGAGTATCCGGCCTTCTTGGAGTCCCTGGGAGAGGTACTGAGGAGTGCTCAGACTGGGGACTCCATTGTGTTACTGGGGGACTTCAATGCTCACGTGGGAGATGACAGTGACACCTGGAGGGGCGTGGTTGGGAGGAACGGCCTCCCCGATCTGAACCCGAGTGGTGTTTTGTTATTGGACTTCTGTGCTAGTCACGGTTTGTCCATAACGAACACCATGTTCGAGCATAGGGGTGTCCATAAGTGCACGTGGCACCAGGACACCTTAGGTCGGAGGTCAATGATAGACTTTGTAGTCGTTTCATCTGATCTCCGGCCCTATGTCTTGGACACTCGGGTGAAGAGAGGGGCTGAGCTGTCAACTGATCACCACCTGGTGGTGAGTTGGATCCGCTGGCGGAGGAGGAAGCTGGACAGACCTGGCAGGCCCAAACATATGGTGAGGGTCTGCTGGGAACGTCTGGCCGAGCACTCTGTTGGGGAGGTCTTTAACTCCCACCTCCGGGAGAGCTTTTCCCAGCTTCCGAGGGAGGCGGGGGACATTGAGTCTGAGTGGACCATGTTCTCTACCTCCATTGTGGACGCAGCTGTTCGGAGCTGTGGCCGCAAGGTCTCCGGTGCCTGTCGTGGCGGCAATCCCCGAACCCGGTGGTGGACACCAGAAGTAAGGGATGCCGTCAAGCTGAAGAAGGAGTCCTATCGGGCCATGTTAACCTCCAGGACTCCCGAGGCAGCTGACGGGTATCGGCAGGCCAGGCGTGCTGCAGCTCGGGCAGTTGCGGAGGCAAAAACTCGGAACTGGGAGGAGTTCGGGGAGGCCATGGAGAAGGACTATCGGTCGGCCTCGAAGAAATTCTGGCAAACCGTCCGGCGCCTCAGGAGGGGGAAGCAGTACTCTGCCAACACTGTTTACAGTGCGGGTGGGGAGCTGTTGACCTCGACTGGGGACATTGTCGGGCGGTGGAAGGAATACTTTGAGGATCTCCTCAATCCCACCGTCATGTCTTCCACTGAGGAGACTGAGGCTGATGACTCAGAGGTGGACTCGTCCATTACCCAAGCCGAAGTCACTGAGGTGGTTTGCAAGCTCCTCGGTGGCAAGGCACCGGGGGTGGATGAGATCCGCCCTGAGTATCTCAAGTCTCTGGATGTTGTGGGGCTGTCTTGGTTGACACGCCTCTGCAACATCGCGTGGCGGTCAGGGACAGTGCCTCTGGAGTGGCAGACTGGGGTGGTGGTCCCTCTTTTTAAGAAAGGGGACCGGAGAGTGTGCCCCAATTATAGGGGAATCACACTTCTCAGCCTCCCAGGGAAGGTTTACTCCAGGGTACTGGAGAGGAGAATTCGACCAATAGTCGAACCTCGGATCCAGGAGGAACAATGCGGTTTTCGTCCTGGTCGCGGAACACTGGACCAGCTCTATACCCTTCATAGGGTGCTCGAGGGTTCATGGGAGTTTGCCCAACCAGTCCACATGTGCTTTGTGGATCTGGAGAAGGCATTCGACCGTGTCCCCCGTAGTATTCTGTGGGGGGTGCTTCGGGAGTATGGGGTTCGGGGCTCTTTGCTAAGGGCTGTCCGGTCCCTGTACGAACGGAGCAGGAGTCTGGTTCGCATTGCCGGCAGTAAGTCAGACCTGTTCCCAGTGCATGTTGGACTCCGGCAGGGCTGCCCTTTGTCACCGGTTCTGTTCATAATTTTTATGGACAGAATTTCTAGGCGCAGCCAGGGGCCAGAAGGAATCCTGTTTGGGAACCACAGGATTTCATCTCTGCTTTTTGCGGATGATGTTGTCCTGTTGGCTTCTTCAAACCAGGACCTTCAGCATGCACTGGGGCGGTTTGCAGTCGAGTGTGAAGCGGCTGGGATGAGAATCAGCACCTCCAAGTCCGAGGCCATGGTTCTCGACCGGAAAAGGGTGGCTTGCCCTCTCCAGGTTGGTGGAGAAGTTCTGCCTCAAGTGGAGGAGTTTAAGTATCTCGGGATCTTGTTCACGAGTGAGGGAAGGATGGAGCGTGAGATCGACAGGCGGATCGGTGCAGCCTCCGCAGTGATGCGGTCGCTTTACCGGTCCGTTGTGGTGAAGAAGGAGCTGAGCCAAAAGGCGAAGCTCTCAATTTACCGGTCGATCTACGTTCCGACTCTCACCTATGGTCATGAGCTTTGGGTAATGACCGAAAGGACAAGATCGCGGATACAAGCGGCCGAAATGAGTTTCCTTCGCAGGGTGGCTGGGCGCTCCCTTAGAGATAGGGTGAGAAGCACAGTCACTCGGGAGGAGCTCGGAGTAGAGCCGCTGCTGCTCCACATCGAGAGGAATCAGCTGAGGTGGCTCGGGCATCTTTTTCGGATGCCTCCTGGACGCCTCCCTGGGGAGGTGTTCCAGGCATGTCCCCCCGGGAGGAGGCCCCGGGGAAGACCCAGGACACGCTGGAGGGACTATGTCTCTCGGCTGGCCTGGGAACGCCTCGGTGTTCTTCCCGAGGAGCTGGCCGAGGTGTCTGGGGAAAGGGAAGTTTGGGCTTCCCTGCTTAGACTGCTGCCTCCGCGACCCGGTCCCGGATAAAGCGGAAGAAGACGAGACGAGACGAGACGAGACGAGACGAGAGTCTTTAAAAATTCCAGTGAGTTGTTTTTAAAGGTCCCATGGCATGGTGGTTTGTTGATGCTTTAAACGGGCTCATGGAGGTTTCCGGATGTTATATCCGCAGCCTTTCTCGAAATGAACCCTCGGCACGTAGATATAGCCTCCTGGGAGAAAGCCCCATTTCAGCGCTTTTCCCAGTGCGTCGTTTTGCTAATGAGAAGCAGGAGGCGGGGAAGGGTAGAGGGTGGGGGCAGGTCTTGTCATTAATATTCATGACATGTAAACGTGTTACCTCTGATTGGCTAACAGCACTGTGACGCTACCTCCAGTGGGTCAGAACAAGCGGATGTGGGTGTCTTACTATGGCGAGAGAGAAGGAACAAACCGCGAAGGGAAAAATACCGCGAGCTGACGTCATTAAGGTGCGACGTGAGGAAATAAAATAAATTCAACAAATGTTTGGGTTTTTACTGAACAAAAAAACAAATAAAATGAACGAGTGACTTAAAAAAAAGAATGTGGGTGTCTTTGTAAAAACTGTTTTGATTGGCTATTATAACAGAGCATGCTGCATGCTTTTTGGTTTTGTAGCGCAGAGTACCTGGCTAACTGCAGGAAGCGGTTAGCTGCACAGCTAATGTAGCCATTGCAAGGCTAACGTGGCACCGATTTTAAAACAGGGCAAAACATAAGCTCATAAGTTACAGTCAATTTCCAGACTAAACTCAGTTTAACAGAGCATGCTGCATGCTTTTTGGTTTTGTAGCGCAGATTACCTGACTAACTGCAGGAAGCGGTTAGCTGCACAGCTAATGTAGCCATTGCAAGGCTAACGTGGCACCGATTTTAAAACACGGCAAAACGACCAGTTATACACTTACTTGTTCGGTGTTTGTGGCTGATGCGGCAGGGATGCTTGGTACGGACCCAGGCTTCAGTGACAGTTGATGTGCAAAACCTGCCCTGTACTGTCCCAAGTTGTGGAAACATTCCTCAGGAAAATGCTTCCGACAAACATACACCGTCTTAGGTAGACTCGACGGCGTATTATTGAAGTAAATAAAATTAAGCCACTGCGTCTTCAGGGGCTCTCCCGTCGGAAGTAAAAACAGACTCCTTTCTGTGTTGTCACATCCATGTACAGCACAATTTCCATGTTTCGCTCGCTTAGGTGGTGCCATGTTGTTGTGTCCTCTATGGTCTCCTCACTACAACTGGGTGGGCAATCCATACGGTGGGTGGGAATCCAGAGGGGGGGGCGTGGGGATCATCTCCCTTGCTGACGTCGGCAAGGGAAGAGCTTCTCAACGTGCCATTTTGACGCGCCATTCTCAAATATTGGGCATAGTTTGGTTTACACATTATGAAATTTCTAGCCACTGGGGTGACTTAAGAAGGTCAGAGGAACTCATTTTAACGTTAAAAAACCTCAGAAAGTGGAAATTTCATGCCATGGGACCTTTAAATGTCCAAGCGACTTTTTCAATCCATGCGCGATTCACGGCTAGGCTATTTATTTTTACGACAACCACACATGCTGTGTGTGACATGCGCAGATTCCGCACATTTGTTCGCGCTATTTTCGATACGGTAGAATGGCTGTGCATTACACCCAGTCAAAAGGGCAATGGATACGCGCACTGCAAACTGTGTAGAACTGACATTAACATCACTCATGGTGGTCGCGATGACTGCACGCGGCATGTCAACTACAAAAAAAACATATGGAGTATGCTGAAATGGCGAGTCAGGCGGAAAGTAAATCTGGGGGTATCCAGCAATTTTTTACGAAATCTGTGGATGAAAAGACACGGAACGTGACCCGTGCTGAAGCGGTGATGGTTGACCTGTGCTTGGAGTTGAACTTGCCAATTAGTGCCATGAAATGTGAGTTAAACTTATTCAGTTTCTTTTTACATGTATGATTTTTATTCACTGAAATATCAAACACTGGCTGTACTTCTTTAATTCAAAGTCTTTTCAGTGTTGCAAGTGCAAATGTACATGTACTATGATCAAAAACAGAATTTTATGATTAGTGCTGGTGGGATTGTGGCAAAAAAATTGATCATTCCACTGTTTTAAATACAATTATAAATGTCATTTTATTCAATGTCTCTTCTGAAGCATTATGCTGAAGTATTTATATATTGGGACATTAAGATAACAATGTCGGACTCTCTTTGGCATGAAATAAGACTTTTTTTTTTATTTTATTAGAATCCGTTAACAGGTAGAACATTTTGCCAGGCAATATAATATAATACTTTTGAGGAGTTACATTCAATACCAACGATTGGTAGTCAACCGTAATGTCTGCAAACAGGGAACACTATTGTATTTATAAAAATGTGATATATTGTATGCTCTAGAAATTTGTTGAGTGGAAATTCAGTTGAGATGGCTGCTCGCGTTTTGTTTATTCAATTCACACAAAACAGTTCTTTTTAATAATTTAAATGTTAAACATATTGGTATATATACCTCTTTATAATGGAAATGCGCATAAATTAATGTTACTGAAAGTCATTCCAAAATACTGAAAAATGTTTTCAAGAATACTGAAATTCAAAATTTGGGGTAGGCATCTCTGCAGCAGGCAGTTGAACGCATTAACCAAAGTGAAAATGGAGCAACATCAATGAAAGAAGTGTACACTAAAAAAAATCTCGGAATTTTATTACAAAATGAAACTTGGACTGATTTGACCTTCAGGTGGCTCATACAAAAACTGCTCTGTGGACAACGGAGGCTGTGATCACAACTGCCACGAGAGGTCAGACAAGACAGGATGTTACTGCAGCTGTATTCATGGATACACACTCCATGAAGATTTCAAACAGTGTGTTCCAAAAAGTGAGGACACAGATTTTCTTGCTGTAGATTAATTTAAGTGCATTCCAGGTCTTGATATTTTTAATGGTAAATGCAGTGTGTTTGATTTTTTACATTTTCAGATAAGCAGTCTTGTGGACAGATTTTGATTCCTAAGTCGTTCTACAGAACAAAGCCTGATAAAGGTCCACAGCCTTGGGTCACTGGTGGAGAAGTTGGCAGAAAAGGAGAGAGTCCTTGGCAGGTATAAGAATAAGCAAGAATCTTAGTGGGAAATCATGCTTTTTTGGTTTATTAGCCCATCCAGCTGACAGGCGATGAGTTTATGCCATCATGTGTTGTTGGTTGTCCGTCCAGCGTCATCCACATTTCACAAAAATCACCTCTTCTCTTGAGAATTGAGATTCTTCACTGATTTTTAATCTTTTTGTCAGGAAGGTAGGTCTGCCTGGGGTGCATATAGCTTCCACCCATTATCTCTAGCCGCTTTATCCTTCTACAGGGTCGCAGGCGAGCTGGAGCCTATCCCAGCTGACTACGGGTGAAAGGCGGGGTACACCCTGGACAAGTCGCCAGGTCATCACAGGGCTGACACATAGACACAGACAACCATTCACACTCACATTCACACCTACGGTCAATTTAGAGTCACCAGTTAACCTAACCTGCATGTCTTTGGACTGTGGGGGAAACCGGAGCACCCGGAGGAAACCCACGCGGACACGGGGAGAACATGCAAACTCCGCACAGAAAGGCCCTCGCCGGCCCCGGGGCTCGAACCCAGGACCTTCTTGCTGTGAGGCGACAGCACTAACCACTACACCACCGTGCCGCCATCCATCCATCCATCCATCCATCCATCTATCTATCTATCTATCTATCTATCTATCAATTAATTAATTTATGTATTTATTTATTTCTGAAGACCCAAGCAGAAAATTTCTTCCTTGTAGTAGAACATGAGCAATGGAACGGTGGATCAATACGTAAATCAGAAATGCATGCACACCATTGTTAACTTATTTCCCACACAAAGACTGAGAAAATGAAGAACCATGAATCTCCCCTGTTTTGGGATAGTTTCAAATCTTTTTTTCTATGGGTTTTTTTTGGTTTAGTTTTGTTTTGGTTTTTTTGTTTGGTTTTTTTGTTAGAGTTGAGTATTTTGCTGAAACCTGGCAACCTTATCTTCCAGCTTCATCCTCATCTCATCTCATCTCATTATCTGTAGCCGCTTTATCCTTCTACAGGGTCGCAGGCAAGCTGGAGCCTATCCCAGCTGACTACGGGCGAAAGGCGGGGTACACCCTGGACAAGTCGCCAGGTCATCACAGGGCTGACACATAGACACAGACAACCATTCACACTCACATTCACACCTACGGTCAATTTAGAGTCACCAGTTAACCTAACCTGCATGTCTTTGGACTGTGGGGGAAACCGGAGCACCCGGAGGAAACCCACGCGGACACAGGGAGAACATGCAAACTCCACACAGAAAGGCCCTCGCCGGCCCCGGGGCTCGAACCCAGGACCTTCTTGCTGTGAGGCGACAGCGCTAACCACTACACCACCGTGCCGCCCAGCTTCCACCCAGATTTCCATAATTGAAATTAATAATGAAGATATGGAGTAATCAATCCCTAATGAGCAGTTTCCACACAAATTGCTTCTTCTCCCTCAATTCTTCACCAAATTTGATTCTTTCTGGCAAGAAGGTAGGGGTACCTAGGGTGCATATAACTTCTACCCAGATTTGCTTGATTACAATTATTAATGAAGTTATGGACTAATTAAGCCTTAATGAGCAGTTCAATAAAAATGGCTTCTTCCTGGTCAATTCCTCACCATTTTGGATTCTTTCTGGTAAATAGCTCAGTATTCCTAGGGTGTATATCACCAAGGAAATCTGTTCATGCATGTTCATGCTCATTACTGATGATGAGTACACTCCTATTTTAAAATCCCCTCCTCCCATTGTTCTTACATTTCTGAGTTGACAGCGAGGTTGACCAAGGCATGTTGAAAACAATATTAAGTTCTGATTCAGATCAATTGTATTGAAGCTTTTCAACATGGTACCATGTATGTTTGTGTTTCCTTCTCAGGCTCTTCTCTTGAATGCAAGAGGAAAATTTAACTGTGGTGGCGTCTTGCTTGATGACGTCTGGGTTCTCACCGCTGCTCACTGTCTCGAGGGATTCACCCGCTTCAGTGTCAGATTGGGTTTGTTTTGAGTTTTTTTTATGGTTGGTCACTTCTTGATAATGACGTGAAAATGATGACAGAACAAAACAGCAATGACCTTTAGGTTAAAAAAAAGGTTCCAGTAACCAGAAACATTCTAGGTTCTATGTCAAGTCCTACAACAGAGAGTTTCCATTTATGAAAAAGTTCTAACTCGAGGCTATTTAGAATTTGAGGACTCATGACGAGCCCTTTTTTTCCAGAAATATTGCTGTTGTCTATTCTAGATCAGGTAGCCATTTCATTGGCTGGCATTTGAACACATTGTGGCAGAAGGAACATGGTCAAGTGGAAAGGGAGTCATAGAGAACAAGCAGGTAATGAGTGATTGTCTACACCTGTATTTAGTTTACAGCAGCCTATTTTTGTACTTCCTTTCCTGTTCAGCAGGCGGCTGCACAACACACATGGGTGTCCGCATGTTCTCCATGACTGTATCGCCGCTTGACAACCCGCCAGCAGCCACATAGATAAAGAACCATGATCTGCATTCATGATATAGCTTTAACTCATTTCGTAGACCTCTCTACTGAAAAACATTGCTTTCTAGCTTGGTTATTAGCTAGGAACTTAGCCTTACTGGCATTTCAGGTTAGTGGCTGGCAGGTTAGCTGCCAACTGTCTGGCATGTTATAATTAGCTGGTTCATTTTAACCAATGAATGACTTTGGTAATCTATAAAAGGGCAATTCCATGTAAATGTCAACCTCACCATGCAAAAATAAAGCAACATGTAATACATCAAAACCACTCCCAGGGATATCACCTAGGCCTGTATTTTACAGATGTGAATAAGTTGAACCAATTTGTAACCAACCTAATATGTCACTGTCAGTCTTTCTTTCTTATAATGTAAAACCCAAGCTAAAATCAACTTTGATCATGTACAATTCTATATTATTGCCACAAGCCACAGAAATGTATGCTAAAATCCACAAAACAGCAAAACAATAGCCATCCTAAATATTATTTAAGAACTTTGATAGTTTTAGCTGATATTTAGAGAGTTTTTCAAAGGGTTATGGTGGTTAAATTGCTGATTTTCTAAACATATGCCATGTCTATTTCAGACGCGTCACATCCATAACGGAATTATGTCACATCCATAACGCTGATTTTTTCTTCCTAGATTCTGCTTTAAATAGAAAATATTTTAAACAAAGGCTTTTTTTATTTTCAGCTAAGACTCCTTTATTAAATGCATGCCTGCATTTGGATATTATGTTTGCAATTTCACAGAGTTTGATGAATATGTGTAGTCACCCTGGAAATGGGGTATTTTTTCCGTCACATCCATAACGCATGTCTTTTTTGGCATTTTCTAGAGTTCTAAATGTACTATGGGAATTCTTTTTTTCCCATGACTTCTCCAATATGAGAGGTCTTAAAAATATACAACAAATTTTAAAATACTGGAAAGGAATAAAAATTAACTAGGTCAGTTGTTGCCATTTTGAGTCCAAATGTCACATCCATAATGCTGGAATTGCTCAAAACACAAACATGAAGTCAAATAAGTGACTTGGTCAGAGATACAGTTTTGTTCTACCATGTTTGTGAAAATTGTATGGCACACTTGTCCTGACTTATTTCTGAATTGTGCAAATGCTGTGTTCTAACTGGAACCTCATGACCTTTAGGCGACTACAAACGTTTTGACTTCGAAGAAACTGAGGTCACGCTTCCTGTGGAAAAAATTGTCCCCCACCCAAAATACAACAGCCAGACAGCAGACAATGACATAGCTCTGCTGCGTTTGAAGTCACCTGTAACATTCAGCACGTACATCGTCCCTGCATGTCTGCCGAGTCAAGACCTGGCTGAGCGCGTGCTCCACGCCAACGGCACCATGACGGTGGTGACAGGCTGGGGTGCGGAACGAGAAGGGGAAGCGCCATACAGCTCAGATCTCAGATACATCCACGTACCACTGATGGAGCACTCCGAGTGCGCACAGCACATGGTCAACAACCTGACGCAGAACGTGCTGTGTGCCGGCAGCATCGGGAACATCAAGGACGCATGCAGCGGTGACAGCGGCGGCCCCATGATGACGCTATACCGCAACACGTGGTTCCTCATTGGTCTTGTGTCCTGGGGCGAGGGCTGTGGCCACACGGACAAACTAGGCATCTATACCAAAGTCTCCAATTATCTGGATTGGATTAATAGCGTGAAAAAGGAGCTGTGATCAAATGCCATTGTTCCAGCTCTGTTCTGTCTATCATTCCAGGTTTAGTTTGTTCAATTATTTCTGAAGTGGCTCTTCTTAAAAACAAGCCCCCAAACTTTAAAATCAAATCAGTGTCATCCTTATTGTGTGCAAAGTTAATTATGACAATGCACTATTAATTATGTTGACCAGAATTGCACAGATAATGAAGGAAATATAATCTGGTACTAATTACAGATAAATTGGCTAAACAAATTAAACAAGACTGTGGTTCATTCTGAAGTAATAAAGACTACACCTTACTCTACTTGAAGGCTCCATTCTTTACAATGAGAACTGAGTTCCCTCATTAAAGTGCCATTCCACCATTGGATGTATTTTTTTGGCATAAAATACAATATATTTTATGACAACATGACTAGACAGAGAAATCTTTTAGCTTCAAAATGATATATCAAACATAATTTTTTGACAACGACAAGTATATTAATTTTGCGACCAAAGTCACCTACCCTTTTAATTTCCGCGCGGTAGTGAAACGTGATGTCATCGGCAGGTTCCCCTTCTTGTGTACCACGTCATGTGTGACGTGGCACAGATTATCAGCAATGGCAGATAGAACGCGATTGTCAGCTTCGGAAAAGAAGCGAAGGAAAATAGCAAGTGATGCCCAAAGGAGACGGTCGATGGTGAATATCGGCACAGCAATCGACAAGTGGAAATCGCGTTCTATCCGCCATTGCTGATAATCTGTGCCACATCACACGTGACATGGTACACAAGAAGGGGAACCTGCCGATGACATCATGTTTCACTACCGCGCGGAAATTAAAAGGGTAGGTGAGTTTGGTCGCAAAATTAATATACTTGTCGTTGTCAAAAAATTATGTTTGATATATCATTTTGAAGCTAAAAGATTTCTCTGTCTAGTCATCTCATCTCATTATCTCTAGCCGCTTTATCCTGTTCTACAGGGTCGCAGGCAAGCTGGAGCCTATCCCAGCTGACTACGGGCAAAAGGCGGGGTTCACCCTGGACAAGTCGCCAGGTCATCACAGGGCTGACACATAGACACAGACAACCATTCACACTCACATTCACACCTACGCTCAATTTAGAGTCACCAGTTAACCTAACCTGCATGTCTTTGGACTGTGGGGGAAACCGGAGCACCCGGAGGAAACCCACGCGGACACGGGGAGAAGATGCAAACTCCACACAGAAAGGCCCTCGCCGGCCACGGGGCTCGAACCCAGACCTTCTTGCTGTGAGGCGACAGCGCTAACCGTAATGTGCTATTGCATTATATAAAATAATCAATGACGATGGAGTGGTGTGATGAAGTAGACTTCCTGTTACCACCCAGAAGTTGATTATTTTCCAATAATAATAACTCCTGACGTGTTTTATTCCACTTATACCACAACAATTTCCCAATGCAATTCTTTTTTTAATTTAATAAAGAACGGCACATCATACATTTGATCCTTTTATAGATACATTTATTGTTTGGAACACTATATATGGCTGCTGTGGACAATCATCCCTCTTCAAAGCACTGGGTTCTGCATAGGGTTCATGGCTTCAGAAGGGACCACAATGCAACTTTTACTCCAAAGACTGAAAGACTTGCTAGTAAGATCCTAAGTAGATTTGAGCTTGGTGCAAACCAGTGAAGCCTGTAGATAAGAGACTCGTACACAATGAGGAAAAAAAAAATCCACTGAACAGCCATAACATTATGACCACTGACAGATGAAGTGAATAACATGGATTGTTATCCATACAGAACACTTTGTCGATGGAATAAAAACATGTTCTAGTCCCTTCTAGCGAGTTTCATTCATTTGGTTTGATAGCATGCAATATTGTTAGCATATCGCTTATCCTACGTGTATTACATCACTCTACCCAATGAAGAATGAGCGTTGAATATGGTTTACGATATTGCATGGTTGTCAAGACAACATGACGTCACACGTCAGAGATGTAAAACTCCTGTGACAATTTGTAAACAAGCATGGCTGCCAGGTTTGCTTCATTAAATACAGATTTTGAGAATTTTGAATAATATAATAGTAATAATATTGGCTGGCTTTTTTTCATGGTCTATCAGATATATTCCATTCAACTACTTGTCTTTGACTCATTCAGTATCATGCTAGCTGAATGGAATATATCTGATATACCACTCAATGCCAGCCGATATTATTTTTTAATTATATTTTTACAGTGGCACCTTTCAAGGGGGCGGCACGGTGGTGTAGTGGTTAGCGCTGTCGCCTCACAGCAAGAAGGTCCGGGTTCGAGCCCCGGGGCTGGCGAGGGCCTTTCTGTGTGGAGTTTGCGTGTTCTCCCCATGTCCGCATGGGTTTCCTCCGGGTGCTCCGGTTTCCCCCACAGTCCAAAGACATGCAGGTTAGGTTAACTGGTGACTCTAAATTGACCGTAGGTGTGAATGTGAGTGTGAATGGTTGTCTGTGTCTATGTGTCAGCCCTGTGATGACCTGGCGACTTGTCCAGGGTGTACCCCGCCTTTCGCCCGTAGTCAGCTGGGATAGGCTCCAGCTTGCCTGCGACCCTGTAGAACAGGATAAAGCGGCTAGAGATAATGAGATGAGATGAGACCTTTCAAGGGGTGGGATATATTAGGCAGCACAAGAACAGTCAGTTCTTGAAGTTGATGTGCTGGAAGCAGGAAAAATGAGCAGGTCTAAGGATCTGAGTGACTTTGACAAGAGTCAAATTGTGATGGCGAGATGACTGGGTCTGAGCATCTCCAAAATGGCACATCTTGTGGGGCGTTCCCAGTATGCAGTGGTTAGTACCTACTAAAAGCCCAAAGGACAACCGGTGAACCGGCAACAGGGTCATCGGTGTCAAAGGCTCATTGATTCACATGGGGTGCGAAGGCTAGCCCATATGGTCCGATCCCGAAGAACAGAAGAGCTTCTGGAGCACAAACTACTGAAAAGAAGTTAATGCTGACACCTTTCTGTTTTAGCCAGCGTTAACTTTTTTTCAGCAGTTTGTGCTACAGTAGCTCTTCTGTGGAACTGGACACCCCACAAGATGTGCCAGTTTGGAGATGCTCAGACCCAGTCATCTCGCCATCACAATTTGACTCTTGTCAAAGTCGCTCAGATCCTTACGCACGCCCATTTTTCATGCTTCCGACACATCAAATTCAAGAACTGACTGTTCTCTTTCTTGCTGCCGAATATATCCCACCCCTTGACAGGCGCCAATATAATGAAATAATCAGTGTTACTCACTTCTTCACCTGTCAGTGGTCATAACGTTATGGCTGATCGATGTGGATCAACAATGCTAGTATCATCTGTAAGACAAAGTAACTTGAGGACAAACTGGAGAGATGAAGATTTCAGCCTTTTCCAAGTAGATCTAGATTTTCTGCGCACTCTCTCATTTCTATACATTTAATGTTTTTGATACCCAAAAACGGTGATGATAAGCCATTTACAAAGCATTTGACCAGCGCAGTATGTCTTCTGATTGGACTTTCATGTAGTTGCAGAATAATTTTCTCATCTCATCTCATTATCTCTAGCCGCTTTATCCTGTTCTACAGAGTCGCAGGCAAGCTGGAGCCTATCCCAGCTGACTACGGGCGAAAGGCGGGGTACACCCTGGACAAGTCGCCAGGTCATCACAGGGCTGACACATAGACACAGACAACCATTCACACTCACATTCACACCTACGCTCAATTTAGAGTCACCAGTTAACCTAACCTGCATGTCTTTGGACTGTGGGGGAAACCGGAGCACCCGGAGGAAACCCACGCGGACACGGGGAGAAGATGCAAACTCCACACAGAAAGGCCCTCGCCGGCCACGGGGCTCAAACCCGGACCTTCTTGCTGTGAGGCGACAGCGCTAACCGCTACACCACCCAGCCGCCTACTCATGATATATTTATGGAAAACAAGGCAGACTTGCATTACCGGTTAGCTACATTAGCATCCAAGCTCTGGTGCAAAACTAAAAACTACAAACTTCAGAAACCAAACATGTCTCATCTGATCAATTACATTTTGGCTAAAGGTGAAAAACGTGTGCATTAGTTTTATCTTTTTACTTTGTAGTACAATATGATTACCGCGAGTTGGCCTAGTGGTTAGCGTGTCCGCCTCTTGATCAGGAGATCGCGAGTTCTACTCACGGTCGGGTCATACCAAAGACCATCATAAAAATGGTACCTACTGCCATCTGGCAAAGCACACTACAATACAGATGTGAGTGGGGAGTCAAACTCTCGCGGTTACTAGAGGACTAGCCCCCCACTGTAACCATAGCTATGTGAGAGAAACGGAGATGAGCAGCGCCCTATGCGTCACATGGCATGGGAAGGACTTTGGCATAATAAGCAATCGTTCCTGCACCAGTGTCTGTCGGGTCATACCAAAGACCATCATAAAAATGGTACCTACTGCCGTCTGGCAAAGCACACTACAATACAGATGTGAGTGGGGAGTCAAACTCTCGCGGTTACTAGAGGACTAGCCCCCCACTGTAACCATAGCTATGTGAGAGAAACGGAGATGAGCAGCGCCCTATGCGCCACATGGCATGGGAAGGACTTTGGCATGATAAGCAATCGTTCCTGCACCAGTGTCTGTCGGGTCATACCAAAGACCATCATAAAAATGGTACCTACTGCCATCTGGCAAGGCACACTACAATACAGATGTGAGTGGGAAGTTAAACTCTTGCGGTTACCAGAGAACCCGCCCCCCACTGTAACCCTAGCTATGTAATAGGCGAGAGGCCGAGGGCTACGGAAACGGGGATCGGCACCGCCGTATGCGCCACATGGCATGGGAAGGACAGAACAATATGATTAATATATACATGAAGACATAATTAACTACACACCATTTAAGAGATATTGGATTTCTTTTGTGACATATGGCTTCAGTGAAATAGTCGCTGTAGCGAAAGCTGGCTGAATCGCAGGCCTTTGTGTTCTGGTTGTGCTCTGGAAAGCAGATGAAGCTCAAATGAATTTACTATCATTTAAAATGGGAAAAAAGTTCCTGTCATTTATGGGTCCATTTTCAATACGACACACAATCAATCTTTTTATTAATTTGCATAGCAGTCAACTTTCATGAATCTTTTTTTTTTTTTAAACCTGAGAATAAAATAAATAAATAAAATAAAAAGTCATGCATAATGTTACAGTTAGGAGTGCAATTTACAAAACAAAATCCTTGTTCAGGCACCTATGCATGGTTTTCAGAAAGCATTCAGCACGATTAATCTCTACGTTAAGCATCAAATAAGAAGATAAAGGGGAGATTTGACATGGAGGGTTTTTTTGTTTTGTTTTAAGATGGAGAGATGCTCAAACTGCTGCTTGCTGACCTCCTGCTCTTCAGCTCCTGCTCGTATTGCTCCAGCTGAGCCCAAAAGCCCGGGTTTGGCTCCACCACTGATCGGGCACTTTTCACCACCTGATGAAACAAAATTTATGTTTTCAACTAAAAAAAAATACAAGTAATTCTTTGACAGAGAATAATTTCCATTTATCCTGACCAATGATCACCTTCAATAACAAACTTGCCTTATACACATAGCTAGCTGAGTGTCAAACACACATCTCATCGTGGACATAACTCAAAAATGGTTTCCATGTAAGCACTGAAGTGGCAATTAAAATAACAGCTCACATCACGGTGACATCACTAGACATTGAGACACTTAAAAATAGAAATCTCTTGATAAGAAAATGGGAGAATAAAATTAAAACATTGCCTACAGCTACAAAAAAAAAAGAAACAAAGAAGAAACAGCACATGCACATGAGTCGACACTAAAGGTGCATCTAAAAGAAGTGACTCAATGAACCGACATCACTGTCACTACTGGAAACGCATTCAAGAATCGTAAAAATTCTGAACAAGGCAGAAATTACACAGAAGACAGTAAATATTCCCTATAGCTAAAGAAAAAAAAATTAAAGAAAGAAAAAAGTCGGTTTTCACGGTTCATCTAAAAGAGCCGACTCAGAGAGCCGACACATCACCGTTAGTAATGGAGATGCATTTGAGGCACTTGATAAAAGTCTGAACAGAGCCGAAATGATAAAGAACAACATAATATGCATTTCTTACAGCTATGAAAACAAGATTAAGGAAAGAAATAACGGCTCACATATGCGAGTTGTCTCACTCGGTTCACCTAAAAGAGCCAATTTGTTCCCGAGCGACACATCACTCGTGGAAAAGCCTTCAAGACAGTTTGAAGGTCTGAAAACTACCCATAGACAATAACAGAAGATGATGATAATGATGATAATCATTGCTTCCTACTACAAAAAATAACCCAAGGGGGAAAAAACCCGGCTCACATATGCAAGTCAGTTCTCAATTTTCATCCAAAAGAGTCGATTCAAAGAGTCGAAACATCATTACTAATGAACAGGGGCATCACTAGGCCTTTTTTACTGGGGCACGTGCCCCAGTAAAAATGTTGAAAGATTTTCGTAACAAACTAGTTTCTTACTACTGTAAGCTGTAGGACAGAGTGTGTTTCAAACTTCTATCGCCTCTTCTTTCTAACTAATTTTCTGATTGGTCTGGGACAGGGGTGTCCAAACTGATCCATAAAGGGCCGTGTGGCTGCAGGTTTTCATTCCAGCCATGCAGCAGCACACCTCATTTGGCTTATTCAATCAACTGACACACCCACCCTTTAATCAAGGGTGGGTGTGGCTGCAAGTATTTGACTGTGTGAAGACAGTTCAGTTGATTGAATGAGCCAAGTCAGGTGTGCTGCTGCATGGCTGGAATGAAAACCTGCAGCCACACGGCCCTTTATGGATCAGTTTGGACACCCCTGGTCTGGGAGATTCTCACTGTAAACATAGCGTGTGTGCGGCGTGCCACGAGTCCATTTAGCCTACTGGAGAGATGAGTCTACTCTTTGGATGAGTCGGAGAACGGGCTCTGGATGAGTTAAGGTAGAGCGAAGTTTTTGCAACAAAACTAAGCAAACCATATTCTAACAAACCCATTAAACTACATCGAATTAAACGATATTAAATTACTTTTCCAGATGGATATCAGACAATTCTTCTCACGAAGCAGAGACAGGGGCAGGGAAACAGTGACAGATGAGGAGGAGGGTGAGAGAGGCTAGATTAAGGTTGTAGGCTATGTGCTAGTCAGTCATAACTAACCAGCTAAGCTCGTGAATCGTGAGAGTTGAGGTTGCATAATAGAAAACTTGAATCAAATACATAAAATTAGTTAGGTTATTCAGCTGTTTAGCTGTTCCATGAAATGTTTGGCAGGTTTACTGCATATGAAAGACAATAGAGTATGTTTTAAATAAACATCTTAATGCATTCTTGAACAGACTCTCCCTTTTTAACTTTACCAGTAGATGTATGTATATTTTAGGGCATACCTAACAACGTGTTTTCTTTCTCTCTCTATCCCCCCCCCCCAATCTGTCCCTCTGAGTTACATGTTGATCCTGGGATTGAGATGCTGGCCTCTTCTGCCCCTCGGACCTGCTTGATCCATCCTGGTGCCCTGTGTCTGGTCGGAGTTTTATCGCACCGCTCCTGTGAAGGACGGCCCCATGAGGACAGTTGAGGGTTATACCTGTTAAAACTGTTAATATTATAGTCAGGCTGTCTGTTGTTGCCCAAATGAGGATGGGTTCCCTTTTGAGTCTGGTTCCTCTCGAGGTTTCTTCCTCATGTCGTCTGAGGGAGTTTTTCCTTGCCACCGTCGCCACAGGCTTGCTCATTGGGGATAGATTAGGGATAAAATTAGCTCATGTTTTAAGTCGTTCAAATTCTGTAAAGCTGCTTTGCGACAATGTTTATTGTTAAAAGCGCTATAGAAATAAACTTGATTTGATTTGATGTATATCAGGAACGTTAAGGTGCATTGTGCCCGGGGGGCAGTGCCCCAGTAAAGCTTAATTCCTAGTGACGCCCCGCTAATGAACATGCATGTGTGATACTTTAAAAAGTCGAAAGTATTCTATATAAAAGAATATAACAAGTAGAAAAGAATGCGTATTACTGATGTATTCCTTGAAAAAAAAAAAAGGAACACCGGTTCACATGCGAGTCGGTTCTCAATGTTCATCCAAAAGATTCGATTCAAAGAGTCGAAACATTATTACTAATGAACATGCACGTGTGATACTTTAAAAAGTCGAAAGTACTCTATATAAAAGAAGATAACTAGTAGAAAAGAATATGCATTATTGATGTATTCCTTGAAAAAAAAGAAACACCCGTTCACATGCGAGTCGATTCTCAATGTTCATTCAAAAGAATCGATTCAGAGTCGAAATATTACTAATGAACATGCATGTGTGATACTTTAAAAAGTCGAAAGTATTCTATATAAAAGAATATAACAAATAGAAAAGAATGCGTATTACTGATGTATTCCTTGAAAAAAAACTGAAAAAAAGAAACACCGGTTCACATGCAAGTCGGTTCTCAATGTTCATCCAAAGGAATCGATTCAAAGAGTCGAAATATTATTACTAATGAACATGCACGTGTTATACTTTAAAAAGTCGAAAGTACTCTATATAAAAGAAGATAAGTAGAAAAATACGTAATACTGATGTATTCCTTGAAAAAAAGAAACACCAGTTCACATGCGAGTCGATTCTCAATGTTGAACTAAAAGAATTGGTTCAGAGAGTCGTCTTGCTCGTGAACGACACATCAAAGAACATGTAAGGACTGAATATAATATAGAAGATAAATGTATCTCATGTTCATTAGTAATAATAAAAAAATTGAAGAAACGGTTTGAATATACGAGTCGGTTCTTAACGCTCATGAAGAGCCGATTCGTATATGTGAGCCGATTCATTTGCGAACGACTCTTCAGAAGGGGTGAAATGGTCCAGAAGAGAGGTGCAGTACCTCGTAGGCCTGGGTTAGCGGTAAGTTCTGGTGCTTCATGAGGAAGGCGATGCAAATTGTAGCCGAGCGACTGCGGCCATTTTTACAGTAGACGACGGTGCGGCCGCCGCGCGCTGCTTCACCGAGTATGACGTCAGCACAGCGGTCAAAGTGCGCGTGCAGGTCCTCGTTGGGATCGTCGTACACGGGCACGCGCAGAGTGCTGCTGATCCGGGCTGAAGGACAGGGCTGCTGCCTGGACACGTTGATGCAGAGAGTTACTGCCTCCTTCTGGATGAGTTCGGTACTGCAGGCTGAGCGAGCATTGCTGATGAACAGCGAGTCTGTGACCTGACACAGCTGCAGCATTCAGCTCAGTGTGTGTTAGAAAGATCAAAACTACTTCCGGTCTAATCAGACAAAACTTATCCAGTGTTACTCACGCACGTGGATTTCCAGTGCTGCAGAGTCCCTCACATACTGCACACACACACTGCACTGCTAAATTTATTCCATGATCAGAGAGGCACAGCAGAGCAGCCACGAGGTGTCTTCCTGGTCCTAATGCCGATCTTTTACTCTTCCTGAAAGCGTGTTTTACTCCAGTGCATGTTAGAAACTAATCAACGACACAGAGTTACTGTTACCAATCCGAAGTATAGACAATTTTCCGACAGCAGCAGTGTTTTGTTCCTTTATACCACAGAAGTTTGTCAACATTACAATTTTTAATTTCCATCCATCCATTATCTGTAGCAGGGTATTGGGTAAAGTTTTCAACTAGCAATAATCGCGCCTCGGGCGGTGTAGTGGTTAGCGCTGTCGCCTCATAGCAAGAAGGTCCGGGTTCGTGTGAATGGTTGTCTGTGTCTATGTGTCAGCCCTGTGATGACCTGGCGACTTGTCCAGGGTGTACCCCGCCTTTCGCCCGTAGTCAGCTGGGATAGGCTTCAGCTTGCCTGCGACCCTGTAGATCAGGATAAAGCGGCTACAGATAATGAGACATTACCTGTAGCCGCTTATCCTGTTCTACAGGGTCACAGGTGAGCTGGAGCCTATCCCAGCTGAATACAGGTGAGACGCGGGGTACACCCTGGACAGGTCATCACAGGGCTGACAAACAACCATTCACACTCACGGTCAATTTAGAGCCACCAATTATCCTAACCTGCATGTCTTTGGACTGTGGGGGAAACCGGAGCACCCGGAGGAAACCCACACAGACATGGGGAGAACATGCAAACCCCACACAGAAAGGCCCTCGTCAGCCGCTGGGCTCAAACCCAGAACCTTCTTGCTGTGAGGCGACAGCGCTAACTACTACACCACCAAAATCCATTTATAGTTATGTTTAATATTTTGGAAAATCCACAACAAGTTAATTCCTGTTATTACTTATGTACATGATAAGCAACCGCGAGTTCTACTCACGGTCGGGTCATACCAAAGGCCATCATAAAAATGGTACCTACTGCTGTCTGGCAAGGCACAGATGCAAGTGGGTAGTCAAACTCTCGCAGTTACCAGAGGACCAGCCCCCCCACTGTAACCCTAGCTATGTAATAGGCGAGAAGCCAAGGGCTACGGAAATGGAGATCGGCACCACATGGCGTGGGAAGGACTTTGACATGATAAGCAGTCATTCCTGCACCAGCGGCTGGCTTTTTTTTCTCATCTCATTCTCATTATCTGTAGCCGCTTTATCCTGTCCTACAGGGTCGCAGGCAAGCTGGAGCCTATCCCAGCTGACTACGGGCGAAAGGCGGGGTTCACCCTGGACAAGTCGCCAGGTCATCACAGGGCTGACACATAGACACAGACAACCATTCACATTCACACCTACGCTCAATTTAGAGTCACCAGTTAACCTAACCTGCATGTCTTTGGACTGTGGGGGAAACCGGAGCACCCGGAGGAAACCCACGCGGACACGGGGAGAACATGCAAACTCCGCACAGAAAGGCCCTCGCCGGCCACGGAGCTCGAACCCGGACCTTCTTGCTGTGAGGCGACAGCGCTAACCACTACACCACCGTGCCGCCCTGGCTTTTTTTCCTCTCACAAAAAATAATAAGATACATAATATACATAAATAAATACATTTATAGTTTAATATTCTGGAAAGTCCACAAGAAGTTAATTCCTGTTATTACTTAGGTATATGATAAGCAACCACAAGTTGGCCTAGTGGTTAGCGTATCCGCCTCTCAATCACAAGTTCTACTCACGGTCAGGTCATACCAAAGACCATCATAAAAATGGTACCTACTGCCGTCTGGCAAGGCACACTGCAATACAGATGTGAGTGGGGAGTCAAACTCTCGCGGTTACCAGAGGACCCACCCCCCCACTGTAACCATAGTTATGTGAGAGAAACAGAGATCAGCGTCGCCCTATGCGCCACATGGTGTGGGAAGGACTTTGGCATGATAAGCAATCGTTCCTGCACCAGTGTCTGTTGGGTCATACCAAAGACCATCATAAAAATGGTACCTACTGCCATCTGGCAAGGCACACTGCAATACAGATGTGAGTGGGGAGTCAAACTCTCGCGGTTACCAGAGGACTAGCCCCCCACTGTAACCATAGTTATGTGAGAGAAACAGAGATCAGCGCCGCCCTATGCGCCACATGGTGTGGGAAGGACTTTGGCATGATAAGCAATCGTTCCTGCACCAGTGTCTGTTTTTTTCCCTCTCACATAAAAATAATAAGATACATAATATACATAGGGCGGCACGGTGGTGTAGTGGTTAGCGCTGTCGCCTCACAGCAAGAAGGTCCTGGGTTCGAACCCCGGGTCCGGCGAGGGCCTTTCTGTGTGGAGTTTGCATGTTCTCCCCGTGTCCGCGTGGGTTTCCTCCGGGTGCTCCGGTTTCCCCCACAGTCCAAAGACATGCAGGTTAGGTTAACTGGTGACTCTAAATTGACCGTAGGTGTGAATGTGAGTGTGAATGGTTGTCTGTGTCTATGTGTCAGCCCTGTGATGACCTGGCGACTTGTCCAGGGTGTACCCCGCCTTTCGCCCGTAGTCAGCTGGGATAGGCTCCAGCTTGCCTGCAACCCTGTAGAAGGATAAAGCGGCTAGAGATAATGAGATGAGAAATGAGATAATATACATAAATAAATTGTGGGCGGCACGGTGGTGTAGTGGTTAGCGCTGTCGCCTCACAGCAAGAAGGTTCTGGGTTCGAGCCCCGTGGCCAGCGAGGGCCTTTCTGTGTGGAGTTTGCATGTTCTCCCCGTGTCCGCGTGGGTTTCCTCCGGGTGCTCCGGTTTCCCCCACAGTCCAAAGACATGCAGGTTAGGTTAACTGGTGGCTCTAAATTGAGCGTAGGTGTGAATGTGAGTGTGAATGGTTGTCTGTGTCTATGTGTCAGCCCTGTGATGACCTGGCGACTTCTCCAGGGTGTACCCCGCCTTTCGCCCGTAGTCAGCTGGGATAGGCTCCAGCTCGCCTGCGACCCTGTAGAACAGGATAAAGCAGCTACAGATAATGAGATGAGATGAGACAATATAAAATAAATAGATAAATGCAGAAATAATTAAAATTAAATTTTAAAAATATTAAAACTTTTATAAAGCTAGCTTAGGGTAGCACGGTGGTGTAGTGGTTAGCACTGTCGCCTCACAGTAAGAAGGTTCTGGGTTCGAGCCCAGCGGCTGACGAGGGCCTTTCTGTGTGGAGTTTGCATGTTAGATTAGATTAGATAAAACTTTATTGATCCCTTTGTTCTCCCTGTGTCTGCGTGGGTTTCCTCCGGGTGCTCCGGTTTCCCCCACAGTCCAAAGACATGCAGGTTAGGTTAACTGGTGACTCTAAATTGAGCGTAGGTGTGAATGTGAGTGTGAATGGTTGTCTGTGTCTATGTGTCAGCCCTGTGATGACCTGGCGACTTGTCCAGGGTGTACCCCGCCTCTCGCCCGTAGTCAGCTGGGATAGGCTCCAGCTTGCCTGCGACCCTGTAGAACAGGATAAGCGGCTACAGATAATGGATGGATGGATGGATGGAAAAGATAGCTTATATTGAAAATCCAATCTGTTATAAAAGCTAGACTTAAAATGTTCAGTATTAACATGTGGAAGGAGACTTCCCGGATTTCTAAGGTGCAAGGAACTGTGTTTAATACGAGCTAAAAGATGAAAAAGAGGATGGCAATGCTTACTTGAAATTCTATATAGATAGATAGCAGAGGTGGACAGTAACAAAGTACATTTACTTGAGTCCTGTACTTAAGTACACTTTTTGAGTATCTGCACTTTACTTGAGTATTATTTTTTTTAGAAACTTATGACTTTAACTTCACTACATTAGAAAGGCAAATATCGTACTTTTCACTCCACTACATTTCTATAAATGTCCTCGTTACTATGAAGCGGCTTTGAAAGTGGATGCTTTTGTCTTTTCTTTTCTAAAACATGATTGTTTTTTTTGCAGGTGGCACTGAGACAGCCTGTCAGTAATCACTAAGGTCACATCACGTCCATAGACTGGATAAAATTAAGCTCAGTGATTTCTCAGCAGCGTTATTTAACACGATCAGTTGATGGCAGAATGGAAGGAGGCGGTTCTTCTGGGGAATGCATGCGCTCATGGCTTTACCTGGAACCCATTATTCAGTTTTCTGAAATGATTAAAGATTCGTTTTGTTTTAATTGTTTGCCGAAAATGAACCACATCACGGCCTACAAAAACTTGCCATGCAACCTGCAGAAGCATATTGAGGTATATAAACGTTTTATTCCAAGAGAAAGCTTGCAACAAAGTTGTCTGTGCTTTTAGAGCTAGCGATAACGTTGCAATAGCTATGCAGTCTGGTTCGCCAAATGACTTTCTATGGATTTGTCCACCAAGTTGCCATCGCCTTGTCCATAGCTAACGTTTACACATAGCTAGTTAACTTGGACGCTATTAGTTAGCATGTAAAACTGGAGTTATGCTAACATGAATAATGCTAACTTATCTGAAGTCCTTTCAGAAATATCTCATCTCATTATCTCTAGCCGCTTTATCCTGTTCTACAAGGTCGCAGGCAAGCTGGAGCCTATCCCAGCTGACTATGGGCGAAAGGCGGGGTACACCCTGGACAAGTCACCAGGTCATCACAGGGCTGACACATAGACACAGACAACCATTCACACTCACATTCACACCTACGGTCAATTTAGAGTCACCAGTTAACCTAACCTGCATGTCTTTGGACTGTGGGGGAAACCGGAGCACCCGGAGGAAACCCACGCGGACACGGGGAGAACATGCAAACTCCGCACAGAAAGGCCCTCGCTGGCCACGGGGCTCGAACCCGGACCTTCTTGCTGTGATAAAGCGGCTAGAGATAATGAGAGAGAGATGAGAGACTAGATGCCTCGTCCCTGTTGCCCGTCAACGAAGTTGAACGTCCGCACATGGCGGCCATCTTACCTCAGACAGCTGGCTTACCCATTACATTGTGTTGGTAGCAATATGTACTTTTCAGATGACCGTAACTTCCTCAAATTTCAATCGATATTCAAACGGTTTGGTTTGTTATATAAAAAAAAACCCCGAAAGTACAGTGGTGCTTGAAAGTTTGTGAACCCTTCATAATTTTCTATATTTCTGCATAAAAATGACCTAAAACATCATCAGATTTTCACACAAGTCCTAAAAGTAGATAAAGAGAACCCAGGTAAACAAATGAGACAAAAATATTATACTTGGTCATTTATTTATTGAGGAAAATGATCCAATATTACATATTTGTGCGTGGCAAAAGTATGTGAACCTTTGCTTTCAGTATCTGGTGTGACCCCCTTGTGCAGCAATAACTGCAACTAATGTTTCTGGTAACTGTTGATCAGTCCTGCACACCGGCTTGGAGGAATTTTAGCCCGTTCCTCCGTACAGAACAGCTTCAACTCTGGGATGTTGGTGAGTTTCCTCACATGAACTGCTCGCTTCAGGTCCTTCCACAACATTTCCATTGGATTAAGGTCAGGACTTTGACTTGGCCATTCCAAAACATTCACTTTATTCTTCTTTAACCATTCTTTGGTAGAACGACTTGTGTGCTTAGGGTCGTTGTCTTGCTGCATGACCCACCTTCTCTTGAGATTCAGTTCATGGACAGATGTCCTGACATTTTCCTTTAGAATTAACTGGTATAATTCAGCAAGCATAATGATGGCAAGCCGTCCTGGCCCAGCTGCAGCAAAACAGGCCCAAACCATGATACTACCACCATCATGTTTCACAGATAGGATAAGGTTCTTGTGCTGGAATGCAGTGTTTTCCTTTCTCCAAACATAACGCTTCTCATTTAAACCAAAAAGTTCTATTTTGGTCTCATCCGTCCACAAAACATTTTTCCAATAGCCTTCTGGCTTGTCCACGTGATCTTTAGCAAACTGTAGACGAGCAGCATTGTTCATTTTGGAGAGCAGTGGCTTTCTTCTTGCAACCCTGGCATGCACACCATTGTTGTTCAGTGTTCTCCTGATGGTGGACTCATGAACATTAACATTAGCCAATGTGAGAAAGGCCTTCAGTTGCTTAGAAGTTACCCTGGGGTCCTTTGTGACCTCGCCGACTATTACATGCCTTGCTCTTGGAGTGATCTTTGTTGATTGACCACTCCTGGGGAGGGTAACAATGGTCTTAAATTTCCTCCATTTGTACACAATCTGTCTGACTGTGGATTGGTGGAGTCCAAACTCTTTAGAGATGGTTTTGTAACCTTTTCCAACCTGATGAGCATCAACAACGCTTTTTCTGAGGTCCTCAGAAATCTCCTTGGTTCCTGCCATGATACACTTCCACAAACATGTGTTGTGAAGATCAGACTTTGATAGATCCCTGTTCTTTAAATAAAACAGGGTGCCCACTCACACCTGATTGTCATCCCATTGATTTGAAAACACCTGACTCTAATTTCACCTTCAAATTAACTGCTAATCCTAGAGGTTCACATGCTTTTGCCACTCACAGATATGTAATATTGGATCATTTTCCTCAATAAAAAAATGACCAAGTATAATATTTTTGTCTCATTTGTTTAACTGGGTTCTCTTTATCTACTTTTAGGACTTGTGTGGAAATCTGATGTTGTTTTAGGTCATATTTATGCAGAAATATAGAAAATTCTATAGGGTTCACAAACTTTCAAGCACCACTGTATGTATTTATAACATTAATGATGAATAATCATTTTATGTTTTAAAAAAAATACGCATAGCTTGGCGAAAATATTTCAGTATACTACAGACTGTAAGACAGGATGCATGCTGAAATTCCTATGCTGTGAGAAGCCTAACACTGCATACTTATGGATAACTGCGGCCTTAAGACAAATAACCATACAATTTATTTCCAATTTTTAGTGAAAACATTTTTACATGTGATAGGGCCGTAGGGGAAGCTAAAGTTAAATAAACAGCTTACTCACTTCTGAAACTTCAGAAATACTTCATCCACCTCAAAAACCTAATGCACTCACATCATAGCATAATAACATGTAAACTCACATCATAGCATAATAACAAATGCACTGCCCAAGTAAGTAATAGTATAAAACAGTGACAGCGACTCACGGTAGTTTGTGACAAAAAAAAACATTTAATTAATCACATGTGGTTATACTTCCAAGGATAAAAGATATCTTTACATTTACAAAAAGAACATTCAAAGCTGATTATCATGTCAAAGTCAATATATGTTAGCACTAGGGTGGCCAGACGTCCGGCTTTAGGCTGGACTGTCCGTCTTTTCAATGTCTTGTCCGGCGTCCGGCGCAGCATCAAGCCGGACACACATTTGTCCTCCTTTTAGAGATGATGAGCGGAATTATATAATATCGACTTGCCAGACTGGCAGAGCAGAGTTCTAGAATAACGTTTTGTAGGGAAACTGCAGATCTGTGCTGCACACTAGTAATCTACAATAAAGAGTCTATGGCTCGATGTTTTTTGGCATGCAATGCGAACTCCGCACCGCAAGGCGTTGCGTTCTAGAACGTGTTGCGCTCTATCCTTTGATGATCTTCCTGGCGCGTGCCTAGTGCCCTGCCCCCCTGGCCCTGGCTGGGACTTGGAAACACGAGTCTGTCCGGTAGACCAGCTGCTCACAACTTAGGTGGGGTTTACATTAGACCATATCAGCGGATCATCAGATTAACGTTTTTAAAACGATTAGTGTGCACACAGCAACGCCAATACACGATTCGCGTTCACACAGCAACTCCAATACACGGATACGCTCGGCTCCGCAGGCATCCTGCGCTCCAAATCACTCCGCCCTGAACAGCGAGTGCCCTCTGGAGGGTGCGCACTCCGGCCCTGCGCAGCTCACAGAGCGCACGAGTGGAGTGCACGAGCAGTGATTTGGGACTGAGCCGCTGTGTGTGTGATCTCAGTGCATGTCGGGCATGCGCGTCACTTACCACTTGCAAGTGGAAGGATGGCAAGCCTAAAGACAATCATAACTACACAATGGGCAGTATTTGCATCAGTATTTGCAGTATTTTCATACTTTTATACTCTTTAATGAAAGGTGATACGAGGCGGAAGTCCGCGCCGTTTTTCAGCAGTCGCGTCACATGACCAACACCAGCGAATCAGGAAGGTGGATGTCACAGTGACGTTGTCCAATGACGACGCCAGCTAGAGCTCAGCACAGCGTATCCGCGTATTCTCAATGTTTACACAGCACCGGACCAGACACGATCTGGATTGAATACGTGAACCCTGGCAGATTCCCGTTTCCCGGCGTTTCCAGGCATTTTAATGTAAATGGACTGTGCATCCGCGAAGAAAACGAGACAGATACGGTCTAATGTAAACTTGGCCTTAACTTGTTAGGATATAGATGACAGTGCAAATGCACACATCTACTATATCTACCTTAAGTTTAATTTCAGTGGTTTGTTACTCCACAATGTTTTTAATAAATACAAATATGGTGTTCTAGCCAATTAAGAGCTAATACATGAATTATAATAAATACTATGAATGCTTTAAAACGTTTTATAATGTTGCTGGTTATGTTGCCTATTTGTTCTTTGAGAATCTACAAATGTTGTGCTTTTTGGTACTCAGCACCTTAAGTTTAATTTCAGTGGTTTGTTAACTCCACAATGTTTTTAATAAATATAAATACTGTGTTCTAGCCAATTAAGAGCTAATACATGAATTATAATAAATACTATGAATGCTTTGACCTTACTCTTTTTTCCCCACAATCATAATCTTTAACCCTACAAAATTGCGATGTTGATTTGACCAAACTTGAGTGACTTGCATAAAAATAATCCATTCTCAATCTTGCCACTGTGGTTTACATAAAAATTTGAGGGCTATGAATCAGATGGGATTTGCCATTATTCACCCTAAAACTGATTAGAATGCAGGAAATTGCATCTAAGAAATACAAAATTTTCTGGGGGAGGGCCCCCAGACCCCCCATCCAAATAATGTCCTCCTTTTTGGTGTTATGGAAATGGTCACCCTAGTTAGCACAGAAGATTGAAATTTCATTAGGCTCCAATGTGCAGTTAAAATAAAACTAAACATACTGATATAAACATCTACAATTAAAACACACACAGACACACACATCATCTTGTCATCAAAGTCAGTACTTTGATTTCCTGTAAATCATAATGTGAGGGCTGGGCTGGGCTTGCATAAGTCTTCATACCCATAGACATAATAGGATGTCTATGTTCATACCCCTTGTCTGTGGTAAGATGGCCGCCCTGTGCGGTGAGGAATCTAGTCTTCTATGTAAATCTATGGTCCTGACGTTCCTGATAAACCGGTGCGTAATGACGTCATCACGCTAACTGAATATCGTTCTGACGTTCCTGATAAACCGGTGCGTATTGACGTCATCACGTAAACTCTGAGCAACAAGACGAAGAACAGAGAGGAGGAGGGGAGAAAGGTTTCGAAGATGGCGGCCGCGAGTGATTTGCGGTGCATGTTGACAATCTGATTTCACGCTGGGGACGTGTTTTTAGTATTGTATTTTCGTTAAGAGAATACAGAAGAGTCGTGAATAAAAAAAATAGCTTTATAGACTCAGTCAGCACTGGATATTTTGCGGTGAGTTCTCAAGAATATGACGGGGGAAATTAAAAGCAAACATGTCTGTGAAACCGGGGCGCCATTTAAACATGTATTCACGCTGTGTGAGAGGAAAAGCAGGACCAACGGTTAAGGAATAAAAATGTTTGTTTTTTATCACTTTATTTGCTCACAAATAAAGAACTATGTATGCCAGGTTTCATTGTAGAAATGTAGGAATAGAACCAGAATCAGAATAGGATTTATTTTCGGGTGTTTTTTTGCTGAGGTATTTAGCATGCTAAGCTAGCTACCATTGTGTGTGAGCGCGCGCGCTGTTAATTTACACTCCTCCTTCCAAGAATAAAAAATAAATAAAAACACTTTTAATACGCGTTATAACGCAAATGTTTTGCCCAAACTATCAGTAATGAATAATTACGGGTCTATGAATTAGCACGTTTCTAATATTACATGACTACATTGCAGACATCCGCTGCGGATTTATTTTTTTTTAACCGAGTTACGTGTTTATAAAACTCGTACTTTAATTATTATAAATATTTTACAATGTGTAACTCCTTAAAACATAGATTTAAACTGCTCTGCAACAAATATCATATAATTTTATGGCCAAGTTGGGAAACGTCGTTATTGTAGCTCATGACGCTGCTAGCATACATATTTATTATTATTATTAGCAACTTATTACATTTTAGATATAATCCAGATATTGAAACTATAATAAACAGAAAATGTTCAGGAATCTTTGCATAATTGGCTAAAATAATCAGCAGTATGTGTTTAATCTAACTCTAACTTTCAGGTTTTCTTTGCTAGCTCTGTGTGTCCTGTTGTTTAGCCCCATGTTTAAATGTGAATAAAGTTGATCACATGTCTATGATAGATTATTCTAGATTTAAAGAGGAGTTTTTTTTTTTTTAAAGGAAAGTTTGAGCTTGAAGGTTTTTTGTTTTGGACTGGATTTTTCATCTGATTTATGTAAGCTAGCAAAGTAGTTGAAGAAACTCTGACTAGCGAGCTAAATCAAATCAAGGGTTTGCATGTTTAAATCTATGCTAGTTCAACAGAGCAGTTTCACAGGACATTTTGCAGACTTAAATTCTAGAATTTTAGGAAATTAAATGGACTAACTTCTCAAGATATGATCACTCTAATAACGATATTCTGGTTCTCCCCTAATAATTCAGCGTGATATCGAATTCTCATCTTTTGGTCCTGTTTTGACGTGAATGAATAATCACCGGTAATAATTTCCAACGATTTTTGAATTCCTCTTGTCTTTCGTAAGTTCAATCATGTCACACATCAAATATTAAGCCAACACAAGGAGTAATCCTTCCTCTAAAGTACGACCAAAAGCCGAACTGAAGCGCTTCATGTCAAGCCTTTGTTGCTGACGATATTAAATTGACGTGTATGTAAAGAACAATCAAAATGACGACACATTTCGTAGCAAATCACAAAAACACAAGTTTCACTTCTCGTACTTGTTATATTTTGGCTTTTCCTGATCTTAAAGGGCAACGTTATGATCACACTTGGTTCAGTTCAATGATTGAGTGAAACCACTGTAAACAGTTTTCTTTGCTAGCTCTCAACCGCTAAAGTCATGTTAACTATCCAGCTTAGCTAGCAAGAAGTTTTAAAAGAAGGGGGTAAAAATTGTACATCCAGGCAGGTCTAACCTAATGATCAAATTTAGTAAACAAAGCATTGTATTAGTTTTTAAGTCACTATTCTACTTTGCTGTCTTGCGAATTATGTAATTTTGAATTGAAATTGTCATTATTTTTTTTAAATCTCACCCCCAAGTACAAGGCTGAATTTTGTGTAATAGTGTGTTAAATGTCTTTGCTTCTTGTACTGTGTTTTTATTTTTTTAAATAGGGACACTTTCATAATTAAGCCTAACCTAATCAAGCAAACAAAAATCTACAGAAACACACACACTCCTGACTAATCCCTGATAAACTTCCCAGTTATTCAGAAGATTCACATTTTTTAAGTCTGTTTAATGATACACACCTGAAACTGTACCGATAGCATGTTTATTTTTTGCACATCTGCACCTTTTTAATTAGATCTGAAACTTTTCTGTGCACAACCACAGGCTTGAAGGAAAACTTCACTCTGTAATATTTGCAATGTTTTTAATGATCCTGGTGCTAACTTGTTTTTGCTTGTGCCATTAAAATGGTGTTGAGTTATAATAAGAGAAAAAAATCCAAGATCTCAAACACAGTGGGAAAACTATCAGCTTTCACTATTCGCTCCTAAAGAGCTGCTGCTGCTTGTGTGGTGTCGCCCCCCCCCCCCCCCCCCCCCAACTCGCCATTTAGAGTTTTTATTGACATATTAGAAGTAGTAGTGACAGTGAGGCAAAAGTCAGCTGGAGTTGATGCAATGTAAGAATACAGTGCAACTATAATTTGAGGTTTTAGAAGCTGGTCTGTGATTAAAGCACCGCTGCATCCCTTTTTAGGTCGACACGAAGGAAGGAAGAAATGCTGTGTTCATGACAACTGTTGTGTGTGGGGGCGTGCCCCCCCACATTAGAGCGTTTACGACGGGAACTCATTTGTCTAAAGTCGGAAATAATACGAATACTCGCTATGGCCTGCCTACAAAAACTGAAGTTAAATAAAGTGTTTGGTTCGTGCTTAATTCATTTTTGAAAGTGGGTGTGGTGATTCATTGTTTTTATAATAGCATGGAAAATTATATGAAAGAACAGTCTGATTTAAAAAAAAACATCTTGCAGAAAGTGTTAACATTTCAACACTTGAAGCGTCGCACATCATTTGGCGATTTCAAGTACAAACAGAAACTCAAACGGCTACTTAAAACCCTTAAATCACGCCATTATTTCTTGTTTGTACTTTTCACTCTTATGGGCGTCGCCATGTTGAAGTGACGTCACGAATTCACGTTTCAGAGAAGTCAGAGCTGTCGAAAAACTCCAAGTAGGAATTACGAGTCAGAGAGCTGTTCATATAGATAGGTGACATTTTTATTGAGGGCACTTGATATCCTACAGATATTGTACACATGGTTCTCAGTTAACAAAAAAGAAATTTCACTAGTAATAGGAAGAAAAAAAATCTGTCAAAATTGAACAAAAATGTATCCTACTGGGAAGTCAGGAACTTCGTTTCCCAGTTGATCATGAGTGCAGTGTAAATGCTGCTGCACGACTATAAGGAGGTAATCAATCGGAATTGTGGGAAATGTAGAAAATTGTTAAAAGTAAAATCTTGGATGCTGTTAATTGTAAAGATGAATATGCAAATTTTCAGAGTGGATCCCCAGAACATGACTTATAACGAGAGACTAAACTTAATCTATTGTCTTTAGAACACTGTAGGGAAATATCTGATTTACTCAGAAAAGACCACATTATAGAACACGTAATCATGACCTCAACAATTACATCTTCATTTATTTACACAAACAGGATTACTACAGGAATTTGTACTCTATTAGAACTGTGGACCTCGTTGCCATCTAGTTTAAGACCAGCCTAATTAATATTTGTGTATCGAAGCGAGGCACGTACAGTCCTATATATTTTTTTTAAAGTAAATATAGATACCATGGAGCCAATTTTTTCTGTTTGTAACTGTAGAACTGAGAGCATGTAACTTTTACTGCACATTGGTGCCTCCTTACATTTTCTCAATTAGTTTTGAATATTTTTGTCTATTGTTAATTACTGCCTCGTTAAAGTAATGTATACATTTTCTTATCTCCTAATAGTATTTCTGTATTTTTAGACAGTATATCTTGTCCTTTTAATAAGTACGTGTTCGGTTGCAGTTAGGACGAAAGTTCGGTTCCTTTCCTGTCACACCTCCGTTTAGTTTTTTTTTTTTTTCTTTTTTCCCTTTGTTGGATGTACATGACCATTTTTGGTATCTTAGTATCCCAGTATTGTAAATCTTTGACAAAGCCATTCAACTAAACTCAACTACAGTGGATTGATTTTTCCTTTAATAACCTAAAGGGTGGAACTGTGTACACTCCAACTATTAAAATCTTCCAAATACATCATTAATTGTGAAAAGATTTGACACATTGCCTTTTTTTTCCTCTCCAAAATATTCCTCAGAGATGTTTGTTTCCTGTTGCGTGCATGTCCTGTTTAGAAATAATTGAAATTATTGACTGACTTGGGGAAGATCTGTCGAGTTTCCCTTGCACTTAGTCCATTTTGAATGTATGTAAATATATAGTTGGTTTATCAACAACATAGGCCGAGTATTTTCATTGAGTCCAGCAGAATGGAGCATTAACCCTGGATACTCGGGGAGCTGTTAGTTTCTAATTAATGCTCCTGGACCTCAAACCAGCGTCAGTGTTTATATATTTTATTTCTCTTTCCTGTGTTCAGATGTTCACCACTTGTGCATGCAAAAAGAAATGAGTTGAAATGTTATAATGCGGTGTGAATTTAATATGGTTTGTCTTGATGTGCTGTGTATATATATTCATGGCATGGTTATTAATAATGATGGCTTTCTTTCCCTGAAGGTTTTACGGCTTGTGTGAACAGATTAAATTCTCAGTTTTGTATGAAATGTCCATTATAGCAGCTAATTCACTCAGTTTTGATCATATTGAATAAAGGTTTTTTTTTCCTTGTACAGTACTAGTTCAAATAAATAACAGGGTTTTGAGTTACATCCATCATTTTTAAAAAAAAGGATATTAAACTTTTTGGTTTGTAGTTGTAAACTGTGATCGTTGTGAGAACTGTAATCCTTTAAATGTATTTAATGTAATTAAAAATGGTTATATTTTAACTCGTGATATGCAAAAACTGTTAATATTGAAAGAACGCTCACCTGGCTGGATTATTTCCTGTTGTGTGGGTGACTTTTAGATTTACACTCTGCCACTATGGGGTTCACAAATATTTTGGCCTGTTGAACATTATGAATTTTCAGCAGCCCCCAAGACTTAATCTCCCCCTTAAAATGTAATTTATAATATAATATAGGCCTACTGTAAAGTACATGACTGAAAACCAAAGGAGTATCCCTTGGACTTGGACAGATTATGTTCCTATAACACAAAACAGAAGGAAGTGAGGACATGTTGTTCTAGGAAAATGATCCACGTGGGGTGATGAAGCAGAGCAGCCTGGTTCGTTCTTGATGCACGCAGCGTTAAAACGTGCTTTAAAAGCAGCGTTCTCTGGATGGCACATCAGAGTAAAAACATTGCTGTCCATCAGGTTTCCAAATCATACGATAAAATTTATTCACAGCGAAGTTAAACACGTCAACGAGCTCCGTTTCTGTTTAAAACTTTCCACTGTCGTCATGATCTGCAACTCAAGTTGAAAAAAACTCTGATCTTGCTTTCAAAAGTATTTAATCATTTAGAATATCCAGAAGAACTTTGGTAGGTTTGAAGGCAACATGAGTAGTTTTTTTTTTTTTTTATCCCGTTAATGTTATGCCGGGATCGGATTACACAATATTTTTGTCTTTCTCGATGGTTACCATGTCAGATTAAACAGTCAGTGCTATAAATTCTTGTCAGGAAACTGGCAACACTACAAGTTTGACCTCCACCAAGGATGTTAGTCATCAGAGAGGAGGGTCAAGCTCTTGTCATGGGGTTGTCAAACTAGGTGAGAAAATACCAACACAAAAAAAAACCCTGGAGTGCTAGACTTCTTGTCGCATGGTCATGGGGCATCCGAGCTGCTACATTGCTGTTCTTCGATCTTCACGTGACAAGGACCAGTTGATGATCTTGATGTTAATATTCAGGCCCGATTTTGGAACTGTGAAGCCGGGCTGAATTTAATTTGTCTGATCTCGGCATGAGCGCTCAATATCGGTCTAGAACAGTACAAAAGTGTGCGATTTGAGACAGCTGATTTGTTTAGGGCATGTAGATGAGTGCGGAAAATTTGTTTTTATGACTAAGTGCAGCGTGTCAGGAGAGTGAAAAGGACTAAAGGTGTACATTATTTAAACGTTGCTTGCCTGAATATGCGACTCCCAGTAACGTTTCAAAAAATGTTGAACATGAGATCATGCGACCGTTAGTTTTAGAAATTCCGTTACTGTGCTTATTTACCACAGAAAAAAAATTCACCAGGTTTCAAAATGAGAATGGAAACATGATAGTTTCAGATAAATTCAGGAAATCTTAAAGGTACACCGTGTACTGAATAATTTGAGCAATTATTTGCAAAAGGGGAAACTTTTTTTTTTCTTTTTTATTACTGTATCCTTGAGATTTGGTGTAAAGATTTTCACTGCATCAAAAAGCTGTATGACCTTGAGTTTCTGTGCACAGACATTTACAGAACTAATGTCAGATAAGGTTCAAATTTAAAACCAGTTTGTGTAAATTTGTCAGCATGGACTAAAAAGCAACATTTCTCCACTTGTTTCCCCCTGAATTGTTTTTTTTCTACTTCCAAGCCTCAGAACGTGAGCTTTTTAGACGCATATGAGATTCTTCGTGATCTTGGCATGTGAATGTAATCCTTTATGCTGCACAGTTATACTCACAGGGCCACTTAATTACCCCCAAACCAGCTGATTTGGATCTCTGAGCTCATTGAGGTAGGCGTAAAGCAGAAAAACGGTTGTTTACAGGGACCTTATGAACTAACAGAGCATGTAACATGCATTACTTAAGAAATAAGAGACACTTCAGCATGTGCTGTTCCAGGACGATGGGGCAAAGATTTATTTTCTAGTAACATCACGAGTCGTTATTGCCCATGAACCTGATTTCCTCTGAATGGTGCTCTTCACAGGGGTTAAATCGCTCCCTGTGTCTCGGTGACGTAGACTCGGCCCTAGCGAAAGTCTCTGGCGAGGAGCACCGATTCCGAGTTCCCATACAATCGAAACACTGAGGCTGCGCGCAGTGTGTTAGTGCGAGTGTGTAGTCTATGGGAAATGAATAGTGTGTTGGATTAGAACTAATCCTATGTAATGGAAAATGTTGTCTTGGGGCCCTCTGGCATGTCACCAATCCACGTGCAGAGTATGGAGTACTTTGCACATGGATTTTGATTTGGACAGATGAACAGAGAGACAGACGGCCTTCCTTTAGTCGTATAGAAATCCCAAGCTGTTTTTATTCCTCTTTTACCACAGCAACAAAACTACAATTATTTTTAATGTTATATTTACATGCAATGTTATTTATTGTTCTTATTTTTCACTTGCATTATAGCAGCTACAAACAGTTCTCTCTCTCTCTCTCTCTCACACCAGCTTCTCTCTTAATTGTACAAGTCCCTGTGAACGACCCGTCAATATAGAGACGATGACGTATTTATTAGAGCAAGCACATTAACGTAAACCTGATTTGCTGCAGTAAGAGAGTCAGGAGATTTGACATGGTGTAGCTTGAGGTAGTCGCCTGTTTTGCACGTTATAGGATCATGAAACCACAATAGCTTTATTTTTTCCTTTTAAAACCCTTTAACCAGGGGCGGCAGGGTGGTGTAGTGGTTAGCGCTGTCGCCTCACAGCAAGAAGGTCCGGGTTCGAGCCCTGTGGCCGGCGAGGGCCTTTCTGTGCGGAGTTTGCATGTTCTCCCCGTGTCCGCGTGGGTTTCCTCCGGGTGCTCCGGTTTCCCCCACAGTCCAAAGACATGCAGGTTAGGTTAACTGGTGACTCTAAATTGAGCGTAGGTGTGAATGTGAGTGTGAATGGTTGTCTGTGTCTATGTGTCAGCCCTGTGATGACCTGGCGACTTGTCCAGGGTGTACCCCGCCTTTCGCCCGTAGTCAGCTGGGATAGGCTCCAGCTCGCCTGCGACCCTGTAGAACAGGATAAAGCGGCTAGAGATGAGATGAGACCCTTTAACCAGATTCTTTAACCAAATGATTGAGCCTTTCAGCCGAGGCTGTACTGTTCTGTAATGTTTATTAATGCCACGTTTTCTGGAAATGCATTACTGAAAAGCATGAATTCACTCGCTCAGTTGTCCATGTGGATGCTCCAGTCCGGTGTTTCTCAGGAACATATTCAAATTTAGAAAATATGACTCGGTGATTTTATTTTGAAGTTGTACATGAAGTATAAGGATTTCGAGGAAAGTGCGTTAATGTTAGCTGAGCTAGCTAGTAGCATTAGTTATCCCAAAATATATATGCTTGTTAATTGGCTTTATTAAAATAAACTGACACAGTACGGTGGTGTAGTGGTTAGCACTGTCGCCTCACAGCAAGAAGGTTCTGGGTTCGAGCCCAGTGGCTGACAGGAGCCTTTCTGTGTGGAGAGTGCATGTTCTCCTCATGTCTGCGTGTGTTTGCTCTGGGTTCCCTCCACAGTTCAGACATGTTGGTTGGGTTAACATGGGGCAGACCTTGAGCGAGGCACTGAACCCTTAACTGCTCCCCAGGCACTGTTAGCATGGTTGCCCACTGCTCTGGGTATGTGTGTGCGCTCACTGCTTCAGATGGTTTAAATGCAGAGAGGAATTTCACAAGTGTACATGTGAATAAAGTTCTTTTAAATTTATCAAACTACTAAATGTAATTAATACCCATGGCGATAATGTTTAGGGGGTTTGGGAACAAGTAGCAAGGTACGCTTGGGTTTAGAAATGCTTTCTGGATGAAAGAAGTTTAAGTAAATCTAGAGCTTGTTCTTGTTCGATGGGAAACCTGTTGCTGGTCTTTATATCAGCAGAGTCGCTTCAAAATATATCAGTCTACACCTTATTTTTAAAACGTGGTCTTTCATATCTTGAATTTTGCGCTTGCTAGGTTTGAACGTTGTTCTGCTCATCACCCATAGCCTGTGTTTACGTGTGTAACTTTGAGGAATGAAAAGGAAATCAGTCACAGCTCTCCAACGTTTCAGACTTGGGTTAAATATGAAACGATGAGGGTTTTATTCACATTGATGGGAAATTATCACCCCGAGAGATGATCATGATACGAATGGTATAACGATTTGTCCCTAAAGTGAACTGGATCGCAAGCAGCAGAGAAAATTCCCGGAACAAATCACATGGATAACATCATTAAAAATACACACATGAGGCTGGAATTATTTAAAAAAAATTTTTTTTTTTTTTTTAAAGGAGAACTGAAGTCATTTTTAAACTTGCTTTATTTCTTAATTAACGTGTTATTCAATTACGTTTTCAGTTTTAGTAACCTTATATCGTGACTCGTATCGGCAACTAATTGCAATTAAATATACTTATCAGCTTATTCGGCTTTTAGCCATGTTGAATTTAGTTCGTTTGGTCCACAGCAGGCGTCGCTTATCCGCGCAATCTTCACGAGACTTGTGTGAGACTTCGAAACATGAAGTGTCCGCCAGGTGTCAGTGCCACCATTTTGAAAACTTTTCCTGATTGCTATCAAAACAAACAAAGCTTCCGGCTTGATTAAGTCAGCATTCGAAAGAGGGCGCGCGCGTCTTTTGACAACGTTGGCAGATGTTGGTCACTTTGATTTCCGCTGTATGTTTTACTTCCGTCCTACGATGTCTCACACAGGTCTCAACGAATCTCGTTTACGCCCATTGCTTTGACATATCAGGGTTCCCGCGGGTCCTTAAAAAGTCTTAAATACAACTTTCGGTTTTTAAGGCCTTAAAACATCTTAAATTGTTTGGAATGAGTGGAATTTTCGAAAGGGAGGTATTAAATTTAATATTGGACCGAACGAGTGAAATGTCTCCATCCGGTTTGGGGTATTTTTTTTTTAAACGTAATTTTAAAAGTGACCAGCGTACCTTTTGGGGGCAGCATTGGTTCTGTGTGTTCTGTAGATCAAGCACTAACGCTAGGAGGCTCCTGGAGGCGGTGTGGTGTGGTGTTGTGGTGTGGTGCGATGGTGTGAAGAGTGAGAGATGCGCAGGTAGCTTACGCGGGCGCTAGAAAGCGTTGATAATTATGGGAAGATGTCTGTTTAACGACAAGTGGTTGGAGGATGACAAATACCCCCAAAATAAGGAGAAGAATCGTTTGCGATAAAAAGCGCTGGATCGCACAAATGTGTGTAAAGACGGTACCGCAGCGCTGGGGACACGGCGGACTGGGAAACTGTTTTTTCACGGACACGAGGCGCGCGTGTGTGTTAGAGGTCAAGCACTCCGGAGTGAAACGCAGGGGGGTTCACGCATGCGCACAAGAGTCAGGTGGAAAATGGGACTTGTAGGACATAATACTACTAATAATGATTAGCATCATTATCTTACATAATTAACATTGTTTATTGTACTAAGTTTAATATGAATATATAAACAACCTTTATTTCAAAACTCAATTAAAAAGAACTACAGAAAATACAATAATTCTAAATATAGTACAATATAAATAATTTGTACAAAAAGTTTGTTTTATTACCTATCGTCTACAACAGTGTTTTTAATATAATAAGAATATTAACAACCACTAATAATTAGTAGTAATAGTAATTATTATTGATTATTAATCATTACTACTTATGAATTAGTGATTAATAAGTACTAGGGATTATTAAATGTTATTAAGTTATTAAAATTATTACAAATTATTAAAAAGTAGTAATTGGTAGAATACAAATTAAATAGTGAACATTGATATAAAATAACTGTACTACTAATAATAAACAATAATACTACCAGTAATACCTGTTAATGTTATTATCAGTACAATTGTTATATCAATGTTCACTTTTAAAAGCAAATTATAATCCATGAATAATTTTGTATCACTACTACTAATAACTTTTTTTAATAATAATTTTAACTAATCTTATAACTCAATTTTATAGCATTTTAATAATCAACTTATTAATTAGTATAATTAAGTAGTAGTTGATGATTACTTATTAATTATTAAATTACATTTTGATAATCACTGCTTATTAATTAAGTAGTAATTAATAATACTGAATTATAATTGCTACTCAATTATTAATTAATATAGCTAATAAGTAGTGATTATTAAAATGTTATAAAATTGAGTTAATTTTTTAATTATTATTAAAAAAAGTAGTTAGTAGTAGTAATACAAACAATTATTCATGGGTTATAGATAATTAATGATTATTTTTGAATAATGAACATTGATATAACAATTGCACTGATGATAATTAGTTTAGTTATTACAACACATTGATTAATATTGATAATGGTTATGAAAGGTGACAGTTGTTTTTCTGTGTTTAATGTAACGCTCTGATGATTGTATGAGTGCATAAACAGGTTTACGCTGTTACCTGCTATAATGCAGAAGATACTCGAAAACTTGCTCAGCCAGCTGTGTACTGTACCACACTCAGACTGATTTTGCTGTCAGACACAAAATCACACGTCATCAAAGATAATCTTTGGGGATTGAAATAATGCCGGCTAAGGTTGTTCAGCTGGTTCTACCTGCCGTTCATTGTTTTCTTTTTTGAAATGATTCATGGTGTTTTCTCCAGTAAACCCCAGTCTTCTCCTCGCTGCTACAGTAGTTCTGCAGCCCAGAACACACGACTTTGCTTCAGCTGTTTGCTGTCTAACAGTTGCCATTGATGCACCCTGTTGTTCACCAATTGTGTGCATTCTTCTTAAAGTTAGTAAAAAAAAACTATTGCAGAAAACAGTTTTAAGTTGTCGTATTTATCATTTTCTTTGCCATGGTACAGTCTTAATTTTTCCATTTAGAGGTCTTGAAAAAGTCTTAAGTCTTTAAATTTGTACTTGAAAAATGTCCAGACACCCTGCATATGGACTGATATATTACAGAGCATATTTCAAACACTCATAACTTGCTATAGCAGCGACAAAATAGCGATCAAAAATGCATTCCGATATTTAATAAAATGAGAAATAGAATTTTAATGATAAAATTTGCCTTCAGTTCTCCTTTAAAGAAGCCATTCTGTATTTACTCATTATACCGGATTTGACTTTTTTTTAAGCATATTTAAGAGTAATGTTCTGCTGTACGTTTTCATACATCTTTTTTTTTTTTAATTGACACACGTGTTATGGATGATAGTAAGATGCTCTGGTGCTAGCGTTGCTGGTTTACTTCATTAGGATAATTATAAATATTGAACATCACACACAGAGAAGGAGGAAAAAACGAGCATTTTGTCTGTGTGATTGTGAATCGAATGTCGGATGCAGCGTGTTTTCCCTTTTATCACCGTCCTGCTGAAACTGCACCCGAGTTTAAATGGTGTGTAGCAGGAGGAGTTGTGTTGCTACCTACACACTCCTTTTGTACTCTGATAATATAATTCTCAGGAGTTTTACTCAGCGGAGTAGTGATTCTTTTCAACTTGAATCTTACGACTAGACCAGCGCCGCTTTTGACGCATCCAGTGTTCATGAGCTTTCAAACACAATAGTTTTTTTTATTTCTTTAGTATTCAGATTAATCTCAAACGTTCCATGTAAATTTATTTTCACCAAACAGATTTTTTTTTTAAAAAATGTATTTCTAAAAAATGTGTAGCTTTAAAAAAAATAAGAATAAATCCATATCCCAATTGTTTCAAAAATCATACTCAAGCGCTACCTTGTATTTTTAAAGCACTGTTTATGAAGTCGACTGATCCGGTTGTGTTGGTTGTTTTATTGTACAGAAGCTTCATCAGTGTTCTAAAATGTTTAGGAAGTGTGGATGAGACTATTCTTAACGGTTCTGTGTTTATCTCGTATTATTTTTTAAAAATGTTTTATCATAAACTGTTTTTTTTTTTTTATTTTTTTTATTTTGTTGCAGATTTGACATTTTTCTGTCCAATCATATATGATGGGGTTGAACACTCATCTTTTACAAGAGTAGTCTATACTTGTAAACTGCTTTTACACTGGAGCAAGTTGCCTCAACGCAGCTGTGCATCTAAACACAATTTGTTCCAGAACAATTTGACACCGTTCGGCACAACTCGCTCCACTTTACGAGGTGGTGCAGCTTGTTCTGGAACATCTTGTTCCTGCTTACTAGGGCTGGGAATCGATCCGGATTTCCTGGGTCGATTCGATTTCGATTCATTAGGTCACGATCCGATTCGATCCACGATTCGATCCGATTCGATATCGATTCATGTACATATTGCTGTATTGTCACTTTAAAACTTTTAAATAAAAACTGACCCTATTGACAAACAGCTCCATGTCTGTTTGTGCTTGTATCTGTGTATGTGTAAGAGGGACACACAGAGAGACAAGAGTTCAAGTTTGAAAGAAAGCTTATTTATTTTGGAATGAAACATATCCAGGTTTTATTTGAAGTCTAAATTAAAATTATGACATTTGGTGGCCCTCTTTTAGTTAAATAACATACCCAGGTCTGGGTTTCTGACCACAAAAAAAATAGCTCATCAGTCAAGAAATTATGTTTGACTGATAAGTCTCAGAGTGTAACAAATTATGACATTTGGTGGCCCTCTTCTAGTTAAATAACATACCCAGGTCTGGGTTTCTGAACACACAAAAAAAATAGCTCATCAGTCAAGAAATTACTGTCTCGCTTAGATGTTTTCGGCTGGGCAAGACGTAGCGTGGCTCTAACCTCTTTACTAGTAGCCTAAACCCAGCATTTTCGACTACGCTGTAGGGGCGGAGGTCTTTACAAATAAAGATCCCGACTCCCTCTGTAAGGCTCATAGCACGCTTAGGACTGTGGGGGAAATTTCACACCAAATGCATTTTCAAGTGCCGTCTGCTTCGCGTCAGGTTTAGCACTAGCTGTCTCGGGGTGGTGCCTGGATAAATGGTTTCTTTAGATTGGTGGTATTGCCCAGATATTTTACTTCTATTTGGCACAACTTGCAAACTGCATTTGTTTTGTCCAGTTCGTCTCTGTCCTCATACCGTTTGAAGCCGAAGTGTTTCCACACATCCGACTTCATCCCCGGCGGTGTTTTTAACCGGGCAGCTTCGTCCATCTTCTTGTTTTCTTTATAAGTTTCGTTTTGCCGGCACCCGCTTTTATAGTGCTCCTTGCGCGTTTGAGAAAATAGTGTTATAGGCACCTGGAAGAAATCGATTCACATGTTGTTGGATCGATATCGTGTTTTTTTTCGCGTGAATCGATATCGAATCGTGGATCTTTTTTTTTTTTTTTTTTTTTTTTTTGGACCACCGCTCTACTGCTTACTGTCTAAACGCAATCAGTGGCGAGTAGAAGGGCTTACACGTAGCATTTGTCCCGGTCATTTATCATCTGGACGAGACCAGTTTACAGCAAGTTCAATGGTCCGTTCTTCTCAAGTGCTTTTCCTTGTCAAGCTCTCTGGAGCAGTCCGTGTTCTGCAGTCTGCACTTTCAACCTTCCTCCAAGCTACAGTCCTGTGCTGCTTGACGTGTCTCACTTGGTGTCAGTCAATGCAGAATCTTTCTAGTATACCCTAGGGAAAGCATTCTCTCCCCACCTCTTGATCGACCATGTTCTAGGGTCCACAGAGCAAACACACTGCCTTTAAACGATGGAGTCAAGCGATTCCCAAACCAACTGCAGTGGTAATTGGACTAAAGAAGTTGTTCTTACCCTCATCCAGTGGTGCTGAGAAGCAGATCATTGTTTGCTTTTTCAATTTGAAATTCATCTAAAGGAGCCGACTCGGAGTTCCCTGAAAAACGCATCACTCGGAGTGAATCACTTTTCTGAAAGCGAAATTGGATTTATTTTTTTTTTAAATCACCGAAACAAGCAGTGAGAGGACAACAAAAGTTAAAAACAAGCTTCTGATCACTGATTTGCTTATCTGTAGTTTTGCGTTTTACCTGTCTGAAATCCTGTTCGTCATTGATAGTGAATGAGTGTGTAAACACGAAGGAAAGTGGGCACAACTTGTTTTCACTGCCCGTGTAAAAGCAGCTGAAGAGAGAGAAGTAACGGGTTCTAATGCTGCCTTCAAAACTCGGACATGTTCATCTCGTTAGCGAAAATCTACAAGCTTAAACTCTTGATTCTGTGAACAGCCATGTGATGTAACTCCTCTTGGTGACTTTCCGGGTGGGAATTTGAAATTGAAGAGGGCTTGGGTTTTATTTATTCATTCATTCCCCTTCTCTTTCCCTCCCTAGTTGGAGGATGACAATAGCTTGTTTGCGTATGATGTCATCACTGTGGTGCGAACCGCAGGTGGGAGTCAGGAAGTGATTTTCAACATGGTGCTCACTATCACAAGCCGATGGTGGATTTAAAGGAAAATAGTTATTAAAACAAGTTAAATTTGACCCCGAGACCCATGACACGTTTTATAAACACGCACAAACTGGATTGGTTGGAAAGCCTTGATTGATCGTATGAAGACGGATTATTCGTTACAGCCAGGAGTTGATCGTTCTCCCTCGTCCACAGGTATAGCTGAAGGTTCACCATCATGGCGACGGACATCGGCTCCCCGCCGCGGTTTTTCCACATGCCTCGGTTCCAGCACCAGGCGCCCCGGCAGCTCTTCTACAAGAGGCCGGACTTCGCGCAGCAGCAGGCCATGCAGCAGCTTACTTTCGACGGCAAACGTATGAGGAAAGCAGTGAACCGCAAGACCATCGACTACAACCCGTCTGTGATCAGATACCTCGAGGTAACATCAAAACTCCAGCAGTTAAAGAGGAACTGAAGTCATTTTTAAACTTGCTTTATTTCTTAATTAACGTGTTATTCAATTATGTTTTCGGTTTTAGTAACCTTATATCATGACCTGTATTGGCAACTAATTGCAATTAAATATTATACTTATCGGCCTGTTGCAGTCCTATATTTAATAAAATGAGGTTAATAGAATTTTGATTTGCCTTCAGTTCTCCTTTGAGTCGTTCAAACCCACCTGATTAACAGTTAGTGCTACAGTCCTGATCCAGAAATTGACTCTTGCAGAACGCGCCTTTTTAATTCAAATTACGTTGAGTAATGTGTGTCTGTTTTTCCTGACAGAATCGGCTGTGGCAGCGGGATCATCGAGATTTGCGCGCGATCCAGCCAGATGCAGGTTGCTTTAACGATGTGAGTGGCTTGGCGTGGCCTGATTCAGCCTTTTGGAATATCTGGAATACTTGGCTGTTTTTCTGATCACTCTGTGTGTGTTTGGCTGCAGCTTGTCCCTCCTGTCGGTATGCTTAATAACCCCATGAATGCAGTCACCACAAAGTTCGTCAGAACGTCCACAAATAAAGTGAAATGCCCAGTGTTTGTAGTACGGGTAAGTTTATTTCAGCGCTCACTTTGTGATGTTTGTGAACGAGGTGATGGGTGATTGATTAATTCTGAGTGGTAGGTGACAGGAACATGACTAGGCGTTCGCTTGTGTGAGTCCTGAAGCACAGAACTTTTCTTATTTGGTGATTGATTTCCTCTGGACTGAGCCAGAAGGGAAATGATGCATAAATGCAGTGTATTTATATGTATACGTGTGCGCCATATAGCTGTATGTTTGTGATATTAACTCCTCCAGAGTAAGGTTTTCATCGACAAGTCACTGACTTTACTTCCAAACACCAGATAGTTGTTGGATCGTGTTTTCTGTTTCCCTTTTAATAATGAATTGCAAGTCGGCACCAAGACTTAATGAGAGAGAGGGAGGTTGATGTTATTAAAGAAGCTTCATGAATGTACACTAGTGTTGTCCGAGTTTCTCTCTCTCTCTGCATGCCCAGAAAATGCTCTCTCTCTCTCTCTCTCTCTCTCTCTCTCTCTCTCTCTGCATGCCCAGAAAATGCGCTGTCTCTCTCTGCATGCCCAAAAAACATTCGCTCGCTCTCTCTGCATGCCCAGAAAATGCTCCCTCTCTCTCTCTCTCTCTCTCTCTCTCTCTCTCTCTCTGCATGCCCAGAAAATGCGCTCTCTCTCTCTCTGCATGCCCAAAAAACATTCACTCGCTCGCTCTCTCTGCATGCCCAGAAAATGCTGTCTCTGCATGCCCAAAAAACATTTGCTCGCTCGCTCTGCATGCCCAGAAAATGCTCTCTGCATGCCCAGAAAATGCTCTCTCTGCATGCCCAAAAAACATTCGCTCGCTCGCTCGCTCTCTCTGCATGCCCAGAAAATGCTCTCTCTCTGCATGCCCAAAAAACATTCGCTCGCTCGCTCACTCTCTGCATGCCCAGAAAATGCTCTCTCTCTCTGCATGCCCAGAAAATGCTCTCTCTCTCTGCATGCCCAGAAAATGCTCTCTCTCTCTCTGCATGCCCAGAAAATGCTCTCTCTCTCTCTGCATGCCCAGAAAATGCTCGCTCGCTCTCTGCATGCCCAGAAAATGCTCGCTCGCTCTCTGCATGCCCAGAAAATGCTCGCTCGCTCTCTCTCTCTCTCTCTCTCTCTCTCTCTCTCTCTCACAGCAAAAAGGTCTTAAAACATTTAATCCATAACACGGATAAGGATGTTACTTTGGGCGCATGCGCGCGCACATTTTTTCTCCATCAGGCAGAGGACTACACATATTCTTTAATAATAATAAGAATTTTAAGAAGCCCTTAACCATTCGTCATAGTCGAGATTTGGGAATATTTTCCAGATCTTTCCTGCTGCTGAATGTAGTATGTTAGTGTGCTAGCATCTCATCTCGAAAACCGCAAGTTCGATGTCGCTGAAGGAAAAAAATTCCTGTAGCTTCTTCTGATTAACATAAAGAGGAAGATTTCTGATTCAAGTTTTCAAAGGATGGAGTGTGGGCTTGGTTAGAGATCAGTGTTTGTTATTCTATCCACATTCACTGGATAGCATATGAGCCATCCTGTGCTCTGATTGGCTGCTCTACTACTAGGCTGTCAGCTCGTATACCGTGAGTAGAGGAAAAACAAAATGGCGGAGCGTGTTGCTGAGCCAACCGAGGACAAAAAAAAAACTACTCAAAAACAAAACCCCCAAAAAAGCAGCAAAATATGGAATAAAAGTATTTGATGGTAAGAACGTATCATTTTAATTTTTCAAGAATTATGATAGGAGTCATTTTGCCGTTTGTTTACATTCTATGCGGAAATGATTTTGTCAGATGTTCGGTATAAAGTGTTTTTATTGAATTTGCAAAAAAAAACAAACAGTAATGCTCCGTTTCTCAAAATCTGGTGAATGTGGATCGAATAAAATCGTTATTCCACTCAGTCTCGTCGTACATGGATTATAGTTAACTCGGCGCTACGTGTTTCGTCAGCCATCAGCTCATGTCCGACTCGATTTCATGGAATAACTGTTACTTGTACGTTGCCTAACATGAGCAGATTTGTGACGGACGGCTGATGAATGCAGCGTTTCATGTATTTTTGTATCAAATCAAGATCGTTGCGTCGAACAGAATGAAGCTCAGAACAGGAAATGTGTTGGTTAGTGTAGGATGTGACATTCAGCCGTGTCCATGTTTTGGGATAATAGTGTCTTGCTTAAGGTGTGTGGGGGGAAAATAAAAACAAGTGACTTTTTAAACTCTGAAATTAACTTCCTGTCCTGTTTCATGAATACTTAGTGGACCCCTGAAGGCAGGCGACTGGTAACCGGTGCCTCGAGTGGGGAATTCACGTTGTGGAACGGCCTCACGTTTAACTTTGAGACTATTTTACAGGTGAGTCGCCAAACTATAACTCGCGAAATCCCTCTTAATGTTCTGACCCAAGTGTAGCAGCTCCTGACTCTGCCGTTCCCTTCTTTCCAGGCTCACGACAGCCCGGTGCGAGCAATGACGTGGTCTCACAACGACATGTGGATGCTGACCGCCGACCACGGCGGCTACGTGAAGTACTGGCAGTCCAACATGAACAACGTCAAGATGTTCCAGGCGCACAAGGAGGCGATTAGAGAGGCCAGGTCTATACCCAATCTACCCTTTTCTGTAGTTAACCCAAGAAGCGTGTGTAGGAGGCGCCACTCGGCGTCCTCCGCCCTTACATTATATTTCTCCTCCCTGTGCTGCTCGATGTTGATGTCCTTGATTATTGACACGTGTATGTGTGTGCTGTTGCAACACTGCATTGATTTGTCACCTGTGGCTCATAAGTTATGTATCCTGGATATTTTTCTATACATCACAATGTACAGAAAAGAATTTTTCCACATTTTAAATAAAGAATTCACATTTATCTATATGCTAAGATGATTACAACCACAGACTAGACACGGTGAGACACACAGGGACAGAGTGGTCCTCATGGAGGGTTTATGGTACGGTACTGACGTGCACTCACAGTACACGGTCCACTTCACACCGCTGCATTAAACCGGGAATGTCGGCCATCGCCATGTGCCTTGCTCATCATGACCTTTATTTAGTTTTGATTGAATAAAGATTTAATTCTGGAATTTTAAATAAAGGTTAAACTAATAAATAAAGGTGGTTAGAATAAAGATGACCGATTTTCACGCAGATGATCCCACTTTCATCTGGGGAATAATATCTCATTTGTAAAGCTTGCATCACAGCGTGACACCTCACTGCTCCTACTCCATTCTCACTCTCGGGGCACTTGGAAAGAAAAGGATCAATAAAGTTGGTCATTATGGGTTTTTTTTCCCTCCACCTCCTTCCCTTTACAGTCTCACTCTTGGGTTTCGGGAGCAATAAGCCACATGTTAACGTCCCTTTTTGTGGTCTTTCAACACATTTGAGGTTAAACAAGGACGGGAAAGTAAAAGGCCACTGTGCCATTTTTATTTATTTAGCTAGCTAGCTAGCTTTGGGCATTTTCAGCTTTTATTGGATGAGCAGTGGAGAAAACTTCGCTTGCTTGCTGAAATAGAATTTTGTTTCTCTGGTGGACAGAAGTTCCTGTCCAAATCTCACACATTTGTTAAAAATTAGGAGTAACCAATGTTTCCGTCTGTCTGGGGTGTGATTTTATAGAATAAGTTAAAGATTACGGATTTATTTTAAATATCAGAACAGCAGCCTATTAAAGTGGACTGAGTGTAAAGCAAAAGCATGCAGAGCAACTAGACATCACTTACGATGAAACTATACTTAAATATTACTAGTGAGGAGTACCATGGATTTACTCTCTGACGTAGTGTACGTTTTTATCGCATGGTGCTTATTTCGCCATGTTTATTTATGGGGAAGCCGTGACCTAATGGTTAGAGAAGCAGCTTTGGGACCAAAAGGTCGCTAGTTTGATTCCCTGGACCAGCACAAGTGGCTGAAGTGCCCTTGGGCAAGGCATCTAAACCCCAACTGCTCCCTGGGCGGCTGTTCTGGGTACGTTGTACGTCACTCTGGATAACAGCGTCTGCTAAGTGGCATTAATGTAATTTATAAGTCACATGGGTCTACTTTTTTAAAATTTATTTATTTTTAATCCCTTTATGTTGACACATGAAAACTGCACTTTCTTGTTGCTTTTCCAGATCAAACAAAGTTCAGGCTAAAAAGGAAAAAAAAAGTGATTGATTTTAAAATTCACTCGAGTGTAAAAGTAGATGCACTGAAAGGGAAAGCTACATCATATGAAACGCGCACCTTTGCATCCTGCTAGCACTTATGTTCACTTTCCGTCAACGTTTGATGTGCAGGTTCATCAGTCTTGGTCATGCAAGCCAACAGAAAACAAGAATTCTGGGCTCTTTGGTTGACGTTTTTAAGTAGCGATCAAACCAGACTGCTGTGTTTACTGTTTACTGACGCACATCTAAGGGGGGATCATAATTGTCATTCCATCCACTGACATTCTGTTTCCTGCCTGCTAGAATTAGCAACAACGTTCACACTTCGGCAATCCTAAATTATTATTTATCGCTTGGACTACGTTCAGACTGCACCCTGAAACGACCCATATCTGATTTTTTTGCCCATATGCGACCTGTATCCGATTTGTTATTGACAATCTGAACGACACACATCCGATTTTTTTTTTTTTTTTTTTTTCACATGCGACCCAGGCCGCTTGGATATGTGGTGCTAATTCCGATGCATATCCGTTATTTTCACATGCGACTGCAGTCTGACCGGACAGGTCGCATTCATGCGACCTACACGTCATCAACAAGAGACGAACGTCACTATTCTGCATTAGCTAATCCCGCCTCTTTGGTGGAAAACAACAACAATGGCGGACAATACCTCCACAAAACCAGGTTATTGTGTGTGTTCCGCCGCCGCCACAAAAACCACATCGCCAGGTCTCGCCTCATCTCCATGCTTTACTTGCAAACTTGAAGAGTGCGCTTTTTTTTTTTACGTATTACGTAGATGTGCTTATTACGTGTCAATTTGCGGATGCGGGACACTTTTGGGTCGTTTTCCGTTCATATTGGAGATCGCATACAAGTCTCATATAATTGGTAATGTGAACGGCCTAACAAAAAAATCGGATTTCACAGCAAATCGGATATGGGTCGTTTCAGGTTGCAGTCTGAACGTAGTGTTGGTTGTGTGTTCTCTTTTTTAGAAATTTGCTCTTGGTCACATGGGGACATGCTAGCAAGGAAAAAAAAACCTAGTCAAATGGAGGATATGCTGCTGTTGTACTTTAATCATGTGACTTGTAGCATCTTGAATTCTTAAAGAATGAAAGCGACATGCTTTTGGGTTTGTGAAAATATTGCTAACTTGAGAAGTCGTATTGTGCGTGTGTGTCGACAACTTCGTGTTTGTCAGCAGGTAATCAAAAACTAATCCCGACATGCTGCAGCACGTAAAGAGAACACAACCAACCAAGTAATGGCATACTGAAGATCTTTCCATATGGGTGGGGGACCGTCTTGGTGGCTGTTTTATTTTTCTTTCCTTTTTTTTTTAACACTTGGTTCCTCTGCTTCCTGTGGTGCTGTAGTTGTTGTGGGTTTGGACCAAGGTTTCCACTGTAGATGGACGTTCTGACGAGGTTGTAGTGTCGTAGCGTCTTGCTCTCCTGGTATGCTGCTTGAAACAGAATAAGATCTAAAGTCTTTCATTCACAGATGGTTTAATTGGGACACACTTCCTACAGAACCCCGTCTCCTAGAAACCTAGGAGCCTGATTTTTGTTATCCTTCATTATTGATTCTTTTCCTGCTATGTCTTCAGTTTCTCTCCTACGGATAATAAATTTGCCACATGCTCTGATGATGGAACTGTGCGCATCTGGGACTTTCTGCGCTGCCACGAGGAAAGAATTCTAAGAGGTATGTTTGTTTATATCAGACCTGAAGAGACACTGTCAAGGGGGGGAAAAAAATAAGGGAAAAGGGCAACATGCTCGACTGGGGACCGTATGTCTGTTTTTACAAATTCAAACCTGCACCTCATTCACACATTTCTGCACCTCCTGCGTGCTTGGTTTCATAAAGTGATCCTTCTGTCCATGTGCTGAACATTTTTTAACAGTATGACAAGTGAAATCAGTGACTTTTGGTTTATTTCTGCCTTTGATGTGTCAGATGTGGTGGTGGTGGTGGGGGAGAGAGAGAGTTGTAGATTTACCCCATATGGCTTTTTTTTTATATGCTTTTCTTTTTTAATACTTTCATAAGCCCTAAAAAGATAAGTTTAAAAAGAATGGTGATGAAATACAAATAAAAAAAAAACTGGAGAACGAGACAGGAAGGGAGATCTATATAAATCATATATAAAATTTTGTATTTGTATATCTTTTACCATTTTCCTTGTGAATAAAAACGGTGGCTTCCTCGTCCTCTGAAGGGTAACACAAAAAGCAGACTCCATCTCTGATTTAAATTTAAAAAAAAACGGCGTGGCCCTCTTGGTGTCCGTTTTGGTTTTGACGAATTTCATAAAGTTAGCCATCTATGATTATGATTATCATATTAAGTAATAAATAAAACTCTTGGGGAGGGTGCTGTGATAGGAAAATAATCAACAACAGGTTGGTGTGATTAGTTTCCAGTACCAGCATGTCTGGATGTGTTTTATTCTGATTATACCACAACTATTTGCCAACAGTGGGTGGGGGTGTTGGCTATTTATTTATTTATTAAAGAGGGAGAAAAGGCCCAGCAGCTTTTTATCCATTTATAGCTACATTTAATATTGTGGAACATCCACGAGGTGCCAGAACAGCTAATAGATGTTTGTCAAAAGCCAGCATTCTATTAATATAATCGGGTAAATAAAAATCACTCAAATATTGAGTGTATTGATGGTACAAACAGCACAACCCAGAAGTGTTTATCATATTGGACGCCTGCTTCATCCAACATGGAGTTTGTTAGCATTGAAAACATTCTAAAAAATGTGATGGTTTTTAAAAATCTTGTTTTCATGAATAATTAAAATCTATTAATTCACAGAGATGATTATTGCCTTGGGCTCGTGAGCAGATTTTAAATCCCCTTTGTAGTTTATCAATCTTTGTTAAATAGGGTTGCCAGTCTGAGGTTAAAGGAGTTTGGGGGGGGAGGATAACAGCAAAAATATAAATATTTAAAAGGCTGTCAGATTTTACAATCATTTTAACAATGAAATACGCAGGAACATAATTCAAAATACAGCTCTTTTGTCATAATTTGAATTATATTTTCAGGTTTTGCGAACACACCCTTTCTGTGTTTTGGAATCATGACAAACATGGTCAAGGTCACAGCAAGGTCAAATACTATCCTGACGGTCTGAAATCTATTTTAAGGGTTTAAGCATAAAAAATGGTAAGAACTGCTACTAGACTTGGGCATCCCTAAGTTGACACCACTGCTATCAAGTTTTACTTGTTTCATAATTAAAAAAAAAAAAAGATTAAAGCCCATCAACATTTTGCATAGGAGTTTTGAACTCCGATATTAATAGACACCAGTGTTGTAGTCGAGTCACTAAACCTTGAGTCCAAGTCCAGTCTCGAGTCCCCAGTCAATGCGTTTACATGCACATAGAGAAAATCGAATTTCTGCCGTTGCTCGACTGAAATCGAAGTTCTAAATGCCATGGAAACACCTTAGCTCGGCTGAAATTGAACCGAACTTGATTTCTCATAATCGAGCTACGCGACCTAGATTATGCGATTTTTGCCGAGCTACTTAGTGCATGTAAACCCTATCGAGCTACGTAGTCGAGCACTGCCCCTTCCGGAAGTGACGAGACCACAAGCGGGAAACACGACAGCCTCGGTCGGCATGACAACAGTAGTAGCGAGCAGCAGAAGAGGTCAGGAGGAACAAACGAAGAAGAGAAAATGGCGAGCAGAAACGTGCACTTCTGGAGCAATGAGGAGACAGAGTTCATGCTCATTCAGCTTAAGGAGTTGAATATATTAAAATTCATGGACGGGAGAAAAACGCGCAATGGAGAACACGGAACTGATAACTTTGTTTACACTCTTGAATAGCTCTTCATGACGACAACCACAAGTGTACCAACACGACGGGGCATGTAGCGCCACCTGTGGCTCGGGTGCACAATGTACCTCACACAATAGCTCGATTCCCTTGTGTGCATGTAGGATTGGATTTCTCTGGCACCCTGCTGGGACCCTTAGCTCGATTACCGACAGCAGCTCGATTTGGATGTGCATGTAAACGCACTAACTGTTCAAGTCCAAGTCATTAAAGAAAATTTCAAGTCGAGTCTGAGAACAAGACTCCAACCGCACCATTTGACGGTGGCTGTTGCTGCCTTTATGTGAAACTGTTTACGGCGTGTGCACAAGAGTCCACTTGGCGCGCACACTGTCCAGAGCGCGCCCGAGAGTCTATCTGATGCACACGCCAAGGCGACACTCTTGCACGAAATTAGTATAAAATGTAATGTAGATATAAATATCTTATGTCAAATTTATTATGACATGTTACAAAAAAAAAGAGATGAAATCCAAGCCTGGTAGACACTTCGGAAGCCCCGCCTCTTCCTGTGTTTCACACGAATAATGATTTGGCTCGTGCTCATGGTGCTTAAGATGCCTTGATGCTGCACACTTGCTTCTTATCAAGCTCAGTGAATGTTTTTGCCAAAAACAACACTTAGCTATAGGCCTAACATTTTACAAATAATCTTAATTGTACTGATTGATTTTTATTTTTTTCATGCGGTTTTATTTTATTCAGCAGTTAATTATAGCCACTAAAAGCCCTGAGCAAATGGGATGACTTGGCCTCAAAAAACTGAAGTGGATCTCCTGGGGAAAAGGTTGAATATGTCTGATCTAAACTGTCTACCTGCACCATGTCCCACAGATCTACCAAAACCTACACATCATACAAGCTGCCGAACATCTTATTACAAGTTATTGTCATATTTAAAGATAATCTATAGTTTTCTTAATAGTCTGTGAAATTCTTCACACCACTGTACAAACGGCAGGTTTTTTGTGAAGTAAAAAAAAAAAAGAAACTAACGTACGTCATGTCTGATCGTGTCCCACCTTAAATGTGAAACTATTCAAATAAAGTAAAAAAAAAAAAAAAGACCAAACTTTTTTTTTTTTAGATTTTTAGTTTGATTAGAGGTCTGCGCTCTGGCGAGGCCGTTCAAAAGCTTTGATCATCTTTCGGTGAAGCTGTTCCTTTGTTGATTTGGACATGTGCTTTGGGTCATTGTTGTGCTAAAAGCTGAAATTCCTTTGGGCAGATACCAGACATTTTGCACTCAAATGGACTGGTGTTTGTAGCTCTTCATGATTCCTTCCACCTTGATAAAAGCCACAGTTCTGGCTGAAGAAAAGCAGCCCTAAAGCATGATGCTACCACCACCATGCTTCACCGTGAGTATGGTGGTGTTTTGATCTTTATTTATTTTTTGCACCAAATATACCTTTTGGAATTGGTGTCCTCAGACAGAGCACAACACATTTTTGCCGCATGGTTTGAGGTGATTTATTGGGGTTTGGATGTTTTTGGTGAGAAAGAGCTTCCATACAGCTGCCCTAACCCATAGTCCAGACGTGTGAAGAACGTAAGAGATTGTCGCATGCAGAGTTGTTGGTATGTGTCAGATGTTCCTTTAGGTCTCTTCACAGCTTCCCTGGTAAGTTTTTGTCTCGTCATTCTGTAAATTCCGAACATCCTGTTCTTGGTGGTGGCGGTGATGTGGTTCCCTGATTTACTCCACGTGGTCTTGTTGGCCTTCAGGGTGTTCCCTGGTACAGCTAATGTTTTGGAAATTCTTTTGTACCTCTCTCCTAATCAATAATCTTTTGACAAGTGAGAGATTTAATTGGTATGATACAAGAGATTTTGGTTATTTTTCCCTAAAATGTTTTTGTTACTTAATTTTACATGTTGGAATTTCACATTGAGGGTGGAAAAATTTCTGACATGATTTACAGTGGTGCTTGAAAGTTCATGAACCCTTTAGAATGTTCTATATTTCTGCATAAATATGACCTAAAACATCAGATTTTCACACAAGTCCTAAAAGTGGATAAAGAGAACCCAGTTAAACAAATGAGAGAAAAATATTATACTTGGTTATTTATTTATTTATTGAGGAAAATGATCCAATATTACATATCTGTGAGTGGCAAAAGTGTGTGAACCTTTGCTTTCAGTATCTGGTGTGACCCCCTTGTGCAGCAATAACTGCAACTAAACGTTTGCGGTAACTGTTGATCAGTCCTGCACACCGGCTTGGAGGAATTTTAGCCCGTTCCTCCGTACAGAACAGCTTCAACTCTGGGATGTTGGTGGGTTTCCTCACATGAACTGCTCGCTTCAGGTCCTTCCACAACATTTCAACTGGATTAAGAAGAAAAAGAAACCTTTTATTTGTCACATGCACACTTCAAGCACAGTGAAATTCATCCTCTGCATTTAACCCATCTGAAGCAGTGAACACACGCTCCCAGAGCAGTGGGCAGCCACACACAGCGCGCGGGGAGGTGCTTAAGGGCACCTCAGCCCAAGGCCACCCCACATCAACCTAACTGCATGTCTTTGGACTGTGGGGGAAACCGGAGCACCCGGAGGAAACCCACGCAGACACAGGGAGAACGTGCAAACTCCACACACAAAGGCTGGGTTTGAACCCAGAACCTTCTTGCTGTGAGGCGACCGTGCTAAACACTACACCACCGTGCCGCCCAAGGTCAGGACTTTGACTTGTGTGCTTAGGGTCGTTGTCTTGCTGCATGACCCACCTTCTCTTGAGATTCAGTTCATGGACAGATGTCCTGACATTTTCCTTTAGAATTCGCTGGTATAATTCAGAATTCATTGTTCCATCGATGATGGCAAGCCGGCCTGGGCCAGATGCAGCAAAACAGGCCCAAACCATGATACTACCACCACCATGTTTCACAGATGGGATAAGCTTCTTATGCTGGAATGCAGTGTTTTCCTTTCTCCAAACATAACGCTTCTCATTTAAACGAAAAAGTTCTATTTTGGTCTCGTCCATCCACAAAACATTTTTCCAATAGCCTTCTGGCTTGTCCATGTGATCTTTAGCAAACTGCAAATGAGCAGCAATGTTCTTTTTGGAGAGCAGTGGCTTTCTGCTTGCAACCCTGCCATGCACACCATTGTTGTTCAGTGTTCTCCTGATGGTGGACTCATGAACATTAACATTAGCCAATGTGAGAGAGGCCTTCAGTTGCTTATGGCCCTTTTCCACTACCCTTTTTCAGCTCACTTCAGCTCGCTTCAGCTCACTTCAGCCCGACACGGCTCGCGTTTCGACTACCAAAAACCAGCACGACTCAGCTCGTTTCAGCCCTGCTTAGCCCCTAAAACTCGCACCGTTTTGGAGTGGGGCTGAAGCGAGCCAAACCGTGCTGACTGAGGTTGGGGGCATGAGCAGACACTCCCCTGTGCACTGATTGGTGAGGAGGCGTGTCCTCACATGCCCACACACGCCCCGCGAGCGTGCTGGGATCTGTAAACACCGCAAACCCGGAAGGAGAATAATTATGAATTACGAGAATTTCTGAAGCCTTATGCGCCTCGCCTCATCTATATACGCTCTTGCCAGTATCTGTTGGCGTTGTCGGTGACAACAAGCCACAGCACCAAGACCAGCAACACTAACAACTCCATGTCCTCCATGTTTATTGTTTACTATTCGGGTCGTGAGACTACCGCTTAAAAGATCACTGAATCAGTGACATACAGAGCATCGTGCACGAGTTCGCGGAGCGCAAGGCTCGTCGTATGCCCTTCAAATAATGCGCGCAGTAGGCTATTGATGTTTTATTATGAGCCATGTACAGTATGTCGCCTAATGTTTTTTTGTTTCTGAGTTACATGTTCGTTTGAAGGACTTAATGTACAAAATAACATAGTTGCACCCCGTAGTGTTGAAATTGGTAAACACAGTGCATTCAGTGAGGTTTGCACCGCCCTCCTTTTATTTCTGACTCTTCCTGTCACCGTTGCAACCTCTGAGCGCTCATTCGTATGCCCTTCAAATAATGTGCGCAGTATAGGCTATTGATGTTTTATTATGAGCCATGTACAGTATCCTAATGTTTTTTGTTTCTGAGTTACATGTTCGTTTGAAGGACTTGATGTACTAAATAACATAGTTGCACCCGGTAGTGTTGAAATTGGTAAACACCGCAGTTGCGGACATTTTGTAGCCTAAAATGATGTTATGATAAGCTTTAATAAAGGGCCCGGTCATTTGCCCCGCCCCCGGCCCGGCTCTGACTTGTTCCGCCACTGTCACTGATGTCACTGTTTGCGCTGCTTAACGACATCACGTGACGTCCACCCACTTTCGCTAACTCCACCCAATGTGTCCACCCACTTCCAGCCAGCACGGTTCAGCGCGGTTGTAGTCGAAATGCAACTCCAACAGCCCCGCTCAGCTTGACTCAGCTCGACTCGGCACGGCACGGCTCAGCCGCGTTTGTAGTGGAAAAGCGGCATTAGAAGTTACCCTGGGGTCCTTTGTGACCTCGCTGACTATTACACACCTTGCTCTTGGAGTGATCTTTGTTGGTCGACCACTCCTGGGGAGGGTAACAATGGTCTTGAATTTCCTCCATTTGTACACAATCTGTCTGACTGTGGATTGGTGGAGTCCAAACTCTTTAGAGATGGTTTTGTAACCTTTTCCAGCCTGATGAGCATCAACAACGCTTTTTCTGAGGTCCTCAGAAATCTCCTTTGTTCGTGCCATGATACACTTCCACAAACGTGTTGTGAAGATCAGACTTTGATAGATCCCTGTTCTTTAAATAAAACAGGGTGCCCACTCACACCTGATTGTCATCCCATTGATTGAAAACACCTGACTCTAATTTCACCTTCAAATTAACTGCTAATCCTAGAGGTTCATATACTTTTGCCACTCAGATATGTAATATTGGATCATTTTCCTCAATAAATAAATGACCAAGTATAATATTTTTGTTTCATTTGTTTAACTGGGTTCTCTTTATCTACTTTTCGGACTTGTGTGAAAATCTGATGATGTTTTTGGTCATATTTATGCAGAAATATAGAAAATTCTAAAGGGTTCACAAACACCACTGTATCTTAGATTCATTTCTTGCTTCAGAAAAACCTGCCATGTTCACAGGGGTGTGTAGACTTTTTATATCCACTGAATCAGAGTGGCAATTCTGTCCTTTGTATTATTTACACTTTTTTTTCATTAAATTTGAAAAATAAATGTGGTTCCCTGAAGCTGAATTTATTTATTTTTTTTATACCCCCACTCTGAAGGAGAGGACTATACTGGTTTACTTCTGTCCATTTGTCCGTATCTTCGTCCATCTGAAACACCCTTTTTCTCAGCAACCACAAATCATAGCCACTTGGTACCAAACTTCAGCTTGGGGTTCTATACCATGTTTACCGTTTTCAGGTCTGTCCCACATCGACTTCCTGTTTACCGACTGAATGTATTTATGGAACGTATAGCGTGGATTTACAAAATTTTCGAAACACTTTTCTCAGCAACTACAAATCACAACTGCTTGATATTTGGTTCCAAACTTCAGCTTGGGGTTCTATTACCATGTTTTACCGCTTTCAGGTCTGTCGCACATCGACTTCCTGTTTACCGACTGAATGTATTTACGAAACCTATAGCGTGGATTTTGATGCTATTTCAAGAAGCAAAACGCTATTTCAAAATGGCTCTTTACCAGGATACTATTTGAAATGCCTGGGGAGAGACACTGCTCTTTACTTACTCGTTTCAGGGTTCATTATTTGTTGAAGTCAACATTCATAGTAGGTGTCCTATTCCTTCGATTGCTTACGTTCTGATATAAGCGAGCGCGGGGGATACGGAAGTGAGCAGTAGCTCAAAGTTGATCTTGTTTTGCTCAAAAATACTACATTTCCTCTGCCATAAACTGTCATACTTTGAATTGTCCACAATAACAGTTATAGTTGTGTTTTGTAGAAGTCATGATTGGCATGTTCAGGTGAACATGGACCTGAAATGGAGTAAAAATACGAGCTGGGTGAAAGGTTGGGCTCAAAATTTGGTGACGCATGAAGGAGGTGAACAGTAATAAACCTGTGGATTCTGTTTATTCAGTTCCTCCAATAAAAAGTCCGATTTTTTTTTTTTTCTTCTCCGGGGGGATAAAAATAATTAAATTAAAGACTAATGTCACGGAGTGTTTTTTGCACATTTGACTTTTCCCTAAAAATCGCATTTAGTTTTGGTATTTTTTTAAAATATATTTCTTTTTAACATTTATTTCTAATTATAATTTTAATATCCCTGGGTTTTTATGCAGTTTGACGTTGTTGTTGTTATTCCCACTTAATAAAACTGTCATTGCTGGGGATTTGATGGCATGTTGGTGTGCTTACAAATCTTAACATTATTGCACATTTTAAAATTATTTAAATTATTTCAACCAGATTACTGATGAGGTTTTGGGTTAAAATTGGAGCTTTGAGCTGAGCATTGTCCACTGTATATACAGTAAACTGTTCTTCAAATCTGCTTCAAGGAAAAGAGAAGCAAACAAGTGTTGCCAGGCAAAACAAACCTCGCCTGGTAGCACTTATGATGAATATGAAGGAAGATATCATGAAAAAAATCAGTCCCCTATGGGTCCATATGGCTACTGTTTATAAATAAAATAGTTTTCTGATCCCATGTCCATACAGTAAATATCGCATATATATATTTACTCTATGAGGCAGTAGAAGCAAGAATGAAACGCAATCCAAAAATGAACAATTTTTAAAAATCACAGAAGTAAAATATACCAAGTGTCTGTACTTTATATTATTCTACTCGTACCTCTTACAGTTTTCGAAACTGAAACCTCTGAACCGAGGCTGACATACACACGCTGTCGCCATGACCCAAACTCTTATTTCCCGGAAATGGCCCGGCGCTAGAGCTCAGTGGAACGCACTTTCCGTCTGTAATAAGCATAAACATGTCTGAAAGCCATTTCTTTAGTCTGGTCCATTTATTTCAAATGCTGAACCTAATTGTATACATTCACCGGCCATTTTAATCGGAACACGTGTATGCGCATGCGCAGTGTGCAACTGTTACACTCTTGCATTCTTACAGCACAATGACGTAGTGGCTAGCGCCGCTATATGAGGCAGTAGACACAACAAAACGATTTTGACCTTTTTTGTGACCTTGACCAGATGACCCTCAAAATGTTGGAGGTTCTATTTGAGACCAATGCCCATCTATCCTGAAAGTTTCATGAAGATCGATCCAGCCGTTTTCCTGTAATATCGTTAACAAAGAAACCCGACTGAAAACAATTCCTCACCCCCTGGTGGACTCCGTCCTGGGCGAGGTAAAAAGAGACAAATATTGGGACACGTGTCATTTTAATACACACATTTAATCAGGTTGATGACCTGATTGTCATGACGTTATTTTTGCGACATTGTCATCCAAGTAATCCAGCCACTACTGACAGATGGACCATGCAGAGAGAGAGAGAGAGAGAAAGTTGATATTTAAGTTATTCCACAAAATCGAGTCGTACATGAGCTGATAGCCGACGAGGCGCATAGCACCGAGTTGTCGATCATCCATGTATGATGAAATTAAGTGGAATAACTCTTTTATTCTATCTACATTCACTGGATTTTGAGAAATGGAGCTTTTTTTTTTTTTTTTTGCAAAGTTGATAAATAAAAACTTGATACAAAGCGGCCAACAAAATAATTTCCGCTCAGGCGGCCTTTTTAAAAACCTATTGATGGCGCCACGAATTGACTTTAGCGTGTTTTTTTTTTTGTACAAAGTGCCGTCTTGCTGTCGTGCCGAGGTATAGAATAGCTTTAGACATTTTTATTTAATTCTTCCTTGGACATTTCAGTTCTGTAATTTTCAAACTTCTTTGAGCTTTTGAACCAGTCTAAAAAAATTCAACAAGTTTTAATGCTTAAAGATGAAGAATGTAAACAAACTGACGAAATGACAGGCGCAATTTGTGAAAAATGTGATGATGGTTCTTGAAAAATAAAAAAGGTTTTGAGCATCAAAGAATTTTATTCCATATCTTGTTGTTCTTTGGGGTTTTGTTTTCAAGTAGAGTTTTTATTTCGTCCTCGGTTGGTTCAGCAACACACTCCGCCATTTTGTCTTTCTCTACTCACGGTACATGAGCTGATATTCTAGTAGTAGAGTAGCCAATCAGAGCGCACGATTGCTCATATCCAGTGAAATGTGGATAGAATTTTTAAAATCTCATGTTTATTTTGATTGGAATATCATGAATATAATTTTCTTAGACATAATACTTTGTTTTCCAAAAATATCTTCTCGGAGAGAGTCAGGATTTCTGGCCCCTCTCCTGACTTCATTCACTGATTTTACAATGTCTTGCTAACTTGCAGTTGCATTCCAGCAACATCGTATTCCATCAAAACTCACAATCTTATGCAGTTCAGTGCAACGGGAGAGACTCGGCTACAATGAAATTTGGAGAAAATAGGCCATTTGCAGGAATTGGTAACGTGTCAATTTTCCCCAAAGCAACAAGCCTGTGGTGGGCAGGCTAACTTGACATTCCTTGACAACCATAAGAGTTCGACTGGCGAAGCCAAGCAATCCATTTCTATAATAGCTGTTTTTACCTTTTCTGCTGTTTTTTACCTAAATTTTCGTGTGTACTTGGAAAAAGTTTGTGGTTTTAACTTCTGTCGTAAGTTAAAGCGAATCACTGGCCGTAAAAGAGAGTTTTTTGGACTCAAGTTGGTCGCCGCCGAAAGAAATTCACGTGCGAAATGGCAGATATCTGTATTTTCAAGAATCTTCATACATTAAGCGAATGATAAAGGTAGAAAAGGAGAAATTCTAAGTTATAAACATGCCTGAGAAATCCACCATTTCGCACGTGAATTTCTTTCGGCGGCGACCAACTTGAGTCCAAAAAACTCCCTTTTACGGCCAATGATTCGCTTTAACTTACAACAGAAGTTAAAACCACAAACTTTTTCCAAGTACACACGAAAATTTGGGTCAAAAAAGACAGTAGAAAAGGTATAAACAGCTATTATAGAAATGGATTGCTTCACATCGCCAGTCAAACTCTTATGGTTGTCAAGGAATGTCAAGTTAGCTTGCCCACCACAGGCTTGTTGCTTTGGGGAAAATTGACACGTGACCAATTCCTGCAAATGACCTATTGAGTTACATGAATCTAGACTATTCCATCACCACCAGTTTTGTCTTTTCTAATGCATTTACTAACGAACATGGATCCTGTACTGAACGTTATCTTAAACCCCAGTGCCAGAACAGCTGTAATGCACCGTGGTGTAGGTTCTGTGGAACTGCACTCGACAGATTAACGCTGTTCTTCTGGAAGAGATTCCCTCAGTGGGGGGGGGTCTCCCAACAGTTCACTGATTTTTATATTTACACACACACAGAGTCCTCCTGAGCCAGGAGGAGTGATTTTACAGATGTTGCTACACAGTAATTAAACTTTCAAACAAATCAGTTTAATTATCATTGATTATTTTTTACGTTGTTTTAATCGGCTGGCTGAACTGCAAATAACCGCCTGCGAGTAACGAGGTCTGCTCATGCGCAGTTACTTCACATTCATCTATTTTGAGTTCTGCGATGTAAATAAAACAGTGATTGCATCTGGGTTTTTTTTTTTTTTTATCATTTGACTCATTGCGCAAACTTTTTATAATCGGTATTTTTAAAAAATTGAATGATAAAACAATTATTGAACTCTGTTTTCACAAAATACAGTACCATGATTTGTTCGTGTCTGCTTTCAGCATCGGCAAATAATTGCTGCGTGCTCATCCCGAATAAATCACAATGTTTTGTTCAGCCTCGTCCAATAATCGCTTAATATCAAGTGACATTCAAAGAACTGCATAACACTTTTTTTTTTCTAATTTTTTACTTTTTTGTTAGTTACATTATTTATTGACAAACTTCCAGAGATTTACATTGGTCTCTTAAATTGTATTTTTTTTTTTTTTTCAAAATTCACAGAATTCAGCAGAGGTCTAGTCATATAATTGTTGGTTCACAGAATTCTACTGGTTTACAGAATTTCACGATTGTGTTGGTTCACAGAATTCGAGAGTCCTGTTGGTCTACACAGTTCTTCAAAATTCAATTGGTCTACAAAACTCCACTGGTATACGGTACTCTGTAGAATTCTGTTGGCTGACACAATTCCTCAAAATTTCACTGGTATACAGTATTCCACAGAATTCTATTAGCTTACAAAATTCTATCAGTATGTAGTATTCCACAGAACACTTTTTGCAATAAAGTTGTTCTTGCCTAACTTCTTAATAAAAGCAAACTGGCTACATGTTTTTATTTCAGCATTTATTCCTTCGTGGAATCAGTTTAATCAGTTCCATTTAATGGTTTAAATAAGTGTTGATCTTTAAAAAAAAAAAAATGAGGTTCCTCATGTTCGATTCCTTTATTAGCTACTTATCACCAATTTTGGCGAATAGTAAAACTTGTCCCTCAGGAAAACAGGATGGTTTGAGATTAAGGTAGAATTGACTCTTGGCCCTTTGTGATTTTATGGTTTAGTTTATTTGGCTCGAAGGCTTCCCCTGCCCTACTAAAATATTTCTGCAGCGTTCTGGCACACTGAAAGCGAAGTCATGTGAACGATCACACCATGCTGGAAACTACAAGTGTAACCCAGTGCTTAGGATTACAGACAACACGATACTAGTCTTGCATTCCTGATATCAACACAAACTTGGAGTGTCAGAGGATTTTATTTATTTATTTATTAAGTGTTTCACTTGAGAGAGAGAGCCTTTTAAAATGACCCTAAATATCCAAACTTCAAACATTTGACTACTGTATAGGATACAGATGTACGACTTGTACAAACCACAGCTGTTTAAAATAAAAACAAAAAGTGTTACTTGCACTTATTGTATCTTTGGTAGATATCATTATGCACAAAAAGAAATTCAAGATGTTTAAGGATAGATTTTTGTACAGAATCGGGCTGTATTTGGCCGTCCCCCAGACACACCCCACCCCACCCTTTATCTGACTTTGAAGGCGTCGTCGTTTTACTTTTTGAACATTATTCTGCAGTAAGAGTTTTGAGGACAGGTGCAGAATGTGTGTGTGAGAGATGCATTTGAATTTGTAGCTTGTACCCAGAGTTGCTGTTACTCGGATCTCAAAGCTAATTTTAATTAATGGGATTCATTTAGACATAAGTCACGAATGAGCAAACACTATTTTATTTTTTTTTTAATCAGTCATAACCACACACCTAACCAGCCACCTCCACTGCAAAACCAGTACCATAAACATGGATGTAGGTCAGATGTGCTGTTTAGTGCGGTAATATTCATGTGTTAACTCTTCGTATTCGTTGCTTCCCAGGTCACGGCGCAGACGTCAAGTGTGTCGACTGGCATCCCACCAAAGGCCTGGTGGTCTCGGGCAGCAAAGACAGCCAACAGCCTATCAAGTTCTGGGATCCAAAAACTGGCCAGAGTCTGGCAACATTGTGAGTTTATTATCAGGGGCCATTTTAGCGAGAAACATTAATCTGTTCCACAGCACAGCACAGCACCGGACCTGAAACGTATTCGACTCTAACCCTGAGGGTTAACTGAATTGTTTGCAGGGCTGGGTGCAGATTCAAAGTGTTTTAAAGGTCCCATGGCATGATGGTTTGTTGATGCTTTAAACGGGCTCGTGGAGGTTTCCGGATGTTATATCCGCAGCCTTTCTCGAAATGAACCCTCGGCACGTAGATATAGCCTCCTGGGAGAAAGCCCCATTTCACTGCTTTTCCCAGTGCGTCGTTTTGCTAATGAGAAGCAGGAGGCGGGGAAGGGTAGAGGGTGGGGGAGGGGCTTGACCAAGCTGCGCACACACCTACTCGCTGCTATCCGCGCCTGTAGCCACGCTGCTAAGACAAAACCCCGTTCTCCCTCGGACTCCTTTCGTAAACTCAGCGTGAGACAGAGAGTGAGAGTGTTCGGAGTGGTAGTTTACGAACGTATAATACCCTAGGCTTGAACACACACTCCATAACCAAAGAGGATAGAAGCAGCAACTACAGCAACATATCGCTTATCCAACAGAAGACATGCATTGCGGAGCAATAGTCAAACATAAGCTCATAAGTTACAGTCAATTTCCAGACTGAACTCAGTTTAACAGAGCATGCTGCATGCTCTTTAGTTTTGTAGCGCAGATTACCTGGCTAACTGCAGGAAGCGGTTAGCTGCACAGCTAATGTAGCCATTGCTAGGCTAACGCACCGATTTTAAAACACGGCAAAATGACTTAACAGTTCTACACTTACTTGTTCGGTGTTTGTGGCTGATGCGGCAGGGATGCTTGGTACGGACCCAGGCTTCAGTGACAGTTGATGTGCAAAACCTGCCCTGTACTGTCCCAAGTTGTGGAAACATTCATCAGGAAAATGCTTCCGACAAACATACACCGTCTTAGGTAGACTCGACGGCGTATTATTGAAGTAAATAAAATTAAGCCACTGCGTCTTCAGGGGCTCTCCCGTCGGCAGTAAAAACAGACTCTTTTCTGTGTTGTCACATCCATGTACAGCGCAATTTCCATGTTTCGCTCGCTTAGGTGATGCCATGTTGTTGTGTCCTCTATGGTCTCCTCACTACAACTGGGCGGGGCAATCCATACAGTGGGTGGGAATCCGGGGGGGGGCGTGGGGATCATCTCCCTTGCTGACGTAGTAAAGGGAAGAGCTTATCAACGCGCTGTTTTGACGCGCCATTCTCAAATGTTGGGCATAGTTTGGTTTACACGTTATGAAATTTCTAGCCACTGGGGTGACTTAAGAAGGTCAGAGGAACTCATTTTAACGTTAAAAAACCTCAGAAAGTGAAAATTTCATGCCATGGGACCTTTTAATGTTGATTTGTGGAAGTGGTATAGATTTATAGTCGTGATTAGAAGCAAACACCTCTATGAAGTTGGCCATTCGCATAACTTTAATCCAAACTGCATCTGAGTCGGAGTAAACTAGCAAGTGAAGGCTAACCTAGTAAATATGACCTACAGTCCAGTGTTTTATTGTTGTCTTCTGCTTGAATGAGCGCAATCCCGAGTCTTGGATAGTGGGTTGTCAATCAAGCACAATATTTAGAATATTAGGCCACACCTACACAGTATGATCACATAATTCAGTTATTCCATGAAATCGAGTCGTACATGAGCTGATAGCTGACAAGGCGCGTAGCACCGAGTTGTCTATAATCCATGTACGACAAGATTGAGTGGAATAACTGTTTTATTCTCTCCACATGCACTGGATTTTGAGAAAACATTTTTTTTTTTCAAATTCGATAAATAAAAACTTGATACAAAACATCCGATTAAAATAATTTCCGCTTAGAATGTAAATAAACCGGCGAAACGACAGGATCAGTTTGTGAAAAATGCAATAATTCTTGAAGAATAAAGAGGCGTTCTTACCATCAGATACTTTCATTCCATATTTTGTTGCTTGTATTTTTTGGGGTTTTCTTCATCTGGGGTTTTTAGGTGGTTGGCAAACCAACTTAAAGGTGCATTACCTCCACCAACTGGGCTGGAGGTGTGGAACAGGAGATATTGGCAGGGGACTATATTATTTTAGCCGTTTCTGTTTCTTTTAAGTACTTGATAAAAATTTGGGGGTTTTGTTTTCGAGTCGCTTTTTTTCGTCCTCAGTTGGTTCAGCAACACGTGCCACCATTTTGTTTTTCTCTACTCATGGTATATGAGCTGATAGCCTAGTAGCAGAGTAAGCCAATCAGAGCGCACGATTGCTCATATCCAGTGAATGTGGAGAGAATAGTAGAACAATATCTTTCTTGCTAATATAAAACATATTTATTTGTGTCATATTTTCTGGTGCTTGTATCCTTTATTGTCACTTTTTTAATCTAGGTATAAAAAAAAACCACGCACTAAATTCCTGGAAGTGTCATAAAGTGGTGGGTTAATATTTGGGCTACTAATCAGAAGGTTGCGAGTTCAAATCCAATGAGCGAGACACTTAAACATCAACTTTTGATAAACGCGTCAGCCAAATGAGCTGATGTATAAATAATGAAAAACAAACATCTGATGCTGTCAAGTTTGCAGTAAAACCTGAGATGATGATGATGATGATGTGTCTCAGACATGCCCATAAAAACACGGTGATGGAAGTGAAGTGGAACCTGAACGGTAACTGGCTGCTGACGGCATCGCGAGACCATTTATGCAAACTGTTTGACATTCGCAACCTGAAAGAAGAGCTGCAGGTGTTCAGGGGACACAAAAAGGAAGCTACAGGTAGAAACTGAGAAATGATGGCTTTGCATTGTGGGTTTTGGTTACGTTTTGTGTGTGCGTTTTTTTTCTGACACTGTTCATGGTGTTTGGTTGTAGCTGTCGCCTGGCACCCAATCCATGAGGGTCTTTTTGCGAGTGGAGGCTCTGATGGATCTCTGCTCTTCTGGCATGCAGGGTACCAGCTGCTTGCTTACACATATCTCATTCACAGCAATCTTCGCTACTAAAATGTTCATTAATTACCTAACGTCCTGTGAATAACAGTAATCTCTCAAATGTATCGTCAACAGAGTGGAGAAGGAGGTGGGCGGGATGGAGATGGCCCATGAGGGTATGATCTGGAGCTTAGCCTGGCATCCTCTTGGCCATATTTTGTGCTCGGGGTCTAATGACCACACCAGGTATGAATAAACATGCTCGTAATAAACAAACTAAGGTGTGGTAATGGGATAAGATGTCATGCGTGTATCAGAACCAAGGTTACTCAAACATTAAAGACCTTGAGATGAAGAATTCTTTGGCGAAAAATCAAGTTTAAATATTCAGCAAGTGTGTTTTATCACCTTCAGCAAATTCTGGACCCGAAATCGACCCGGAGACAAGATGCGTGACCGCTACAACCTGAACCTCCTACCGGGAATGTCGGAGGATGGAGTCGAGTATGGTGAGTGGGTGTGGATTGTGGTTGCATGAAATATTGTGCAATAAACAGGGCTCTGATGATGGACATGAGCTTCCGTGCTGTGTGCTTTCAGTTCCAGAATCAGTTATTTCAGCTGAGGGGCCCCATGGTACAGCTAGTGTATAGCATTGTCCTGAATCTTTAAGTATGGAAAATGCAACTAGTAAAATGGAATAGTCCATACAACCCATAAAACTGTAGGGTAGTGAACCAAGCACGTCGTCTTTTTTTTTTTTTTAAGGGCCCAAACACCACAGGTGCATGGCCTAAGGGGTCCACCAGAGGGCGCTGCACCGAGGTGCAAGGCCCTATTGTTTTCCTAAGGATTCTTCTTCAAGACTTGGCTATTTTTGTCCACCCGAGGGCGCTGCACCGAGGTGCAAGGCCCTATTGTTTTCCTAAGGATTCTTATGCCGCTTTTCCACTACCAACGCGGCTGAGTTGGGCTGAGCCGTGCGGTGCTGAGTTGGGCTGAGTCGGGCTGAGTGGGGCTGTTGGAGTTGCATTTCGACTACAACCGCGCTGAACCGTGCTGGCTGGAAGTGGGTGGACACATTGGGTGGAGTTAGCGAAAGTGGGTGGACGTCACGTGATGTCGTTAGGTGGTGCAAACAGTGACATCAGTGACCTTTTAACCGGTAGTCTCATGGCCCGGATAGTAAACAATAAACATGGAGTCGTTAGTGTTGCTGGTCTTGGTGCTGTGGCTTGTTGTCACCGACAACGCCAACAGATACTGGCAAGAGCGTGTAGATGAGGCGAGGCGCATAAGGCTTCAGAAATTCTCGTAATTCGTAATTCTTCTTCCGGGTTTACGGTGTTTACAGATCCCAGCGTGCTCGCGGGGCGTGTGTGGGTGTGTGAGGACACTCCTCCTCACCAATCAGTGCACAGGGGAGTGTCTCCTCACGCCCCTAGCCCCACTCGGCTCGGGTTGGCTCGCTTCAGCCCCACTCCAAAACCGTGTGAGTTTTGGATGCTGAGTAAGGCTGAAGCGAGCTGAGTCGCGCTGCTCTGAGGTAGTCGAAACGCAAGCCATGTTGGGCTGAAGTGAGCTGAAAAAGGGTAGTGAAAAAGGGCCATAATTCTGTTTCTTTTTCTTCTTCTCCTTATTATTAACCCCGCCGACAGTAGTCGGAGGGGTTATTATTTTCACCTGCGTCAGTCTGTGTGTGTGTGTATCTGTCTGTCTGTCTGTCTGTGTGTCTGCAAGATATCTCAAGAACCAATGGATCGATTTGGACCAAATTTTGTACATGTGTTGCCAATCACCCAGGAAGGAAACCATTAAATTTTGGAGGTCAAAGGTCAAGGTCATGGCAGAACTTCGAAATTTTCGCCCAATGTATTTTAATAGGGAAAAGGCGGGGTTTGCACTCGTTAGAGTGTCCCTGTCTAGTTATTCTTTTGCTTCAAGACTTGGCCATTTTTGAGGTGCTTCCCATGGGTGAAAACTCATGAAATTTAGTACACACATCAGTCCTGTCCACCACTACTCCAGGATAGAGGCTTGGGCCCCGAGTGTGTCCAGGGGACTCCATAGCGCCCCGACATGTCATTGAGACTTTTGCCTGGTATATAGTTTCACCTATCCATGTCAAATTTGGTCGGTGTGTTGGGTGCCCCAAGACGAACAAAACTGTAACATATTCAAGTGAGTTATTTTTGGTTTTGTGCGTTTTGATACGCATTATATTTTGACGTTCTCCTCCTGGGTAGCTTGTTGGAATCATGCCAGATTTGGTATACCGGAGGTATTTGGGCCCTTCATCGCCGCTTGGAGCTATATTTTTGTTTTTCCCCCCTGAGTGTTGTGTTATGTTGTGACTTCTAGATGACATGGAGCCCAACAATCTGGCAACCATTCCTGGGATGGGGATCCCGGAGCAGCTGAAAGCAGCCATGGAGCAGGAACAAACCAGTAAGACACAAACGCTCTGAATTTAATATCCTGCTGTAAATAGTACCCTGGACCTGTAAGTTAAAAGAATGGGTAATGATGAAAGTGTGTGATAAGTATTGATTTATAGCTCATCAGAAAATTCTCAAATGCGGTGATGTGTATGTATCTGCGTGTAGTGATGTTTCATTCTCCTGGAAATCCTGCATAGTGCCATTTGACTCTGAAATAAACCCCAGATTAATGCATCGCTTATATTAATACAGATAAAGAGACGGTACTGGAAGCGGAGATGAGCATCCCAGGGCTGGACTGGGGAATGGATGAGGTGATGCAAAAGGACCAGAAGAAACCTCCGACAAAGAAGGTTCCCTACGCCAAGCCGATTCCTGCTCAGTTCCAGCAAGTAAGTCAAATACCCCTTTTCCACCAAATCAGTTCCAGGGCTGGTTCGGGGCCAGTGCTGGTGCTGGTTCACAACTCGTTCAACTTGCGTGCCAGCTGAGAACCAGTTTGCTTTTCCATAGCTCGCGGTGCTAAGGGGAGCCACGTCATTATGTCGCGGTATACGTCAGTTACGTCGCTACGTTTGCATAAACCTTGGCGCAAATATTGAAGCAAAAACAACACGGAAGAAGCAGCAGCAGCAACAACAATAATAATAATGGATGACTTTGCGTTTGTACAGCTGCTGCTTCTCGTCGCTTAAAAATGGCGATCTTTCGCGGTCTTATTGTTGTTGGTCGTAACAACTCCGCCCCCCCGCTGACATAAGCGGTTCTTTCCTCTGGCCCAGCAGAGAGTTGGTGCTAGCCTGGAACCGGTTTTTCTGGCCCCAGAGCCAGTTCTTTGTCAGTGGAAACAGAAAACCCGGTTCCGAACTAAGCACTGGCCCCGAACCAGCCCTGGAACTGCTTTGGAGGAAAAGGGGCAAAAGTCTGCTGATTTATCGTTTACCCTCAGCAAAAAAAAAAAAAAACAGCATTATATGGGTAGTTCTTCAGTAACGGAATTACATTCACAGCAAAATTTGGGAAATTTTTTAGTCGCAGTACTCAAGATAATGGTATGAAATAAAAATTTCACACTGTCTGAGGTATGTCTTGACCCGAAAAAAGCATCGAAAAATCGGCTGTGTTTAACTCTGAATGCAAAATCTTTTATGAAGGAGGCAAAAAAGTCAGTAATGGAATTACGTCAGATTTTTATTTTTTTATTTTATTTTTATTTATTTTATTTTATTTTATTTCTCTCCTTTTTTTTTCTTTCTTTTTTTTCTGTGTGTTTGTGTAGTTTGATGTTTGTTTGAGTGTTTTGTTCGCCGGTTGTGGTGTAGCTCCGGACCCAGTTTGGGCGTCGGTTTCCCTCCAGGCCTTGGTTCGCCGTGGGCGATGCCTGCGCTCCCAGCTGTGGACTGCAGTGAGCTCGTTGCTTATTTTACATCATGGTTGTCCAGCGCTCTGCGCTTTAACGCTTGGCGTGATGTTCCGAGTGATGTTGCTCGGTGGTGTCGCGGCGGCTGTGCAGGCGATTTGGGACACACCAGCGCTCTGCGTGGCGGAGCTTCTCTGCTCGCCTTGTGGATCCATGGCGTGGTGTTCGAGCGGTGTTGCTGGCGACGTCACGGCGGCGGTGCTGGAGATGTGGGACTTGTTTTCGTGCGCCTTTTGGTGGGACTGTGGCTGCTACACCACGGGAATTACATCCTGACCCTTACTTGGTGGACTTTTTATTATTCATTCATTTTTATTTATTTTTTATTATTTTTAGTTGGTTAGTTTTTCTTTCCTTGTCTATAATTATCCGGTGTGTGTTTTGAACCTTTGTAAAGCGTCTTTTGAGTGTCATGAAAAGCGCTATATAAAACTGATTTTTTATTATTATTATTATTATTATTATTAAAAAACCTGAACTTTCATTTCTTAAAATTCAAACTAAGATTCCCTGAAGTCTGTGGCATGTATCAAACTCCTTTCTCCAGGTTATGGTAGCTACATATATTACTGAAACTCAGAACCTTTATCTTGGCTGTTTACTAATTTTAAAATACTTTTGAGAAGATTTGATCATAAGTTATTTATGTATTAAATTTTTTTTTAGAACATCATTTTAGTCTAGAAAGCATCTTCTGGTAAACATGTCCCAGGCAGTATTTGTGATGGCAGGAAGGAAGAACGATTTCAGTCTTTCTTTTTAAAGAATTTATGTATGAACCTGTTAAAGCTCATTTGTTAGATATGAATAGAGATGGAGGATTTCGTCCGTATTTGTGTACATTTTCTGAAAGCTTACAGATGTGCATGAACTGGAGCAGTACCACTGGAAATCATGGGTGTGGTGTAGTTCAAGTGACACACAAGAAAGAGAAATTAAAAACTTTGACAAGATTGTATGATTTAGTAAGAATTACAGAATTAAATCATCATCGATATGACGTTTAGAGCATCTACAGTGCTGTTTTTGCTTTTGCCCTTTTCTTAATTGGTAAATTATTACGACGACCTTCAGGGGCGCCGCCAGAAATTTTGGGCCCCATGAAAGATTAGAATTTTGGGCCTCCCAACTTTGCCCACCCTCGTCACAATTGCACTATTGTCATTATTTGACTTTTGATAGCCCATGGACCTCGAGTTTGTGACTTTATTACATTTTATGTATTAACCAATGGTTGAAACCAATGGTTTAGAACGTGTGAACATTCCACACACGTAACCATGTCAAACACTTGACTGGTGTCCGTTATTAGTGTAACGGGTTCATTTTTTTCCACTTGCCATTGTGTGTAGTGGTGGGGAAATTCTGCGCTGGCCCTTTAAGAGCGCAGGTAGTTATGGGAACGAGGCGCTGGCCTCTTTCAGTTCGTTTTGGAAATGTAAGCGCCAATGCCACTGGACGTTTGCAGCCCGTCCTCAGCAGTGTATTTGTGTCTCATTTCTTCAGAATAAAAAGACTGGTGAACAACACAACGCAACGTCTGTTACATTAGCAACACTTTAATCTAGCAAACTGTATATGGCGCTCGCTCATTAAAAACTTCAATCCTAAAGTATTTATGGGTTGTATTGCTGCTTACCTCCTTCTCCAAAGGGGGGTTCAGTGGTTTGGTAGGGCGGAGGTCCCCCTGAGGCTGAATCTGTGCATATTTAGGGCACCCCATTAGTTATGAAGCTGGTTATTAGCACTAGTTATTAGCACCAGCATAACGTAATATTTCATCTTGTTTATCACACAAGTCAGTTCAGTTATTAAAATGGAAAAAATGTCACTGTACAAACTGTAAAAGTGTTCTCTTGATAGGCTAATCCAACCACATTCATACTGTTCATTTACCATTCGCTAATATTTTGAACACACATGTGAGCGATAGCTACCTTTCTTTGGGAAAAACTGAGTGACCAGTTGCCTGCCTCTCCGGTCCCTCTCAGCTTTCAGCTGCCTTTCTTTACGTTTTTGACAGCCACTCTTCATATTTAGCGATCATAGACTGTACGCACTCCACTGCTGGCTGGCTGGCTGCTGCACCGCAACACAGCAGCAAGTAGTGTTGCACTGATCAGCACACAGATTTAACGCATCACGCTTCTACCAGAACTGGACCGTACCGTTTCACAAAAGGGGGAGGGTTAAATGACTATGTTGAAGAACTCAAGAAATAGACAACCTTGTTCAATTGGCTCATTTTACCAGATGGAATATTGCATTGTTGTTATTTCAGAAGTCTTATTAAAATCATCAAAAGCATATTATCAGCCCCTTAAAGGGCCCCATGGCAGTGCTGGGCCCCTAGAATTGTTCTAACCTTTCCCCCCCTGGCGGCGCCCATGACGACCTTCACCGTTACCATGTTCATTGTCAAACGGTTGATTGACTCTGAGCTGCCCTCTAGTGGATGTATTGCTTAACGTAACAAGATGACGTATTGCTTAACGTAAAGAGAGCATTAATTACACGTTTAAACCATATTCTATGGTATCTAATGACTACTCTTTTCGTGTTTAGGCCTGGGCAGAGAACAAGGTGCCAACTATGGTTCCAGGAGAGCCACCCAAGGAGCGGAAGGATGAGAAGGTGGATGGGAAGAAGAAGACTCAGGCTGAGATTGAGCAGGAGATGGCTGCGCTGCAGTACACAAACCCCATGCTGTTAGAGGTGCACTAAAATATACATTTCTGTGTTGCTGTTCTCTGCCTGAATGTCAGGATCGTCTTGGATGGTCCCACATGGACATCCTAAAGATTTGCACTTCCCAATCAGCTTCCACCTGTCTCGCCTTTTATTCGGAGCAAAATCCGACCCTGATCATGTAGATTTGCGCAATGCTGTTTTGTCTTTACTCTTCTACGCCTGTTGTAATAATTCCACTATCTGCTTTCTTATGTAATCTCAGGAAATTTATCACCACCACTGTAGATCTAAATCTACATCTGAATTTCCGTCAAGCTGCTCCGTGACAGTGTTGAATTAAATAGCATGTATTTTCATCTGCAGCAACTGAAGATCGAGCGAATGGCCCAACTCCAGGAACAGACCATTCCACCTCCTGGAGGCCAACCAGGGTCCATGCCATCCTTCCCTGGACAAGCAGCCCCCATGGCACCGCCTCCACAGGGCTTCCCTCAGTCAATGCCACCCCAGCAGATGCCTTCCAATATGGGCCCTCCGATGGGTCAAGGTGGCATGCCAGGCCAATATATTCCCCCGGGTCAGATGGGACCTCCAGGACCTCTGCCTCACCAAGGTCCTCCTGCTCCACAGGGCATGATGGGACCTCCGGATCTCCACGGACCTCCCCGCCACCCTGGACCTCACAGGAATATAGGGCCTCACGGCATGCCACCAGGACCCAGGGGCATGCAGGGTCCTCCGTCAGGTCCGATGCCTTCAGGACCGTCTACAGGAGGCATGATGGGACCTCCACCTCGGGGTCAAGGGCCACCCCAGGGGGGAATGATGCATCAGGACATGCGTGGACCAGCACCTCATGGAAACATGATGGGCGCAGCACAGGGGCCTCCTCCAGGAGGAATGATGGGGCCTCCACCCAGAAATCACGGCATGGGGAACATGCACGGAATGGGGCCTCCTCCTGGAGGGATGCATGGACCTCCGAACAATATGCAAGGGCCACCGGGTAACATGCAAGGACCTCCTCCTCCATATATGCAGCAGGGCAAGCCACCGCACATGGCCGAAGGAAACAGAGGACAGTTCAACCAGGTAAAAAGTGGGTGGACCTTAGCTGAATCACACTGGTTTTGATTTAAGAGTCCTGGTTTTAACCTTGGTCTACTTTCTAGGGACAGAATTCTGGCCCGCAGCCGATGATGCACGGTCCTGGTGCCAAAGGTAGGCTCGAGAAACCACTTGAATTTTGAAAAATCAGAGATCTGATCGTAATGCATGTTTTTTATTTATTCTATTTGTCTCGTCCGTGTTTGTGTCACTGTATGTAGACGGACCTCGAGGGCCTCCGAACCACCACATGGGGCCTCCACCTGAGCACCAGGGTTCAGACGGAGGTTCTCAGTACTGGCCGGAGGACGGAGGGTACCAAGAGGGCTGGAGGAGACCGGGTCAGGACTTCCACGGAGATCCGAGGGGCCACCGAGGAGGTTCTGGAGGGCAGTGGGAAAATCAGGAGAGGTTCCCTTCTCATGACGAAGAGTATGAAAGGTACGTCAGGAAATGGTGATTTTGTATGGATACTTGACGAACTGTACAACGGAGCTTATAGCTAAATATTTGTGAGGATGGAGGTCGTACGGAAAAATCTTTCGGATTAGGGGATCTAGAATTCATTGAGTGTGTCCTTTTTCATAATGTCCAGCCCTGTGAGAATTGGATCAGTAGAGTTTCTGACTGTAGTGTGTCTGTACAGGTTTGATGATGGGTATGAGGGTACAGGGGATGGGTACGAGCAGAGGCCGAGGCGACCACCACATTCCGACGATTCGTAAGTATAAATAAGTACACTCGTACACAAAAGGGCAGAAAAACATGCTGTGATGAGCGCTGGAATTTTATTCGTTTATTTAGTTTCAGAAGAGGCGGAATGAGTGGACGCGGAGGCCGAGGAGGAGGTTACCAGGATGAGTACGGAGGAGAAGAGAGCTTCGATTCTCAAGAAGACATGGGCCAGGGCTGGGGGAACGGAGGGAGAGGGAGGCCACGTGGAGGACCACCGCCACGTGGAGGTTTGGCTCGAATCGCATCATCCTTTCAGCCACGGACACACACTGAGAATCCGTCCAATCAGCCTGAGTTTGAACATGTCATATCTCATAGGTGGTGTAGGAAGAAAGGGGCTTCTGCCAACTCCTGATGAGTTTGCGGCTCACTACGAAGGAGGAAGAAACCCAGAGGGTTGGGAGGGAGGGCGAGACTCAGGTAGAACCACTGTAAAACAAACCAAACAAAATAAAAAAAAAATCTTTGGGGAGGGAGGGTGCAGGCAGATCGTGTGAATCTGAAGCTGAACATGAAGTTGAATTATGGAATTCTCACACTGTAGAAAGGATAATGGTGTGTAATGGTGACGCTGTGTGTGTGTGTGTTCAGGCCATGAAGGTTATCGGGACGGCCAGAGAGGTGACCATAGCATGCACGACAGCCCATCTGCAGTCAGTAGGGAGCGCTCTTCATCTCTACAGGGCATGGACATGGCCTCACTTCCACCTCGCAAACGTCCCTGGCATGACGGCCCAGGCACCGGAGACATGGACTCAGCTGGAGCCGGACCTGAAGACCGAGGGGCGGGTGAGACACTAGGGGTTATACAGAGACAACGATCGACTACTAATAAAAAATACGTTCAGTTAAAGTACATGAATTTGGCATCCAAGCAAACTTCAAGCAAGTAGCCTGAATGTTGCAACTGAAATCTCGTGTTGATTTAAACAAAACTTCATTTTACATTTAAAAGCACCTCTAGAATGTCGTCATATTGACGCATGTTTGAGAAGCCCTGAGTTAGAGCACATCGTTTTTTTTTTTTCCCCTCTGTTCAGGTCGGCCGCCACCACGAGACGACATCGGATATGGTCCTCCTCCTCCATCCAGGGGCGGTAGAGGAGGGTGGGTTCGTGGTGGCCGTGGACTGAGAGGAGGCCGGGGACGGTAGTGGGAGCTCTACACCCTTAAGACAGTGGGTTGGACACTATGAACTGAGTGGGGGAAGGACCAAAACCGCTGCAAATCTGCTCCATCAGCACCGGCTCATCGATGCGCGTTTTTCTCCAGTTTGTCCTGAGGACGGAGTGGCTCACGCTGTTCGTGCTGCTCATAGGAGCATGATCCTGGGAGATGCCTGTAGCCTGTGACTGAGCAGATATGAGAAACGAACCCACACCTTTCACTTCATTTTGGGGACTTTTGAACGATCCTTCCCCAAGCACTCCACTGTACAGAGTCTGTTTCTCACTCACTTCTAATCTCATTCGTCAGTGTTGATGCTCACTGGACCGGCTCGAGGCTTTCCAGCTCCTGTTAAAGCTTCAAAAATGCACTATGTGCACACTTCCAATTCAGGGAGTGAAATAAGGGAGGGACGGACTTTGAAATTTGATACGTCCAGTCGTTTAATTTTATGTAAAAAATAAGAGAAGAATTGTGACACGAACAGCCGACTCCTGAGGCTGCTGACTTTGTTTCAATGTGTACAGTTTGTCAAAAGGTTGTCATTGTTTTGTGCATTTTTGTATGAGATGGCAATAGAAGTTTGTGCAAGATTTATATCAAATCAGTTGTCACTTCCTTTCTTTCATGTTTTACCCCCAAACTATTTTCAATAATAATTTGAACACAGGTTTATATTGTTAATATTTAAAAAAAGTATATTTTGTGGGGGACGGGGAGGACAAGCTGCACAAATGCATTTATTAATAAATGTAAATAATTAGTAAATGTGTAAATAATTTTACCCACTTAGTCATTTAAAAAGCCCGGGATGAAAGTGATCACATCTGGCCCGTTGCTAGGAATGAACGCGGATGCAAAACAGATGTGTTCAGTTTTTCAATCTGTCCTGGTTGTCCTCGGTTTTTTGGTATTAATTAACTTTTGTGCAAATGAAGTGAGTAAATCTCACTCGAGTATGATTGTTTGGGAAAGGGATCGATATCCTGTAGGTTCCTGTATGGAGAGGTTTAACATTTATGGAAGGAGCCTCCAGTGTCAGCACTTTGTAACAGTGTATATACGGGGGGGAATTTTACACTTTGTGATTACTTGATAACATGAGAATTTCTGGGGGTTTTTGGGGGTCAGGAGAGGTTGGTGAGAACAATTTCTACACCTCCTTCTTGAACTAATAGCATTTAAATTTAAGATTGCTGAGGAAGAAGAAGAAACCTTTGTTATATGCACACTTCAAGCACAGTGAAATTCATCCTCTGCATCTAACCCATCTGAAGCAGCGCACACACCCAGAGCAGTAGGCAGCCTCACTAGAGTGCTCAGGGAGCAGTCAGGGGTTCGGTACCTTGCTCAAGGGCACTTCAGCCCAAGGCCGCCCCACATGAACCTAACTGCATGTCTTTGGACTGTAGGGGAAACCGGAGCACCCGGAGGAAACCCACGCAGACACGAGGAGAACATGCAAACTCCACACAGAAAGGCTTTCACCGGCCGCTGGGTTCGAACCCAGAACCTTCTTGCTGTGAGGTGACCGTGCTAACCACTACGCCACCAAATATATTCACCTGCTGTTACTAAGGTGGTAAACCAAGCTGTAATAAACCACCCCGTCATTGATTTATTTTTTTAGTTTTTCAGTTGGTGATAAAGCCTGACCAAAGGAAAGCTCTCCTGCAGATAGAAAAAACCCTGGTGGACTAAACCTCGTTCATTTTTCCACTTAAATTAGTCTATAATAATAATTCAATTTGTTGAAATTATTTTATTGCTGACGTGTTAAATCTTGTCCACTGTATCCGATTCCTCTTATTTCACCATCCGGACTCACATCAGTGGTTTGAAAGTCAAAGATACTCCAGTCCTTTGTAGAGAGAAAAAGTAGGACCAGATAACTTTTTCTGCTCATATCAGACTCTACAAATAATTACCAGATGAACATTATACAGTTATTCTTTATTTACAAAGTCACAAAATCTATTAGATGTGCATAAGTAATGCTTTGGTCCTCATTTCACAGTCAAACAAAAACAAATCTGAATTACTTTCCAGTTAATCCAGATAAATGCAAAACCCAGCACTGGTAATCTGCACACCAGATTAAAACACACAACATCCGAAAATGTCAAAACCGTCTTCCTGTGCACAGGATTAGTGTTTAGTCTTGTTGTTTTCCCTGGAAGTTGTGCTCATATGGGCATGGTTTTGCCAGTCACGGTCCTTTTAATGGCTGAAGCAGCCATTCCGCCGACAAACCTCATCCCAGCGCTGCCACCAGGCACCAGGGACACCACGTAGCCCACTATAGCGCCGATCTGCACGATGGCTCCGAGCGCCGTGAGCATGGTGCTGTGGAGCCCCAGGGCCGCATAGAGCGTCGCTGCCAGCGAGCACAGGTATATCACGGCCCCCGGGGACGGAGCGGCGATCATGCGGCTCGGACCGCGCAGGATGGCGGCGCCGGTTAGCGCGAAAAGCGAGCCGAGAGACCACAGCAGGGCGAATTTCCTGGCCTTCAGTAACAGCAGCGGCGCGTACAGAGCCGAGAGCCCGAAACACAGCGCCGAAAATAGGATACACACTCCGAATGCGACCAGCCGTTGAGACCGACTCACGCCCGGCAGACACGGATCGGGTTCCGCAGACCACGGCCAGGAAAATCCGCTGCTCGAGCTCGGGCCTGTAGAAGATCCGCCGCGACCCGGAAACGGACTCGACCACCGACCGAACCAGCTGCCCGGTACACTGCTGTCAGCTTCATCAATGTTCACAGTGGTGCTGGAGCTCGACTGCGATATTGTTTTTGCCCCGCTTTTAGACTGGGCTAAATATTCCTGAAGCTGTCGGTTTAATTCCGCCATGATTGTTGTGCTGGAACCCAAACAGGAAGTAAGACGTCAGAAAAACGCGACGCGTTCATTTTGGTCGCTTGTCTATGACGTAAGCGGAAGAAAGTGGAATAATAATAATATCATTAAATAAAGTTGTTTTTTTTCCCTCATTATCCGGCAAGATGGCGATCAGGGCACTTTTTAAGCTCCGTTTGCTTGGTCCTACACTTTTGGATTTAAACTGTCCTCTTCAGACAGAAAAACTTTGGTAACCTTTTCAACTTGCTGGCACAAAGGAATCGAAATAAGACGATTTATTTTTTCGCGGTCCAAATCCTGCGCTCTGATTGGCTGGCGAGCGGTTACGGACCTCTGGCGACTCGCTCGTTCACAACAACAAACATAGTAGCATTTTTGTCAACACTTATCTTTTTTTAATAAGATTTATTTATAAGATTATCAAAAATCTTATAAATTTTTGCCAGCATTTCTCAGGAGAATAGCATTAATTTTACATCATGGATAGCGATAACGACAGTGTTCACAGCGAAAGCGAGTTTTACTACCCTGAGGAAGAAGAAATAAAAGAAAACATTTCAGGAGAAAGCTCATCTCATCTCATTATCTGTAGCCGCTTTATCCTGTTCTACAGGGTCGCAGGCAAGCTGGAGCCTATCCCAGCTGACTACGGGCGAAAGGCGGGGTACACCCTGGACAAGTCGCCAGGTCATCACAGGGCTGACACATAGACACAGACAACCATTCACACTCACATTCACACCTACGCTCAATTTAGAGTCACCAGTTAACCTAACCTGCATGTCTTTGGACTGTGGGGGAAACCGGAGCACCCGGAGGAAACCCACGCGGACACGGGGAGAACATGCAAACTCCGCGCAGAAAGGCCCTCGCCGGCCACGGGGCTCGAACCCGGACCTTCTTGCTGTGAGGCGACAGCGCTAACCACTACACCACCGTGCCGCCCCAGGAGAAAGCTAAAAACCTCTAACTTGCTAACGCCAAGCAAAAACATGGCTGAATCCTGAATGACTCAATTTTGTATAAATAGGGGACTACATAGGCGGCAAAATGTAGTTTTTTTCCTGCCATGGAAGTGCACTTGTATACCGAGGAGGAAGCCATTTGCATTACAGCCGTGAATGAGGATTCAAAATGGCGGCTCGGCTCGGTTTTCCCTTTCGGGCGCTCTCGTTTTCTGTTAGAATTTGGTAAAGAAAAAATAAATGTATTATTTCTCAGGAGAATAGCATAAATTTTACAGCATGGATAGCGATAATGACAGTGCTCACAGCAAAAGTGAGTTTTACTACCCTGAGGAAGAAGAAATAAAAGAAAACATTTCAGGAGAAAGCTAAAAACCTCTAACTTGCTAACAGTTTGATCTCATTAGTTAATGAGGCCCATTTTGGACCATGTTATCCTAATACACAATATTACATTAGGTAAAAACTTTAAACCAGTACAATCTCTTCTTCAAAGTTTCACCAAATGGCTTTATTTATGCAATATAAAAGGTCATAATACTGGATAACTTTGGTCGAGCAAAAACACCGAGCAAAAACATGGCTGAATCCTGAATGACTCAATTTTGTATAAATAGGCAACTCCATAGGCGGCAAAATGCAGTTTTTTTTTCCTGCCATGGAAGTGCACTTGTATACTGCGGAGGAAGCCATTTGCATTATAGCCGTGAATGAGGATTCAAAATGGCGGCTCGACTCGGTTTTCCCTTTCGGGCGCTCTTGTTTTCTGTTAGAATTTGGTAAAGAAAAAAATAAATATATTATTTACCAGCTTAAGGTCGGTCCGTGTGGTGAAATACTGTGACCTCGGCCTTGAATACTGACCTCGGCCCAGAGGGCCTCGCTCACGGTATTTCACGATACGGACCTCCCAGCTGGTAAATAACGTATATGTCTGTCCTCAAAGATAAAGATTTTCCCCCGTTCAAGACAGCTAATGGTAAGACGGGAAACCTGCTTGCCTTCCATAACTACACCGCAAACACAGAGGCTGATACTCCAATAGACACATCAGGCAAAGCTAATGTTAGCCACACAACAAGCACAGAAGCTGCTATTCCGGTGGACACACCAAAACCAAGCAAAGCTAACACTAGCACATCAGGCACCAGAAGACCACTAAACACTACGCCGACAAAACTGCCACCCGCTAAGAAAATGCCAACTGAAACCGGACCCGTGCTCTCCTTAGCTGACGTCCTGGCAGCCATTCGTAGCTTGGAGGGCAAAGTACATGGCTTCGGAAAACAACTTAAAGAGAACTCTGACTTATTTACCAGCGTCATACAGCGCGTGGACCAGAACTCAGTGGAAATTGCAGGAATGCAATCCAAAATGGACATTTTGGAGAAAGAACAGTCAGACCTGAAGAAACAAAACGCCACACTGAAGGAAAAGGTGCTTGAGTTTGAACGTTATAAACGCCGCTGGAACCTGCGACTTTCGGGGCTCAAAGAACAAGAAGCAGAAAACATCAGAGAGAAGACCGAAGAGCTCCTGCTGAATATTTTTCCACAGTGGGCTGACAACATTGGCGACTTGGTCAACACGGTGCACTGCGTAGGCAAGAAAGAAAACGGACGGAGCCGGCAGGTCATCATGCAGTTCATGAGGAGACTTCACCGGGATGTGGTCTGGAAGACAGCTAAGGACTCAGGGGTCCGCTTTGTCCAGGACTTCACCAAGGAGGACAGACTGGCGAGAGAACAAGTCAAGTCAAGTTTATTTGTATAGCGCTTTTAACAATAAACATTGTTGCAAAGCAGCTTTACAGAATTTGAACGACTTAAAATATGAGCTAATTTTATCCCTAATCTATCCCCAACGAGCGCGACGGTGGCAAGGAAAAACTCCCTCAGACGACATGAGGAAGAAACCTCGAGAGGAACCAGACTCAAAAGGGAACCCATCCCCATCCGGGCAACAACAGACAACATGACTATAACATTAACAGTCCTAACAAAGTCAGCTTCGTTGATGCTATAAATCCCCCACTGACAGAAACCCAAGCACAAAACCGTTCACGACAACCACAGTCCCAAAGTTAGCAAGTCAACTGCAGTCCCCAGCCACAAAAGCACCACTGCAAGAGTCCAGAGCATCCTCCAGGCACGACCCCCAACTGTCCACATGAGGCCGCCCTCCACAGGAGCGATGCGATGAGACTCCAACCAGACACAGGGCACCAGGATGGATCAGGCAGGTCCGAGGAGCAGAAGAGGCCAGCATCTCGATCCCAGGACCGGCATGTAACTCAGAGGGACAGATTTGGGGGGGGGGGAGGGAGAAGAGAGAGAAAACACAGGTTGTTAGGTATGCCCAATGTCACCTGAATAAGTAGGAACAGTATATAACCCCGATTCCAAAAAAGTTGGGATAAAGTACAAATTGTACATAAAAACAGAATGCAATGATGTGGAAGTTTCAAAATTCCATATTTTATTCAGAATAGAACATAGATGACATATCAAATGTTTAAACTGAGAAAATGTATCATTTAAAGAGAAAAATTAGGTGATTTTTAAATTTCATGACAACAACACATCTCAAAAAAGTTGGGACAAGGCCATGTTTCCCACTGTGAGACATTCCCTTTTCTCTTTACAACAGTCTGTAAACGTCTGGGGACTGAGGAGACAAGTTGCTCAAGTTTAGGGAGAGGAATGTTAACCCATTCTTGTCTAATGGAGGATTCTAGTTGCTCAACTGTCTTAGGTCTTTTTTGTCGTATCTTCCGTTTTATGATGCGCCAAATGTTTTCTATGGGTGAAAGATCTGGACTGCAGGCTGGCCAGTTCAGTACCCGGACCCTTCTTCTACGCAGCCATGATGCTGTAATTGATGCAGTATGTGGTTTGGCATTGTCATGTTGGAAAATGCAAGGTCTTCCCTGAAAGAGACGTCGTCTGGATGGGAGCATATGTTGCTCTAGAACCTGGATATACCTTTCAGCATTGATGGTGTCTTTCCAGATGTGTAAGCTGCCCATGCCACACGCACTAATGCGACCCCATACCATCAGAGATGCAGGCTTCTGAACTAAGCGCTGATAACAACTTGGGTCGTCCTTCTCCTCTTTAGTCCGAATGACATGGTGTCCCTGATTTCCATAAAGAACTTCAGATTTTGATTCGTCTGACCACAGAACAGTTTTCCACTTTGCCACAGTCCATTTTAAATGAGCCTTGGCCCAGAGAAGACGTCTGCGCTTCTGGATCATGTTTAGATACGGCTTCTTCTTTGAACTATAGAGTTTTAGCTGGCAACGGCGGCTGGCACGATGAATTGTGTTCACAGATAATGTTCTCTGGAAATATTCCTGAGCCCATTTTGTGATTTCCAATACAGAAGCATGCCTGTATGTGATGCAGTGCCGTCTAAGGGCCCGAAGATCATGGGCACCCGGTATGGTTTTCCGGCCTTGACCCTTACGCACAGAGATTCTTCCAGATTCTCTGAATCTTTTGATGATATTATGCACTGTAGATGATGATATGTTCAAACCCTTTGCAATTTTACACTGTCGAACTCCTTTCTGATATTGCTCCACTATTTGTCGGCGCAGAATTAGGGGGATTGGTGATCTTCTTCCCATCTTTACTTCTGAGAGCCGCTGCCACTCCAAGGCCAAGTTTACATTAGACCGTATCTGTCTCGTTTTCTTCGCGGATGCACTGTCCATTTACATTAAAACGCCGGGAAACGGGAATCCGCCAGGGTCCACGTATTCAATCCAGATCGTGTCTGGTCCGGTGCTGTGTAAACATTCAGAATACGCGGATACGCTGTGCTGAGCTCTAGCTGGCGTCGTCATTGGACAACGTCACTGTGACATCCACCTTCCTGATTCGCTGGCGTTGGTCATGTGACGCGACTGCTGAAAAATGGCGTGGACTTCCGCCTTGTATCACCTTTCATTAAAGAGTATAAAAGTATGAAAATACTGCAAATACTGATGCAAATACTGCCCATTGTGTAGTTATGATTGTCTTTAGGCTTGACATCCTTCCACTTGCAAGTGGTAAGTAACGCGCATGCCCGATATGCGCTGGGATCACACACACAGCGGCTCAGTCCCGAATCACTGCTCGTGCGCTTCACTCGCGCGCTCTGTGAGCTGCGCAGGGCCGGAGTGCGCACCCTCCAGAGGGCACTCGCTGTTCAGGGCGGAGTGATTTGGAGCGCAGGATGCCTGCGGAGCCGAGCGTATCCGTGCATTGGCGTTGCTGTGTGCACGCGAATCGTGTATTGGCGTTGCTGTGTGCACGCTAATCGTTTTAAAAACGTTAATCTGATGATCCGCTGATACGGTCTAATGTAAACCCCACCCAAGATGCTCTTTTTATACCCAGTCATGTTAATGACCTATTGCCAATTGACCTAATGAGTTGTAATTTGGTCCTCCAGCTGTTCCTTTTTTGTACCTTTAACTTTTCCAGCCTCTTATTGCCCCTGTCCCAACTTTTTTGAGATGTGTTGCTGTCATGAAATTTCAAATGAGCCAATATTTGGCATGAAATTTCAAAATGTCTCACTTTCGACATTTGATATGTTGTCAATGTTCTATTGTGAATACAATATCAGTTTTTGAGATTTGTAAGTTATTGCATTCCGTTTTTATTTACAATTTGTACTTTGTCCCAACTTTTTTGGAATCGGGGTTGTACATATTGCACTAAGTACAAGCAGGGACTCCGGCAACTAACTATGACAGCATAACTAAAAGGGGAGAGCCAGAAGGTAACACAGGCATGAGGGATCCCTGGGACATAAAGCAGCAGCCACTACACCGTCAACAAACTCGAGTGAGCAAGCGAGTGGGGACTGACAGCATCCATACATCCCAGTTTACCAAAACAACTATGGCCAAAAATAAAACATGCTAGATCTCAGGGTAAGGTGGCTTTTTACAAAGGCCACATAGCAGTTATTGATGGGCGTGTAGTCACTACCTAAAATACATCGCCATTTGAATCATAATGTGATACGGCAAGTTGATGCTTTATAAGCTAAGGGTAAAAAAAAAAAGGAGCTTCATGTTCCACTTGTTCAAATTGAATCCAAAGTTGTTATACTCTCCCGATTCCCTTTTAGGAATGCTTTTTTTTCTTTGAAGAGTCTAAGTTTCAATATAATATATTCATTTTTCTGAATACTTGTGTTTAGAGGACAATGTCCACACTGTTCTTGGGGACCTGCCTAAGTTTAAGTTAGCTTCAAAAGCAAGCTTTCAATTACCTTAAGGTTTTACAACCTGTTTTTGTCTTTGTTTGAGTGAATGTGTGTGTGAATGAAAATGTCTTTACAATGTAATCTAAAACTTTTGACAATTAACACTAGATGTCTAAGGGATAATATAAAGAGAGGCTTTATTTCTATTCTGCAAAAGCAGTTGTTCTCAATGTGTACTACTTCAAGAAACCCTTTCAAAGATTCAGACGAAAAGTTTTGGACAACTCAATGGGGAGGCCAATTTTTTTTTTTCACATGGTACATCAAGATCAGCAGGCGTTGCAATTTTACTCAGTATCTCACTGGGGAAAATAATTGCCACCAAAAGTAGTAACAATGGCCATTGGGTAATCAGACCCTCCAGGATTTCGCGATGTTGCGATTTGCAACTTCAACGCAAATTCAACCAATCCCCGCGAATTCAGGGCAGTGTTGCAATTATATCCAATCACCGCAACTTTCCCGCAAATTTGACCAACCGTTGGCGTCGTCTTGAGGTGACGTCGACAAACTACCTTCCGCTTTACTTGAAGTAAGTTAAAGTTAAACTTAAAGTAAGTTACTTCCGTGTTTCCGTTCAAGAGAAGCAGCATGTGCGAGTCAGTGTTTATATAGGCTTAAATTCTGTTACTGAAAGTGTGTTATGTTTACAGTGAAGGACTGTGTGCACTTTATTTTTTTTTTTTAAATACAAGAAATTAATGGGTGCCAACATTTTTGCCAAAATGGTATTTTATTTTCCATTGCTTAGGCAGCTTCAGCATCATACTGTGAGATTCTGTTCAAATTGTTTTTTTTTCTTCTATGAAGCCTGAGCCATTTATTTTATTAGTTTATAATTATTGTTTAATTTAGTCTTCAGGAGAGACTGCCTGCACACAGTACTAGTATTAATAGTTTTTTTTCTTACATGAAAGCTGAGGCATTTATATTATATTTTAAGGTAACTTCATGTTGTGCTGTGAGGTTCTCTGCACTTTAACTTTTGAACCAACAGGTGCATTTGGATAAGTAAAGCCTATTTTTCTGCATTTTTGTAGTCCTGGTCATCTTTTATATTGGTAAAGTTGTTTATAGGACCATTTCTCAGTGTCTTTGTTTTTTTAATCGATAGTTTTTCAGTAATAACTTATCACTCAATTTTAATCACAAAAAGAGAAAATCGCAACAATTCCTCGCAACTTTCACTTCCTCCCGCAATGTAATCGCAACAAAAAACAAAAAAACACCGCAACTTTCATCGCAATTTTTTGGAAAAAAAACCCCGCAACATCAGATATTTTAGCCCGCAACAATCACAAAAAAGGCCCGCGGAATCCTGGGGGACTGGGTAATATGCGTACTCCAAATAGACAATTCTACACTAATTTTAGGAAATGTTTATGGACACTGTAACATAGCACAAAACAGAAACCTTCTTACAGAGATTAGAGAAGTTATTTTGCAGTTTAAAACTAAATATGTAACTGGAAATATGGTTAAGGATGAATAGCTAGACAGACTTTCTAGTAGATTTACAAACCCTCACCCCAATACTATGCTGGTTGACTATTGTGATTCATTAAAACTTGTAGATGTATGGCGAGAGAAAAATCCAGATGTAAAACAAGACTCTTGGTTCAAACCAGATGGCTCATCCAAATCAAGACTTGATTATTGGTTAATTACTGATGCTCTATTCAATCACATTTCACTCTGTGAAATAATGCCCGCACCTCTAACTGACCATTGCTGCGTTGAGTTACTGGTCACACCCCTATCACAGTCCCACAGGAGAAAAGGGGACTGGAAATTTAATTCTAGTTTATTAAAATATGATAACTTTTGTAAAGGCATAGCAAACCTTATACAAGAAACCTTACATGACGAAGCCTTATTATCATACTTTCAGAAATGGGAATTCCTAAAATATAAAATCCATCAATTCTCCATCTCCTTTAGTAAACACGTTAGAAGCCAAAATAATATAGAAGAGGAAAGTATTATAAAAGATATACTCTCAATTACTACTCACTCACTATTGTCAGAGTGATTATGTAAGGCTTTTACAATTACAAACTAAACTAGACAAAATCTATGAACGGAAAGCTCAAGGGGCATACATCAGATCACGAGCAAAGTGGATGGAAGAAGGGGAAAAAATACAGCCTACTTCTGCAAGTTAGAAAAGACACGACAAGAATGAAACACAATAAAATCTCTGATCCGTCTGTTATTGCAAAAGAAATTAGTGCTTTTTATCAAAATCTGTGTACCTCTTCCTACTCTTCTGAAAAAGTGGATATCTTCCTGAACAAAATTGAAGAATCTATTCCAAAAATTGACAATAAATTTAAAGAATAATGTGAAAAAGATATAGAACTGATTGAACTTGACAAAGCTGTCTCATCTCATCTCATTATCTCTAGCCGCTTTATCCTTCTACAGGGTCGCAGGCAAGCTGGAGCCTATCCCAGCTGACTACGGGCGAAAGGCGGGGTACACCCTGGACAAGTCGCCAGGTCATCACAGGGCTGACACATAGACACAGACAACCATTCACACTCACATTCACACCTACGGTCAATTTAGAGTCACCAGTTAACCTAACCTGCATGTCTTTGGACTGTGGGGGAAACCGGAGCACCCGGAGGAAACCCACGCGGACACGGGGAGAACATGCAAACTCCGCACAGAAAGGCCCTCGCCAGCCCCAGGGCTCGAACCCGGACCTTCTTGCTGTGAGGCGACAGCGCTAACCACTACACCACCGTGCCGCCTTGACAAAGCTGTAATGTGTTTAAAACTAGATAAATCCCCTGGCCCCGATGGGCTAACTGCTAACTTTTACAGACACTTTTGGGAGCTACTTAGGGAACTCCTCTTTCAGGTGTTTAACGAAGCAATAATAAAAATCTAATTTTACCCACAAGCATGAAACGAGGCATTATAACGTTAATACCAAAACCTGGTAAAGATAAAAGGACACTGGAAAATTATCGCCCAATCTCGCTTTTAAACAAAACTGTTAACACACATCTATACCAAGAGGTTAAAAAAAGGACTTGGTCAAATAATTAGTGAAACACAGTCAGGGTTTATAAATTAAAGATCAATACATAACAACATAAGGTTAGTGCAAGGCATCTTAGAATACAGTCACCTAATTGAGGACAAGGGCTTTATTTTATTTCTTGATTTTCACAAAGCTTTTGATAAACTTGAGTGTCAGTTCCTTCTTAAAGTCTTGCATTTATATGGGTTTGGTCCAAAATTTTGCAACATTATAGAATCCTTTTATGACGGTACAACCAGCACGGTAGCACTCCCATCAGGCACTACTCCTCGCTTCTCCTTAAACCCAGGAGTTAAACAAGGGTGCAGTATATCTCCGTTTCTCTTGGCAGCAGAAATGTTAGCAATCCTTATGAAAAACTCAGAAATAGATAAATTAAATATTTTCAGTGAACAGTTGATAATAAGCCAGCTTGCTGATGACACCACTATTTTTCTAAAAAGCCTAGAACATACAGTATCCCTGAAGTGTTTAAATGTGTTGATCTAATGTGTTGATGTGGGGTCAACTGTGCAGGAAAATGGGGTCTGCGATAGTGAGGTGAGAGAGAGAGTGCAGGCAGGGTGGAGCAGTTGGAGAAGGATTTCGGGAGTCATTTGTGATAGGAAAGTCCCAGCAAAAGTGAAAGGTAAGATGTACAACCCCGATTCCAAAAAAGTTGGGATAAAGTACAAATTGTAAATAAAAACGGAATGCAATGATGTGGAAGTTTCAAAATTCCATATTTTATTCAGAATAGAACATAGATGACATATCAAATGCTTAAACTGAGAAAATGTATCATTTAAAGAGAAAAATTAGGTGATTTTAAATTTCATGACAACAACACATCTCAAAAAAGTTGGGACAAGGCCATGTTTACCACTGTGAGACATCCCCTTTTCTCTTTACAACAGTCTGTAAACGTCTGGGGACTGAGGAGACAAGTTGCTCAAGTTTAGGGATAGGAATGTTAACCCATTCTTGTCTAATGTAGGATTCTAGTTGCTCAACTGTCTTAGGTCTTTTTTGTCGTATCTTCCGTTTTATGATGTGCCAAATGTTTTCTATGGGTGAAAGATCTGGACTGCAGGCTGGCCAGTTCAGTACCCGGACCCTTCTTCTACGCAGCCATGATGCTGTAATTGATGCAATATGTGGTTTGGCATTGTCATGTTGGAAAATGCAAGGTCTTCCCTGAAAGAGATGTCGTCTGGATGGGAGCATATGTTGCTCTAGAACCTGGATATACCTTTCAGCATTGATGGTGTCTTTCCAGATGTGTAAGCTGCCCATGCCACACGCACTAATGCAACCCCATACCATCAGAGATGCAGGCTTCTGAACTAAGCGCTGATAACAACTCGGGTCGTCCTTCTCCTCTTTAGTCCGAATGACACGGCGTCCCTGATTTCCATAAAGAACTTCAAATTTTGATTCGTCTGACCACAGAACAGTTTTCCACTTTGCCACAGTCCATTTTAAATGAGCCTTGGCCCAGAGAAGACGTCTGCGCTTCTGGATCATGTTTAGATACGGCTTCTTCTTTGAACTATAGAGTTTTAGCTGGCAACGGCGGATGGCACGGTGAATTGTGTTCACAGATAATGTTCTCTGGAAATATTCCTGAGCCCATTTTGTGATTTCCAATACAGAAGCATGCCTGTATGTGATGCAGTGCCGTCTAAGGGCCCGAAGATCACGGGCACCCAGTATGGTTTTCCGGCCTTGACCCTTACGCACAGAGATTCTTCCAGATTCTCTGAATCTTTTGATGATATTACGCACTGTAGATGATGATATGTTCAAACTCTTTGCAATTTTACACTGTCGAACTCCTTTCTGATATTGCTCCACTATTTGTCGGCGCAGAATTAGGGGGATTGGTGATCCTCTTCCCATCTTTACTTCTGAGAGCCGCTGCCACTCCAAGATGCTCTTTTTATACCCAGTCATGTTAAGGACCTATTGCCAATTGACCTAATGAGTTGCAGTTTGGTCCTCCAGCTGTTCCTTTTTTGTACCTTTAACTTTTCCAGCCTCTTATTGCCCCTGTCCCAACTTTTTTGAGATGTGTTGCTGTCATGAAATTTCAAATGAGCCAGTATTTGGCATGAAATTTCAAAATGTCTCACTTTCGACATTTGATATGTTGTTTATGTTCTATTGTGAATACAATATCAGTTTTTGAGATTTGTAAATTATTGCATTCCGTTTTTATTCACAATTTGTACTCTGTCCCAACTTTTTTGGAATCGGGGTTGTATAAGACAGTAGTGAGACCAGCTGTGATGTATGGACTGGAGACCGTACCCTTAACGAAGAGACAGGAGGCAAAGTTGGAGGTGGCGGAATTGAGGATGTTAAGGTTTGCGATGGGAGTGACGAGGTTGGACAGGATAAGGAACGAGCACATCAGAGGGACAGCACATGTGGAGAGATTGGGAATTAAGCTAAGAGAGATGAGACTGAGATGGTTTGGGCACATCCTGAGAAGAGATGCAGAGCATGTTGGAAGGAGAATGTTGAGGATGAAGCTGCCAGGCAAACGAAAACGAGGAAGGCCAAAGAGGAGATGAAAGTAGCAGGTGTGGTAGAGAAGGATGCAGAAAACACGGAGCAATGGAGACGAAAGACCCGTTGTGACGACCCCTAAATCGGGAGCAGCCAAAAGAAGAAGAAGAATCCCAGTTTGAATTCCAACAACAGTTCACAGTCATGACTGGGCTGAGGAGTACAGAAAGTTCTTCTTCCTTAGTTTTCTGCCTGATGACAGGTCCAAGTTTCTAGGGAAGAATTATAGTAGTGGTTTCTCGTTGCCTTCTACCGGATTATTTATAGAGGTTTACTCCTCTCAACCATTCACATACATGGGCAATTGAGAGTAGCCAGTTAACCTACAGTAACTGCATGTCTTTGGACAGTAGGGGAAACCCGGAGCACTGGGAGGAAACCCACACACACAAGAGGAGAACATGTAAACTCCACACAGAAAGGCCCCAGTCAGCCGCTGGGCTTGAACCCAGAACTGTCTTGCTGTGAGGCGACAGTACTAATCACCATGCTGACCGACAGAAAGTTAACCATTTTCATTTCCTGGAAACTTACTTTACAGAGCCATATTCCTCTGGGCCTGTCCACAGCTGCTCAGCCTGTCTAAAATTAACCTCCCTCTGTCCTGGGCTCTAGTTCCCAAAGCCTTTTTATGGTTGGAGTGTGCCAACAGCTGATGTTCTTCAGCACAGGGACACAGACCAGTCAGGAGAGAGAGTGAGAACATAACAAGGGACCAGGTCAGTCAATTAAAATCACATTCATTACTCTGTAGAAATAATCTCAAACTTCATTGGAAGTAATAAAGTAAAATAGGCCTAACTAAAAATATATACATAATTAAAAAAAAAAATTGAATGTAGGCATGTGCTGTTAATAACACAATCACACTATTTTAACATGCACAATATTATCATGGACATTTAAAATGTCCATGGACTTTTTCGAACAATGTGCGGTGTATTGTAATGTCTGAGCTCTTTATGTATTTTATTTATTAATTGTTTTTGTCACTTTCTCGTGTTCTTTCTTTTGTATGTACAAATAGTTACATACATTTTTTTATACATGTTCGAAATAAATAAATTCATTCATTCATTCATTCATTCATTAAATATTTCCACGATAGGTGATGTAGATGTGTATATTTTTCTTGTTTCCTTGTATTCCATTATTTCTATTGTGTTCTATTATTAAAGTATTGAAAAAAATTGCCATATAATCTGTGATATACCCTGTAGGACACAATAGCCTTATTCTTTATTTAATAAACATATTTGCTGAATTAAATGCAAGTTAATTAAATGTTTTAAAATGAACTTCCAAATGTCCAGCATGGTATTATGTAAATGGAAAACAAGGACTTTGTTCAGAATATTTCTTGAACATGCATATATTTTTATGACAAATGATCTGATTTAGCAGGCACATTTTACGCTGTTTTCTTCCATTTAAAGGTGAAGTTTGTGATTTATAAAAGTGTTTCACAACTTTTAATAATCCTACAGTTTAATGGATGCATATTAAAACTGTTATTTTTGTTATTTGCAGAATTGTTATATCAGGAATATGGCTGGTTTTCTTGTTTCAGCTTCTGTTCATATTTTAACTGACCCTAACATTAGCTCCACCCACAGGCATCACAGAGCTGTTCAGTCCAGCTCTTTTTCTTAAAAGGCAATACTTGAAGCATACGTATTTTTAACAGAGGCTGTGGGGTGGACGGGAGGGAATGGAAGGCTTGGTGGTGTTTTTATTGCAATTGGAGTGTGCCTTGCAAAATCACAAACTGCCTCTTTAATATCAGGAGATGCTGACTGGAATGTAGAGTTAATTCATGAGCTAGGTGTTGGGAGTAAACTTGAAATTTTGTCTTCTCCAGCTTCATGTCTTTATCCCAGATCACCCCATGCCTTTTCCTGAGCGGAGCTGATGCTCCACTTAATCGAACCCTCATGACTCGTAAAGGCATCACCCTCATCGTAAATGCCACCCTGTCCCACAGCTGCCCCACATACCCAGGTGTTGAGTGTGTACGTGTGGCTGTACCTGATCTTCCCACTGCACGCCTGAGTGATCACTTTGACCGAGTAGCAGCCCGCATTCATAACAACCGAGTGGGTGGAACGTTGGTGCACTGCGCAGCAGGCATGAGCCGTTCACCCGCCTTGATCATGGCCTACCTCATGAAGTACAAGGGAGTGACACTGTGCCAGGCGCATCACTGGGTGAGGCAGAGCCGACCCTCGATCCGCCTTAACGCAGGATTCTGGGACCAGCTTTTGGACTACGAGAAGAGACTTTATGGGAAAAATACGGTGAAAGTTGCTGCTCCACAGGAAATGCCTAAAACGCCCAAAATGATGCCCAGATACAGTCTGAGAGAGTGTCCATCATCTCCAAGGCTGGGCTGGTTTAGACGATAAAAAAAAACCTGTCTGAATGGCAGTGCCTTCACATTTTGTATTCATTTGATTTAAATGTAGACAGTTTTCACCTAACTGTTATAATTAGCACTTAACAAACATTTCATAACATGTTTGTGATGTTATTTTATGATATTCAACCCACCTTATATTGTTATTATGAACACTTTGAAGTGAAATGATCTGGAAATAATGGCAATGAGCCCTTTAAGAGTCAAAAGAAACGGCTCTTATTGCTAAGTTGAGTCAAATGACTCATTAGGAACTGTTTTGGTATTTAAAAGCAGGTGTGTGTGTGTGTAGGCAGGCAATCCCATAATGCTGTTTACTTTAAAAGGAGTTGATAAGAATACTGTAACACACAAAAAAAATTACACATGTAAAAAAAAAAGCAATCATAGCATAAATTTTATATCAGTGTTTTTTGTTTTTTTGTCAGTGGTTTTTGGTGTGTGTAAATTTTAAACTGTTGAGTATTTTAGGAAAAAACATGCCCATTTTAAATTTATCACAGGAAAAATGTGGTGTTTGGTCTCCTTAAATTCGTAAAGATGCACACACATGAATGCCTGACAAATGATATCTATAAATGTACATTTTTAATTAAGATGCAGTTTTTTTCTTGTAAAAAAAGACATATTACACAATTCTTTAAAACAAAAGTTGGGAAATTGTATTCCCATCTAGCATAAATATATGTACATTTGTTTGTAGTCTACTTAAAGATAATAATAATAATAGGTAATCGTATAGGGCCGAGTATTAATGGATTAAGGGTTAATTTCATGAGTGATTTCAAAGTTTTGAAAATTGCCTGAGTCATGAAGCGACGAGGGCAATTTCAAAACTTCGAAATCACAAGTGAAATTGATCCGTAATTTTACGAGGAACCATACTTGTTTATAACATATAGGGCCAAATTCATACTTCGGAAGCCATTCATGTTTTCTGAACCAATCAGGGCGCGAGACTATCTTGCACGTTTGAATCAGTTTCTAAAGCGTCTTTCATCATGACACGGTGATACGAGGATTTTGAAAGTGGTTTACAAAATTTTATTGGAAATTCTTTACAAAAGCCTGCATTACTTTAAGAGAGTCTGGTTCATAGTTTTCCCCATTTTCTTTCCTCACTTCTGCATAAAACTGCGATAGCACCTTAACTCACAGCATTCATACGCCACTAGAGAGTCGTTTATTTGTCTTTCTGCGGCCCGTTTCTTAAACTCGGAAAGCCAAAAATTCGTACTTTTTTTTGGTATTTTCATTTTTGCTTACAGCTTTTATCATTTCTTCGTCAAATATAGCGAAATGCGGCATTGCAGAGTCAGCCATTTTGTTGACAAAATTTTGCTAATTTTTATAATCGTAACCAAGCAACAAACTAGCCAATAGCATTTCAGAAATACGGCCGTGTTAAGGAAAAAAAAGCCCTCCTTGATTGACCAATCAGAACTGAGTAATTTGGCCCTATGTATTATAATAATAATAATAATAAGCTATGAAAGAAGGGATGAGGGCATCATTCATCATTTCAATAATTCCAGTACTTTTAGAAGTAAATAATAAAAGTAAATCTACTTGATGGACACTGTTAACTTTTTTATTATTATTATTATTATTTACATTTAACTGAGAAACATTGACATGATGGAAGGTGAAATGTAACGTGAGTCTTCCGGGTTTTGTGACCGGGTTTGGCGGGTTATATCCAATAGGATGCGTGTAATTGTATCATGTGATTTAGAACTCGCTAATGATTGGTCCAATCACGTGGCTTGCCCTAATTGCATTGACTCGTTTGTAATAGTGCGACAGACAGATTATGTGGCAAAATATTATCACGAATTTTGATCATAAATGTGAAATTTGAGTCCAAAAATAAAAAGAAAATAAGGGTGAAATAATTTGAGAGTGCAAAACTCACACAATTCGACTTTCTTTCCCCTTTCCTTCTTGAACATGGATCTTCTGGTACTTTGTTTTGATGAACTCGTTTTGACTGGTAAGTGTTAGCAAATGCTAATTAATTATTTGGTGCTTTTAATGCAATTTTAAGTGCTTACTAAATTAGGTTTCTAGATACTGTAGTTTGTAGTAATATTATGTTAATTTATGCTACACTGAATCCGGGATAAATGAAAAAATTAGTCTATTTTGCTGTTGATGTGTCGTTTGGAAATGAGTCGACTCTTGAGCCGGCTCTTTTTGGTGAACCGACTCGCATATTTACATTTGTAAAGCCTTGTTGGGTTCTGCTATTTAACTTTATTATTTTTAAAAAGATTTATATATAAAGTAATGTGAGGAATAGGGATGATGATCCTTGTCTGGTTTAGAACAAAATGGCAGTGAACCGAAAGAGTCGACTCTAATTGGTGTGCCGAGCCAAGTGATCCGACTCCCTAAAAAGAGCCCATCACTATTATTTAGGTAGTTGCAAGCATCTCTCTCTCTCTCTCTCTCTCTGTTTTCCTTTTCATTCCTCCATTCATCCGTTTCCCTTTTTTCTTAGATCACTGTCTATCCTTCTCTCTCTCTGTTTTCCTTTTCATTCCTCCATTCATCCTTTTCCCTTTTTTCTTAGATCACTGTTTCTATCCTCTTCTCTCTCTCTCTCTCTCTCTAATTATATATAATTTCTGTCGGCTATTTTCATGACCACTCGGTGTGTGACGTCATTTAAGCCAAACAAACCGCCTAGTTGAGTCCACTTCCGTTTACTTACATTGCCATTCGGTTTGAGTGCAGACGTGCGTTCAGGAATTTCCAGAGGAAAAACTTATTGTTGTGCAGTGAACTGTAACAACGGGACCGGTTCAGGAAGAAGTTTTTACCTTTTTCCGAGAGAGGAGAAGAGGCAGAGAGAGTGGATTGCCTTTTTCCGAAAGAGGAGACGAGGTGGAGCGAGAGGGTTGGCTTTTTCCAGAAGAGGAGACAAGGCAGAGAGAGTGGATTGTGCGTCTGAAACCAGAGTTGTTGTTGTTTTTTTTCCGGAAGAGGAGATGAGGCGGAGCGAGTGGATTGTGTGCGTGTGAAACAAAATCAAGCAGTCAAAGAAGAAACGGAGCAGCAACGCTCAAGCAAAAAGGAGAAGATTGGAGGTAAACATTTTTACTTTTGCTTGCAGTTGACAAGTCAAGAATCCTGAGGGATCCTGTATAATCATTGTGGAAATGAGACAAAGGGATATTTCCTCACTTGGAGTCGGCTATAAATAGTATAATGCCGCGGATGGCAGGCTAATGTGGCCTACCGGCGCACTGTCCAGTAATCGTTCCCTATATCCACTAGGGAGGGCGGTTTAATTATTCTTCAAAAGGGCTCTTAGTTAGTATTATGACGAAAGTAGGAATTTATCATAACTACCAGGATAAATCGTTTGGGCACGAGTCTTGTTGAGGTCCAGGGTCACCGCGATCAGAGTCGGCCGAGTCGCTGTCCGATTCCAAGCCCGCACGGTCAAACCAGTGAGCCACATTCACCGATTGCTTCACAACGACCATAGGTTCATACATGTATGGTTTCACCTCTCGATATTCGATTTGGAGAATTCCTACTTCAAAATCGCTCTCACTTTCAGACATTTTACACAACCTCTCACGACCAAAGTCTGTACACGTGTGCTCGGTTCGCAGGTAAACACAGAGCTGCTCCTGGTCTGTTTGGCTTAAATGACGTCACGACGACGGTCCCCTGGCGGTAAAAGTGCGCATCAGTGAGATGTAAACAAACCTTCGGAACTTGGGCAAAATGGTATATTTTAACTGTTTTATTCAGTTTTAGGGTGCAAATTAGACACTAGGAAGATTGAATTCGCTTTTTGGGTCGTTCTTCTAGACAATAAAGTTGATATTCTACGTTTCACCTCCGACCCTTGCCTATGACCTTTTAAGTAAAGTACAGATACTCAAAGTGTACTTAAGTAGAGTACTCAAGTAAACATACTTCTTTACTCTCTCTCTCTCTCTCTGTCTGTGTTCTAACGTTTGAAAGCAGAGATGTTTCTTTTTAGAACGTGTGTAAACACTCAACATAACGTTCTATATAAGTGCTGTATAATTTATAGGCCAGGCCAACAGGGGGCGATGTGGGCACACAAACCTCAATCCAGCTCCAGTCAGCAGGTGAGGATGAAATGAGTGGAAAGTCTGGATTGATTGAGAGAAGAATACCTTGAAATATCTGTGGTGAGATGAGCCACATGCCCTCTAATAACCCGCTTTCATGTCTGACTCGAACATCTCTCACCAACCACGTTTATCCTCTCAGGCGTGGAGTTACTCTTGCAATTTACAAACGTTTTTTTTTTCCGACATGTCATGATTGGCTTCGTCTCTGCCAGAGGATCCTGGTCTTGCTGGGTTTATCAGAGAGAGTACATGTTAAAACTATACAGTAGATGATATTTTATTAATCACTCTTAGTCAAGGTGTGATGAAGTAGAGTTAATGGTGTTGTTTTCCTGTAATGGCACATCCCATCGTACTTTTTAACCATTTATGGTTGCATTTAATGTTACACAGCGACCACACAAGGTAGTTCATGTTATCACTCGTGTCACAGCAGCTGTAAACATTCGTTCTGTTGCCTTTTTTTTTTTTAAAAGCTTTAACTTGTCATGTAATTGGGGAAACCAGAAAGCGTGAACACCTGTCTTCATGTCGGAAAACTTACACCGATGACACTGGAGACTCCTTCCATACATGTTAAATAAATGGTTCTTAAAAGTAAAACCAAAACAATTTCCTAACAAAAAAAAAAAAATTTAATCCAGGTAAGATTATATGCAGTCTCTGACGTACGACTCTCTGCAAGTTGTTACTATAGAAACGAGAACGGATTCGACCCGTCAGAGCTGCTGTTATAGAAAATGTCAACGTTTTCTGACCAGTCAGATTTCAGAAATCTTCCGCGCTCTTATCCAGACACGGTATTGTTACAGGGACGCGTCAGAACGTCATCATGCTGCTACATCCTCCGCAGTGCATTGTGGGATTTTTATCAGTGCACTGAATATTCATTACACACAAGTGCAAAACACTGGATGATACGGTTTTAAAAGCTGCAGTGATTCCAAATTTGAAAGCTGCATCGTACATCGAGTTCCACAAAAACTCTCAGATGTAATGGGATCGTTTCAAAAAGCGTAATTTTTTTTTTGGCCATTTGCTTACATATTTCTAATGACCCACTCAATAGTGTTGGGCAATATGACACAAATATTTCATGAAGGCAGTTCTACAACATGCTGTATATGTATCATGATATACAGTACCAGGCAAAAGTTTGTACACCCCTACTCTATTGGTTTATAAGTGTTTCTGTATTTTCTACGCTGTAGAATAAAACTGAAGACATCAACACTGTGAAACAGTATATATCTGATATTTTAGATTATACACCGTATCCAGCGTTGATCTTGACGACACTTCACACACTATTGATTATTATTATTATCTTAACCAGCTTCATGAGGGAGTCACCTGGAACGGTTTTCAATTAACAGGTGTGCTTCGTCAAAAGGTAATGAGCGGACGAGTTTTGCTTCTTAATGCGTTTGAGATCAAACAGTAAATGAAAAATGATATAAACACAAAGAATAAAATAGCCCTATTCCACACCACAACTGCAGTGATCCATACGGTGCTCTATCAAGAACCGAACAACTAAGTAACGAGAAACGACATCCATCGTTACTTTAAGACATGAAGTGCCTTTTTTTTAATTAATAAAAATAAAGAAAAAACACTGAATTAGGAGGCGTGTCCAAACTTTTGACTGGTACTGTGTATCTGTAGGTTTGCTCACAAATTAACAGTATTCCAAAAAAAAAATCTCTAGATACAATTTAAAAATTTTTTTTTATAGTCCAGCAAAGTTTTTTTTTAAATAATGTATTGATTTATTATTAATCATAATCATGTTTATTAATCATGAGATATTGATGTTATATCATATCACCCAGCCCTAATACAGAACATTTTTAATAACGACTTTGGCTTCACTTCGGACCAGCTGGAGTCTCAGGTAGGGGGCGTGGCCTAAAGTTTGAAGGTGGGATTGTACTGTACAGGATTTCCACGGGTAATGGGATTTCTGGAATATCCTGGAATTTTAAAAACATTGAAAGTCAGCGGAATTGATGATATTCCCTGACTAGGAAGAAAAATTAAGTTTAAATTTTTGTTGAAATGTAATATTGCCCCTCCCCCAGATTATTTCACTATATTTAAGCAGTGAAAAATTAACGTTTTATACTGAAGACGTCCATGAGCTAGTAAATAAAGCTCTTAAGTTGATGGGAGTAAAATATTGGAGCTGGTTTTTGTCAACTCGGTACAAAGGCAGTCTGTTTTTCCGTTCATTAGAGGTCGTGGAAATTCAGCTTTTTGGTTGGGGAATTGGACGTTTCCCTTCGTTGGACCCCTGATTGTAAGTTTAGAAGCAATTCGGCTATGAATCCAGTTTCCATTTGATTTAATCCAGAGCTATTTCGGTTTCTAATGAGGTTTGTTTATATCCAATCTGTGTAGGATGTGGGTGGCACGGTGGTGTAGTGGTTAGCGCTGTCGCCTCACAGCAAGAAGGTCCTGGGTTCGAGCCCCGGGGCCGGCGAGGGCCTTTCTGTGCGGAGTTTGCATGTTCTCCCCGTGTCCGCGTGGGTTTCCTCCGGGTGCTCCGGTTTCCCCCACAGTCCAAAGACATGCAGGTTAGGTTAACTGGTGACTCTAAATTGACCGTAGGTGTGAATGTGAGTGTGAATGGTTGTCTGTGTCTATGTGTCAGCCCTGTGATGACCTGGCGACTTGTCCAGGGTGTACCCCGCCTTTCACCCGTAGTCAGCTGGGATAGGCTCCAGCTTGCCTGCGACCCTGTAGAAGGATAAAGCGGCTAGAGATAATGAGAATGAGATGAGATGTGTAGGATGTCAGTGATGTGATAGTTCAGTTATGCATTTTGTACGATGCTAAACCGGTAGCTATAATCTTCCCTTACTTGTTCGCTTCAGTGCAAACTCGAGAAGCTTTTAAACTTTACAGGCTGCGATTTAAAATTGTGTTTTAATGTTTCAGGGCTGTGATTAGTGTATAATACGTGTACGCAATATTAAAGCCCGTGTTTCTGAGCTGAAAAACTAATTTTGAGTGTTTGTTTATAAAAGGCGCGTTACTTGCGTCAGACTGTCGGTCTGGTAGCTTTCAGTGCGTCTGCGGTCCAATACAAACATCATTCGTCACTTTTTAGTTCTCAGTTATTTTAGGGTTATTCCTTAAAATCTTGCCTTGCAATGGATATTATGTGTTTTGGCAACAATGCATTGTTGTAGATGAGAGAGTGGAGAAAAGAGGGAGCAGACGGGGGGGACGACTTGGGGAATGTGCTGGAAGCGAGGCGGAGGAGCGAGTCGTAATGCCGCGCGTGGAAACTCGATCATTTCTCCTGAAAAACAAACATAATTTATTCTACACTGAAAGCCTGCCATGTTGTGCAATTAACAGGAAACAAGCTGGCAAACAAGGCCTGGGTAGAGCTCTGTGTGTGTGTGTGTGTGTGTGTGTGTGTGTGTGTGTGTGTGTTTAATGAGAGTTTGCTTTCAGTGGAGCCATCATGAGTAAATAGCCACATGATTATGATGGGATCATTTATCTTTCTGCACGTTATTTGAAGGCCCTTGTACTTAGAACGCAGCGTTGGATATTTCCCTGGAAGGTATAGCTGTGTGTGTGTGTTGAGAGAGTGGGGCACAGAGCCAGACAGCAGGCGCCACTATTTGAGCATGATGACCTCATCTCTTATCCCTCAGTAGAGCACACAGTCCACAGCCTTCATTTGTGTGTGTGTGTGTGTCTAGGAGCGAATCCACCTAATGACAAGCTAATTTACAACTTCTAAAATGGTAATTAAAATAAGATATTTAAAAAAAAAAAACCACATGAATTGGCACCTATTACTGCAGACGTCTCAGTGTGATGATCGTACAGCGGAACTTCACTTATTTTCACTTCTTTTTAATACATCCAGCCTCCTGCTTAAAGTGAAACGAAACATTTCTGCCCTTGTCCCGTCCCCTAAACGTAGCCGATTAGTGATGTTTGGTCACCAAAGTTTACTTGCTTGCTGTAAATTTTGCACTGTATTTGTAATGCGGGGCGGCACGGTGGTGTAGTGGTTAGCGCTGTCGCCTCACAGCAAGAAGGTCCTGGGTTCGAGCCCCGGGGCCGGCGAGGGCCTTTCTGTGTGGAGTTTGCATGTTCTCCCCGCGTCCGCGTGGGTTTCCTCCGGGTGCTCCGGTTTCCCCCACAGTCCAAAGACATGCAGGTTAGGTTAACTGGTGACTCTAAATTGAGCGTAGGTGTGAATGTGAGTGTGAATGGTTGTCTGTGTCTATGTGTCAGCCCTGTGATGACCTGGCGACTTGTCCAGGGTGTACCCCGCCTCTCGCCCGTAGTCAGCTGGGATAGGCTCCAGCTTGCCTGCGACCCTGTAGAACAGGATAAAGCAGCTAGAGATGATGAGATGAGATGAGATTTGTAATGCGAATGAAGATGAGTGTACAGGAAGCCCATCATGGCCAGTGTCGTATCGCATCGTATCGTATCGTATCATTGCAACTGCGTGTCTGTCAAAAGGACGTCACGGAGCTCAAAGACTCGTTCGCATCTCTGTCTTTCTTAAACCGAATCACTCCTCTCCCCCCTTCCCTCCAGCACTCATTGGGATCATTCCAGTTTGGTTTCTTTATTAAATTTAACACTTTATTAGATCCTGGTATTTTAGTAAACTGGACGGGTAAATGGTTCTGAGTCAAATGATGAGCCTGAGCTATCAGTCATTTCGTAAAGTTCAGCGAATACAGACACAACACAGCACCTCTTTTTCAGTGGCGAAGCGTTACTATTAGAGCTGGGACTTGAGCTCAGCCAAAACTTAGCCAGACACCAAAAAAGCAACAGGGCAAAGGATTTTGTAAGGGATTAGCGGCAGGTTGTCAGGTCGCTCCGTTGTGTGTAGCTGTCGATGATGATTTTAAAAGTAACTCAGTAAATTACACAGGGAAATGAATACTTAAGTCCGAGTGAAAAATACCGTAGCGAGCGTGCAGCGTGGAAGAAGAGTCTGGAGACAGAAATCTTAGGTGGCGTTTACATTAGACCGTATCCGTCTCGTTTTCGTCGCGGATGCACTGTCCGTTCGCATTAAAACGCCGGGAAACGACTCCACAGGCGGAACAACTTGAATCCGCCGGGGCCCACATATTCAACCCAGTTCGTATCTGATCCGGTGCTGTGTAAACATTGAGATACGAGGAAACGCAGTGCTGAGCTCTAGCTGACGTCGTCATTGGACAACGTCACTGTGACATCCACCTTCCTGATTCGCTGCCGTTGTTCATGCCACATTGGTCATGTGACGCGACTGCTGAAAAACGGCGCAGACTTCACTTCCTGCTATTGTTTCCGCCTTGTATCACCTTTTTGTTTTTCATTAAAGAGTATAAAAGTATGAATATAATGCTTTGCTTTGTCATTCTTAATGTTGTTCATGGTAAGATGCAAATACTGCCCATTGTGTAGTTATGATTGTCTTTAGGCTTGCCATCCTTCCACTTGCAAGTGGTGAGTGACTTGCGCATGCTGCCCGATATGCACTGGGATCACACACACACAGCGGCTCAGTCCCGAATCACTGCTCGTGCGCTTCACTCGCGCGCTCTGTGAGCTGCGCGGGGCCGGAGTGCGCACCCTCCAGAGGGCACTCGCTGTTCAGGGCGGAGTGATTTGGAGCGCAGCCGCTGAGGAGGAAGCGCTGAGCCGCACTGACACATTTCAACTTGCGTGCCGTCTAATTAGTCATGTGATTAGCGTATCCGTGTATTGGCGTTGCTGTGTGCACGCGAATCGTTTTAACAACGTTAATCTGATGATCCGCTGATACGGTCTAATGTAAACACCACCTTAGTTTCTTGGTCGTTAGCTTGTGCTACTTGCTCTCGATAGACAGCACTGGCTTTACTACTAATGAACGCTACACCGGCTGGAAGGTGACTTCACTGCTGTGCTGACAGTGCCGACTCGCGGTTAAGCTCACGTTGGCCTTCAAGCAGGCCGAGGACGATTTAAATTTTTGGTCCCTCCCACTATAAATCAAAATCTGATTGGTTAATCCATTTGTCACTTCCTACATAAACAGACACTCCCATGGCCTTCTGTCCCAGCAATGAAGTCCTAACCAATGAGTGAGCAGCTCTAAACTCTTCTCAGTCTAGACACAACAAACAAAACAATCTCATTGGATAACTCGATTTTAATGTTTTCAGGACAGTAACCCTTTCATTTCTGAAGCAAATTTGATGGAAAATGAGGCCAAAGTAGAATTAGAAGAGCATAACGATAATGAAATTAAATATAATGTTTGACATGCTGATATGTTTGGGCTTCTCTGGACACCTAGAAGGCCCTGACGGTTCCCCTCTGCTCCTTTTATAGGGTGCCATTACTTTCATCATAGTTGAATAGCCAGTCTCAACAAGCGATTTAAACTCAGCAGTGTAATCCGAATATAAAATCGCAGGAACTCTTCACTGATTACATGATTCGAAGCTGATCGTCTTGTATGTAAATATACATCTAGTTTCCAGAGAAACTCCTCACAGAGCTCACGTATCTGAAAACGGAGCCGTAACGTTACGTTTCTGCAGCATTCTGAAAAAGAGCGAACGATTTCTTCACACCTTTCCCAGTTAGACAAAAGCCGACGACATGGATACGTTTCAGTTCACATTCCTGCAAAATGTTGTTGGAATTTTTATACACATTACATAAGTTATTGGAAAGACTCACAAAACCCAACACATTTGAGCAGTTTGCGAAATGTTCCGCTAATCCGGAATTGTTGTTTTGGGATGGTACTTTTATCAGGAAAACAGCCTCGTAACGGCACTTTAGAAAAGGATCTACTTAAAAAGTCGTAAATGTTTCCAGACCAAGTCTTAAACTTGATGATAATCATGAAAAATCAAATGTGTAACTCAAAGCCCATAAACGAACTTGCCAGAATCGATTTGGGGTTACTTAATAGTTCTTTACACGGTGAAACCCAGCTGCGACTGGAGCATCTCTCATGAGAGGACGCTGTTCATATCACACCCCTAAAACCCAAAAATAAAACACGCACGCGCGCACACTTGTGCATGGAACTCATTTGAAGGAATAAAAGGCTGAAGTGAACCCAGCTTGTGGGCTTCGTTAAAACATCACGCTGCAGATTCAGACTGAAACAATTTTCTGACGCTGTAAAAGTTTTTAAAACGTCCAAGAAGTGATAGAGCGTTTGAAATTTTTTTCATTGTGGCTCTTAATAACGTCCCATAGCTCTTTCAAACAGGAACTGGTTTATGAGATCGCAGGCTGAGAGAGATGTGATCTGATCTGATCTGATGTGTTTTTGAAGCGCTGACTGCTTCTGCTTTGTGTCTAAATTGTTTACACGTTCAGAATGACTTTTTTTTTTTAAAGAGAAATATTAAACTGTCCATCAAAGAGCTAAATCTGTAATTAAGGACTTGTGTGGCTGCTTTGAGATCCTAATTGTTGTACATGTTGTATGGAGCAGGTGTAATTGAAGTGTAAACACGTTAATCCGACGCCACCAGCCAAAAAGTCTTAACGTTTCTTGGTTAGCCAAAAACGGGTTTAAGTTCAATCCTCTCGAATTAGAAAATCTGGGTTCCCTTTTGAGTCCGGTTCCTCTCGAGGTTTCTTCGTCGTCACCGGCTTGCTCATTGGGGAAAAAATTAGCTCATGTTTAAAATCATTCAAATTCTGTAAAGCTGCTTTGCGATAATGTCTGTTGTTAAAGGCGCTGGTGAAATGTTTGAGACTCAGCTTGTGCGTTATGTTTACTCTAGATTATATTTTTATATTACATAACCAGACAAGGGTTTTCCTTTAAAGGTCTCCTTGCATCGTTTTTTCATTAATTGTGCGGTGGTCTCTAGTATGAATGAATGCCCTGTAAGCTGGTTTTGGTGAAAAAAAAAAAATGCTGTGGTTCTCCTGTTTCAGGCTGTTCTAGTTTGGTGGAGGAGTGGGTGGCGGGAGAACGACAGGATTTCAGCTCTTACTCATTAATATTCATGACATGTAAATGTGTTACCTCTGATTGGCTAACAGCACTGTGACGCTACCTCCAGCGGGTTAGAACAAGCGGATGTGGGTGTCTTACTACAGTGAGAGAGAAGGAACAAACCGCGAAGGGAAAAATACCGCGCGCTGACATCATTGAGGTGCGACACGAGGAAATAAGAAAAATTCAACAAATGTTTGGGTTTTTACCAGGGCTTTGAACCGGTTCAAGGAACGAAAACCCGGGAACTTTTTCTATTTCACATGGAACAGAAATGAAACCAGAAACTTTATTATTTTTTATGTTCCTGAACAGAAACGCTTATTAAAAATAATGGTAACCGGTTAATACCGCTTTTTATTTCGTTCCTCAAAGTTTCCGTAGCCTACAAATAAAAAAGTCATTCTTCTCCTGCGCAAGTTTCTATGACCCGCTGGGGTTCACTTCCTGTGTGACGTTCGCTGACTGAATGGAGAGAGCGGGAGGGTGGACTACTATCACGCCTCCACATCTTAAATAAGAGGTAAATATTGCAGTCTATCGTTATTCAAAAACGTCAATTTCAAACACGATATCAATATATTTGTCCACGTTAATGAGAGGCTCGCGAACATTAAATGACGTTAACCTCTGTTAGCCTATCAATGCATACAGGGCTTTCCACTAAGGCTCATACTAGCCAGCCATGACAAATAAGTAGCCAGCCGGGTGGGGGTTAAACACAATAAACTCCGCCGAGTGCGCGCGCACACTACTGCCTCCAACGAGTGCGCACACCGCATGTCGGGGCTGCGGATCAGCGAAGTCTGCGGGGAATTTGTGGTTATTATCGGTACAAACAGCGCGAATCACAACTTTTAAATGAGTGCGGTTCAGTTTGACATTGTCAGTCCGTTAGATAAACATTTAATTTTATTAAAATCGAAAATTAATATTTAGAACCTGTGGGCTACAAAAATAAGTCATTAAAGTAGCCGGCTGGACTTAATTGTGTGCCGGCTGTATGGCCGGCAGCCGGCGCTTGTGGAAAGCCCTGTATAGGGCCTGACTAGCCTTTGGTAACACACTAAACGAATTCTCTTTCATTTTTGGCACTTTTTCTGTTTGTGTAGATGGGAAGACATACTGAGAATCCAAATCGCCAACATTTGAAATAATAATTGTTTTGAATTATTTCTTGTCTTATTTAATGAAGGTTGTAATAGAATTAGCCTACATTTGGCTTAAGCTGGATGAGACAGAGACATAATTTTATAGCCATTTGTTAAACAGCTGACAGGGAACGTAATTAACTGTTCCGGGAACGAAATTTTTTTGTTCTAACCGGTTCGGGAACGTCTATTTAATGGTGGAACCCAAAACTGGAAACGTTAAAATTCCGTTTCTGTTCGGAACAAACCAATAGGAAAAAAATTCTGGTTCAAAGCCCTGGTTTTTACTGAACAAACAAACGAATAAAATGAACAAGTGACTTAAAGTGGGTGTCTTTGTAAAAAGTGTTTTGATTGGCTATTATGGTTTTGACCAGTAACAATGTAGATAACACGAATTTTACATCACATTCAACGAGATTTAAACGAGACTAAAGATGGCGACTTACAAATAATGTGTAAACATCGTTGGAGTTAATAAAGTCTGAACAGCATGAAGGAACATACCCCAACCCCCCGAAATTAATAAAAAAAAAATTCTCAACGGATTTGGCATAATATAAAAAGGTCATTTTTGTACGCAGAAAACTCTCATCCCTGCCTAGCTTGTGAACATGTCATGCATGCTAACGTGGAGAATATGAACATGCTATTTTGTAACAAAAAGTTTGTTTTACTTCCAGCTTGTGAGCTGGTGGTCGATCGTCTTGACGGTACAGATCCAGGGATTAAATGCAACCTCGAAGCAAAACCACTACTGAAGGCACCGAAGTTTGAAAAGTCGCTGTGGCTGAAATGATCAGAACACAGTACTAACGCTGCATTATACTTCGCTGGTAAGATAAATTCCAACCATTTCTTCTTCACCTCTTCTATCTTGGGCAAGAAATGCAACGTTGATGTGTTACTGCCACAAATAACACAGGCACGAACTTGTTCAGACATGTTTTCAGCTTGCTGTTAGGTCCTCTTCGTTAGCTACTGACGAGAGGGGCTCTGCTCAGTGTTGCCAGATACTGCTGACGTTTTCCAGCCCAAAATATGTTCGAATCTGCCAAAATGCACTTAAAACCGCCCAATCTGGCAACACCGGCTCTGCTATCTCTCCTCGCGCTTAAATCCGAACTTCCTTCCCATGGGCGAGGCCATGAATACTAATTTACGAAGTGACGTAAGATCGTATGACTTTTTCCGATCCGCTTGTTTTTCCGACTATTTTGTTTCATAAGCTAATACAGGGAATGGGGGTAGAATTACATTTTCGCATGCATATGCAACTCGGAGTGAATTATGGTATTTCAAAAAGAGCCAGTATTAAACGTTTTTGGTGGAAGGGCACCTTTTAAAAATACAGGGATGAGAATTTTCCGCCGATCGGCGGATTTCCGACTTTTTCAGACCAAAATGATTGTTTTTGAGATCGATGTAAATCCGTTGAGAAATTTTCGGGGGGGGTAAGGGTTAACGATCTGTGGTCACCTTATAACGCAGACATCCCAAGTCTCCCGGAAGTTCCGGGAGTCTCCCACATATTGATAGCGGCTCCCTGATGCCTGCAAATTGGAGAATATCTCCCGGAATCTAGAGCAAGCGAGCAAGAGCGTGCACCCGAAACATTAATGTCTGCCTTGTGCATCTTAGAATGTGCGTATATGACGGAGCGCAAGAGAGAGACTGCGTGTGTGCCTGTTCATGTAGCGCATGCTAGACAAAGAGCATCCTGATTGGGTTTCTCAGCAAAATAAGCCAATCAGCTTTCAGTGTGGGTGGGCTTTTATCTCTTTTCTCGAGGACCGAAGTTTTCAGTTCAGTCAGTGCAGCCTACAGGATCGGCATGGCAGAGAGAGCGCGCGCCCCAAAAAACCAAAGTACAAAACCCACTTCAACCTCAGATTACACAAAAGAATCTCCCTGTCTGATAAGGGTAAAAAATAATGACAGTTTCGCGCGATGTACTGTTTGCAGCAGTGATTTCAGCATTGCCCATGGTGGCTTAAATGATTGTAAAGGACATGTCGAGGTGAGGAGTGTCATTTCATGTGCATTATATTTAGGTCTACAACAGGCTGGCATGAAAAGACCAAACTTACTGAAGATTTCCGTAAAGTAACAATGTATGAATATACATCACATATATCAAATACACGTCATATATAAGTGTGTATCTTTTATAAATGGGGTTAGCTTATCTTATGTAGCATGTTGGGGAGAATCATAGTATCATATCTATATTTCTGATAAAATTTTAGGTATGATACCGTGTATAACTCTCCTATTTATTGCTCATTTCATGGGGGGGGGATTGCTGGCATGTGCCGCACGGGAGCGTCTGCCCACATTTTTTAGGCCGAGATGAACTTATAGTTTTTGATTTTTAAAAAATTTCCAATATGTAATGCCTGTTCTTTAATTCAAAATCACCATCTTCAAATTGACCATATGGTATCTGTATTACATTACACAACATCCTGTCCAGATAAAACCTAGTTAGTCCACACAACAGTTGAAAGGGAAGTGATGAGTGATGTTGAATGTTGCCTGCTTCATATGCAAGAGCTCCTGCTACCATGATAACATCAGAAGAAAGCTTAAGAGAATTATATGATAGAACTTTTTTCTGGTTTGCACTTCATTTTAAAGGATTAGAGTATTCAAAGACATGAATAGCAAAAATGCAGAAATATAATACTGTAGAGCTCGTTTATATTAAAAGGTGCATTGATTTTTTGAAATCATCAAATGTGAATTGATTTAAAAACAAGTCTCTTGTACCGTATTAATCATTTTCACCTGGTAGTCCGCCAAGAAGGGGAATTTGTTTCCAAATAAATTGCAACTTTTTGCTGATAAAATTAATGGTTTTGGGGTAAAAAAAAAAAAAAATAGCCAAAAATCATTAGCTCCGGGCCCCTGCGACCCCCATCTTTTTTAATATTTTTCATTCTCATCCCTGAAAATAGCAATTCTTATATGATCACTTGTTGTCCGTCTGTCCACAATTTACAAAAATCACTACTGCTCCTACACGATTGATCAGATTTTGATCAAACTCGCATACAATATTCAGCAGGTGGGTGTGCATAAAAGTTAAGATGATGGCGTCACCTGTCATACTTAGGATTTTATGGGCGTCTGAAATTTTTGGGTGACTCGTCACATTAAACGCTACTCTTTGTAAACTGCTGGGACGTTTTCACCGAAACTCACCCAGAAGACTCTAAAGACGCATTCCAACAAGAGTTGTTCACCAGGTGGACAATTTCACAAAAATCGCTGCTACAAGCTCCAGCCTCCTTGAGGCTATTTTTTATACTCATTTAATGGCATTTTCTGAGCACTGAGCAACAGTACTGTCAATAGAAGAAAGAAGTGTTGTTTGTAAACCTTTTTAAAAATCACCTTGTATTGTTAAATTACAGGATATAATTCGTCCAGCGTTTCACATGTTCTCCTTGTGTCTGGAGAACCCAGAGGAAACCCCTACGGCTTCCCTAAAACCTGTCACTCGATGAATGGGCTCTGCTAAATTGCTCCGAGTGCAAGTGTGGATGATCTGGTTTGGTTACTTGGATCACGTAGCTCATTTCATTCCTTCTATAAAAGAAGACACAGCAGGCTGACGTTCAGCGAGGTTTTTATTAAAACATTCACACTTTTCAAAATTGCTAAATAAATATGTATATAAATTTCTTTATCCTGTTCGGTGGACAGCTGTAGCATATAAACCCAGCACGTGAAAAAAAAAAAAAATACATACAACTCTATGGACAGACGATTAAATGTCAAAGTTGTGTAATTAACCCGCTGTCAAGGTGGAAATGTTTTTAGATGCTAAAGCGTCTTGGTGTAGATACTTGGGGAAATGCCATAATTATTACTGCTGATATGATTCCTGAAGTACAAGCGAAGAAATATGTATTGAAATCTGGGAAAGACTGGTAACTATTTGTATTTAGCGCTCTCTTTGACCACTCACCCTCTACTTTATTAGGAACACTGCTAAATTTATGCAGTTATCTAAAGTCAACCAATCCTGTGGCAGCAACACAACGCATAAAATCCTACAGGTCCAAGAGCTTCAGTTAACGTTCATCAAACATCAGGATGAAGGGGGGGGAAAAAAAAAAAAATCTCGGTGGCTTTAACCATGGTGTTGATGTTTGGTATCAGAGGGGCTGGTTTGAGTATTTCACACAGGATGGAGCGATGGTTCTATAGGTGGAAGTGCCTTGTTGGTAAGAAACATGGCCAGATTGGTTTGAGCTGGGCAATATGGCCTTAAAAAAAAAATCTGGATTTTTTTTCACTAAAAATCAAACTACAGATGACAAAACTTGTTTTGAACCATTTGTGTTTTCACTTAAATTTCCCCTTTGTAGTTAAAGTGCAACCAGAAACCAAAAAACAAGCTTGTAGATGAGAACATCACGATAGCATCTGTGATTGCCTTCCACTGCGCCCCATTCTTATCATAAGGCACACAGTTCGAAAACGTGGCCGGGACGGTTGCTTGCTTTACTTTGGATGATGCGCTCGTGCTGCGGCTGGGAGCAGCACTTCTCCTGCTCCACTGCATGCTTCTGTTTAAGGAGTTGGAATAAATTCGTCGTGCTGCTTCCTCTGGAAGCAACCGTTTTCAAACACGCCTTACAACGAGGACTTGTTTGCTCTGCGTCCGACGCCGCAAAACCGAACCAATTCCAGATCACGGAGGAAGTTACTCCTTTCCCCCAATTGCTGCCATGTTGTTTGTGTGTACAGAGGGGAGCGTCGGAAGTTAAAACTGAGAGAAAACTGATTCATAAAAACACATCGTCCTTAACTGTAAAATCGAATTAATCGATTTATCGCCCAGCTCTAGTTTGAGCTGCCAGGAAGGTCTATACAGTAACTCGGATAATCACTCTTTACAACCGTGGTGAGCAGAAAAGCATCTCTGAGGCTATCATGAGCACAAACTGGACAGCTGATCTTAAGGTCACCTGGTCTTTTTCCAATCTTCAGCTGTCATGTGTTGTCCAGAATCGCTTCTTCTCCCTCAAATTTGCATAATTGCAATTAATAATGAAGATATGGAGCAATTAAGCCCTAACGAGCAGTTTCCATGGAAAGTGCTGCTTCTCCCTCAATTCTTCACTGATTTTGCTTCTTTCTAGCATGAAGGTAGGGTGCATATAGCTTGCAACATTTATTGCACAAGGTGGCCCCCACTGTCACTGACTGTCTCATTTGAGTTACTATATCCTAGCCTGGGCCCGCCCATCCCAAGTGTGACGCAACATGAGGACCTGTTGCGAACTTAGTCTGGCAAGGCAAGCTATCTACAGCTTTTCCAAGCTCCCAAAAAATCAGGAGCCAGTCAACTTCAAGCATCTCCAACGGCCCTGGGTAGAGGCGTGTTCAAGGCAGTGACGTAGTAGAACTGCGACCGGAAGCGCTTCATTCACGAATGCTGTATTGAAAGCATTCAACGGGAAGTTCTCATTGAAAACGGAGCAAAGAGCAGCCCTGGAGGTATTTATTGAAAGGAAGGACGTTTTCGCCTTGCTTCCGACCGGCTTCGGTAAGAGTTTAATAATAGAATGTCTATGGTTTAATCTACCAGTTAGCCCCGTCGCGTGTCAGCTTTTTCTGGCTTCGACCAGTAGCAAACTGAGGCATTTCAGGGAGGCGGGTCAACCACACGCTTTGGGAAACGGTTGGGCTTAATAGCTTTGCCAGACCAAATGCTCGCAGAGCTTTGAAGTCGCGTTAGCCAGACTAACTATATCCTTCCTGTCAGCTCAGACCAGTCTAGTCACTCTCCTCTAATCTCCATCAACAAGGTGTTTCAGCCTGCAGAGCCTCCACTCCACAGGATGTTTTATGTGAAAATCGCAGAAGAGCAGCAGTAGTTTCTGAAAAACTCAAACCAGCCCATCTGGGACCAACAGTCAGTCTTAAAGATCAGACCCTTTTCCCCCCCCTCGTTCTGATGTTTGTTGTGTACAGGTCCAGAGCTTCAGTTCCAGCAGTGTGCTTCTGCTACACGATAGGCTGAATGGGTAACTGCATATGTGACCAGTGAGTGGATGTCTATGTGCCCCTTGGTGTGCGTAGGTGGGTTTGAGGTCTTATACTCCAAGAAGGATCCCGGAAAATAAGGTGTCTTGGAGGACTGTTAGTGCTGATCCTGTTCCGTTGTCAATTAGAATAGACACGTACTCTCCAGCCTGCAAAAAAAACCACCACACACACACGGAGTTTGGTTTGTCCTCCTGTCATGGGCCAGTAGTACAGTGATGAAATATTGATGTATGCATAATTGTCTGCAAACAATTCCCTAAAATATGAACATTAAAGGGTTAAAAATAGTGTGATATTCTAGTAGCTTATCTACACAGCGCTTTGTGAAAGGACATGTCTGGTACATCTGAGTGTGCGTCTGAGGTTCTACCCTCAATTATATTTCCCGTCTGTGTGTTAGTCATTCTTACCTGCAGGTATAAGGTTCCTGTTAGCAGAATACTGAACACTCCTCCTGCAGGACTCACGCCTGTTACCGTCTCCAGAGACCTGCAGCACCATCGCAAAACCATTCATCATCATCAGCTAAGTGGGTCTGAGTGTGTTTTTCAGGCCTTGCCATGCCTGATACTTTACCTCGCTCCAGCTGCCAAATAACGAGCGAGCGATTGAGTCGGCTTATGCTGATGTATACTGACATACAAAAATAATCTCAGCTGGAACGTGTATCAGGAAACACTCATGTTTTTCTGCCTTCAAATTTGAACAAGGCACCTGAGAGGAGTGGTTTCCCTGCATCTATAGACATCTCCGAAGAACGACAGCTGTAAAAGTTCTGTGACTAAGTTATTCCAAGAAATCTAGTCGTACATGAGCCGATGAGGGGCGTAGCACTGAGTTGGTGATAAGCCATGTACAACAAGATTAAGTGGAATAACTTTTTTTTTTTATTCTATCCACATTCACTGGATTTTGAGAAAGCTTTTTTGCAACTTCATACAAAATCATTTCCACTTAATGTAAAACTGGCAAAATGACAATAGCAATGTGTGAAAAATGTGATTCTTGGAGAAAAAAAAAGCTACATTCTTGCCCTCAAATACTTTTATTTTTGGGGGTTTTTATTTCGTCCTCGGTTGGTTCAGCAACACGCTCCGCCATTTTATTTTTCATGGCTGTCTGGGGGACTTGTGTGAATCGCGCAGATCCGATGAGTTTTTTTTTGGGGGGGGGGGGGGGGGTGGCGTTGGAGTGTCTAATTTATAATTTCATCAGAGTAAATTCTGTATTAAAATTACTAAATAAGCAAATGCCGTTACAGTCCATGAAACATAGGAAGTAATGAGAAGAAAACAGTAAATCAGAAAGCTGCACACGTAAAGCCAATTGGCTGCGCGCCATTATCTGCTGCTGGCTGCACTTCACTGCACGCGCAAGGATTTCCATCAGTCCAACGTAAGTTACGTAATTGGCTTTACGTGCGCAGCTTTCTGATTTACTGTTTTCTTCTCATACTTCCTATGTTTCATGGACTGTAACGGCATTTACTTATTTAGTAATTTTAATACAGAATTTACTTTGATGAAATTATAAATCAGACACTCCAACGCCCCCCCCCCCCCAAAAAAAAAACACCTCATCGGATCTGCGCGATTCACACAAGTCCCCCAGACAGCTGTGAAAAAGACGGCATCCGCCAAAAGGCGCGCCGTTTGCATCCATGATTTTTCCTCTACTCATGGTATATGAGCTGATAGCCTAGTAGAGTAGCCAAGTAGAGCACATGATTGCTCACATCCAGTGAATGTGGATAGAATAAATTAAGCACGTTTAAGTGCTACAAGGCTTACAGCACCTCCATACTGTCTCATCATCCCAAATAAGAACCAGTTTCGATGCAGGGATCATGTTTGTATATTCCATCTTGGTGCAAACATTTAACAGAAGCTGATGTACCCTTAGTGTGTTGCAGTAATAGGCGCTATATAGCCAACAGTTTGGGGAAGAGCCAAGTGTATAGGAATTTTTTTTTTGTATGCTTTAGCTTTCTAATAATTTCCCTTTATTGGAACTAAGCCCAAATCTGTTCCAGCCTGACAGTGCACCTGTGCACAAAGCAAACTCCTCCTCAACCTCACTAATGCTCTTTTAGATGAATGACCATCATGTCCCTTGAAAACAAAATGTCTAAAGGTTCGAAGAAGCACAGGAACTAGACATAACCATGGCTTTGTACTTACATGTTGCTCTGACACAGAGATTCGATACATATGGACGCCTTCACGCTGTCTCTCTGTCGCGCCTGGGTCCTTTTCTGAGTCTCACTGGATTCTGAAAAAACACAACGTAATGTAATGAGGGCTGCGTTGTGGCTGTAGTGGGTGGGTGGTGGTTGTAAAGACCACACCCTGTTCCCCTGAGCGTTGAATAAATAAATGATGTAATCACACTGCAGGAAATACACGCGTTTTAACATGCAGAATAATGCAAGGAATGTGGTTGAGGGAAGAATGTGAGATATTCCCAGTATGAAGACAAGACCTTCTAATATCATACTTATGCGTACATTACAGCCAAAGATGAAAAGCTCGTCAGTAACTGTACTTCACTTTCATTTGAGATTTAATTAGTATGATTATATAAACTTCCCCTGAAAACTTTTCAGCCAGATATTCTTCTACCAATCCAGTGGGTGCTTTTTTGCTTAACTACATTTAAAATCCAAGTTGATTTTTATACCCTAAAGTTATTTTTTTTTTTTATACAATGCATGTTAACTCTTAACCTTCATAACTGTTCATAAGAACTAAAGCTGGAAGAAAAACACACCCCTGAAATCTTATCCTTTGAAACTGTTCGTATAGTTGAGTCATAAGTTACAAACCCCGCCCCAACTCTTAATTTTAACAATTAGGTCGTAAGAAAAGTGACAAACACAAGCTCTGCCCCAACCCCTCAATTTATACCAAGTTACGAAACTTGACGGTTAATAAAGAGGCTGGCGTTTGTAGCTTTTCTTCTGACTTTATTTATATGAACAGTTACAAAAGCTAACTCCGCCCCTAAATCTTAGGGCCTCTGCATGCTCTTGCGAGAAGGCTTTCGCAGACAGCTGTAATTTATCGTTGAGCAGGGAGTAATAGGTGTGCGCGATGTTATTCACCGCCACAACGCAAGGGGGCGTGAAGTCGCGAAATCGCCAGGAGTAGTTGGTGGGTGTGGTTAGTGGAGTGTTTATCCTCCGGTTACTTATTATGACTAGAACTGGAGTCGTATAGATGTACGTACTTCCTCACTTCCTCGATCAACCGCTCTTCGTGCTGCTCCATCTTTGCTCGTGTTTTTAAAAATGGCGGTCGTGAAAACAAACCAAACCGGGAAAGTAGGGAAGCGGAAGTGCGTGTACAGCGGATGTAGAGTGGACCAATCAGAGCCCTCTTGTCTGCGAGGCTTCTGCGGTGGTCACAATTTTTGGGAGGTGCGCGCAGAGCGTCTGCAAAGGTGGGGGGGCTACGCAGACGCCATCTGCGAGGACTGCGTTGTCAGCAAAAATTAGCCTTTACCCTTCGATTTTGACAATACACCACACTTTCACTGATGTATAATAGACTTCATAAGGCATGTTTGCAAATTAAAAAAAAAAAAAAGGGTCTCGTTTCTTTCAACCCTATGAAAACGTGTGCATGGTGGACGGACTCACCCAGCACCAGGCTGGCTGTGAGCTGGTAGAACCCCGACACCGGCGCGGTGTAGCGGCCGTTGCTGGCGTTGAAGCCCTGGCCTCTCTGGTGAAACTGCTCCATCTCTGAAGGCTGTAGGAAGCACAGAGAAGAGAAATGACTCAAACTATTCCAGCTGCTCTTTTCCATCGCCAGCTCGTCTCATCCGGGTGCCAGCGGCTCTTTTCATTTCATTTACTTAAATCTGGGAAAACACTTTGAGGGCGAGGGCCTTATTTCTAATATATGGTGCCGAATTACAAACAAAAGACATCGTTATACCAACAAAAAATTCAAAAACCATACATTTTCAATTATAACAAATCTATTGGCATGTTTTTCTTGTATTTTGTACATAACGTGAAACAGGCACATATTGTGATTACTCTTTATACTATAATTTATTTATTCAGTCAAGTTGCACATGCAGAAAGCAAGGACGGCTAATAGTGATGTTACAGTTAGACTTTTTCATATCAGCATAAAAGCCACTCTAGCCAGTATGTTTAAAAAACAAACAAACTTAAGGTCAGGACCCAAATTCTTCCTTTTAATTCCAATATTACATAATTTTAAGAAGTCAAACGCAAGCTAATCAAATACTCAATCAACGTTAACCGCTTTGACAGAAGATACAAATTTGCTAAATGCACAGATTTTTTTTTTTAAACAATATATGGACATAAGCATGCAATTCAAAACCTGCAATCAAATTAATTCATTTGGAACGATAAAGCCTTAAACACAAACATCCAAATTAAATGACTGCCAGGTTCTCAGTATTCATGTGGGTTAATCTGTCTTTACCAATAAAACTACTTTTTGATTCTGGTTCGTGATAGAATGTGTTAAAACGCCCCAGACATCGTAATAAGAGAATCCACGTTTAAGCTGTTTGAAGTTTATTCCAGATGTGTGGGGTACCGCGTGCCAAGAAATGGCACTCTGATGGCTTGAGTTTAGAGAACTTACGCTGCTGAAAGGCTGGAGCTCCTGCAGGCTCCGTCTTTGGACCAGCAGATTGTGGTGCAGGTGGCTGTGGAAGGCCGTGGCCACGCGGGGGGGCTGTTCACAGAGCACACACTGGCTGACCACCATCTCTGACAGCAACAAAAGGCAAAGGTTTCAGTAAAACACATCCTAGATTCACTATATAGTGCAATTTGGGTTCATTGAACATAGACGAGGCAAATCAATCACGCATTGTAGTATAATGAGCACAGAATACCCATAATGCACTGCATGTTTTTGGAGCTGATGTGTACACTGAATACGAGACATTTTAACGAGCAACAAGACAGTGTATGACGGCGTAGCTCACTCCGGCCCTGTCTAGTCCAGAAGGAACGCTCTAAAGTGGGCCGCCTTGCACAATAAATGTTGCAAGCTATAGGAATACCGACCTATTTGATCAAGAAGCGATTTTCGTTGAACTGTTCATTAAGGCTTAATTAGTCCATAACTTCACTAATAACTGTAATTAAGCAAATCTGGGTACAAGCTATATTGACCCCAGGCAGGCAGACCTACCTTCCTACCAAAAATTGGTGAACTGGGAGAAGAAGCGATTTTCGTGAAATGTGGACAACGCTAGATAGACAACACATGATGGCATAAACTCATCACCTGTCGGCCAGATGAGCTAATAACTGGAGGGGAGGAAAAAGAACAACTGCTCATACAAATATTAAATGATACAAACCGAACTAAAGAAAAGTAAGAACATTGCTTGTTGTACGTCTTGTGGGAGGTCCACACTTTGGGTGAATATTTACTAAAAGCAGCCTGACCACATGTGGTTTGGGACACAGCCACTGTGGACTGATGATGGTGAGATAATTGTGATGTTTGTGTGGCCTGTGTATGTGGTTTGGAACACAGCCATGGTGGATGATCATGATGATGGTGGTGAGATGGTTCACGGTGGTTATGTAACAATTCCATGAATCACAAGCATGTAGAGTCCAGTGACCGTTTTAGGCAGTTAGCAAGGACAAGACAACAGCCAGAAACAAATAACGCAAAGAAAGAAAGGGACCTCTTCATTTATTCTCTAATTTGGTCTTGGCCAATTCCCTCACTCCCACCAGCTAGCAAACAGGAGGGTGAAGGCTCTAATCACACGCTTCCTCCACGAGCCATGAAGCCGAAGTGCTGCGTTACAGTGCAGGGTAACACACTGGAAGGGAAGCCGTATCTGCCCTCTTTTTCATACATGAGCTCACAGATGACCACGACTAACCACGCTGTGACTGACAGGGCAGAAAGAGGAAGCCCCTCCCACCCAGACAGCACTACCAGTCAGCGATGGCCGTGGTATCATCTGGATTTGTACTCGCCAACCGGGGGCCTTGAAGTTATTTTTTTGATGGGAAATGAAGTTGAAGAAAAGAACTCTCCAGAAGTCAAATATTTTGATTAGCTCATCCACCCACAGGCCAGGCCGGATAAGCGTATGCGATTGTGCATCGTCTGTCTACAATTTACAAAAATTGCTACTCCTCCTGCAGGATTGATCAGATTTCGATCAAACTCACATACAATGTTTCCCAGGTGTCAAGTCAGTGGCTCCACCAGTCATATTTACGATTTTATGGGCGTCTGAAATTTTTGGGTCACTCGTCACATTAACTGCTAGGACGTTTTCACCGAAACTCACCCAGAAGACTCTAAAGACACATTCCAACAAGAATTGTTCACCAGGTGGCGCCACCTGCCATGGATGCAGCTACACAAAAATCGCTACTCTTCTAACAGGAGCGATCAGATTTTGATCAAACTCGTACGAAATGTTCTTCAGGTTGGTATGTATAAAAGTTGTCAAAACTGTAGCGCCACCTGTCACATTTTATGGGCGTTCGGTCACACCAAACCCAACTGTTCATAAACTGCTGGGATGTTTTCACCAAAACTCACCCAGAAGACTCTAAAGACACATTCCAACAAGAATTGTTCACCAGGTGGCGACACCTGCTACGGATGTGGCTACACAGGGGTCATACGCAATTTCACACACACACAAAAAAAAAAAACCCTGCTACTCCTCCCACAGGATTGATCGGATTTCAAACTCGCACACAACAGTGGCTGGTATGAGCTCCAGCCTCATTGAGGCTTTTTTTTTTTTAAACCTTTTGAAATCAGACAGGACAAAAAATTGGATTAGAGATGTCTACATTTTAACTTTATTCTCCTCTTGCTTTATTGTTCCGAGTGTTTACGTTCTAGCTTGCTAGTTGGTAAATTGTCAGCGCATCACACCCCGTCTGCTCTCTTAAGTCTTAAATACTGAAGATAAACAGCAAGATTTGAAACGCTCAAGATTACCTTTGAGTGACACTTGGCTACATATAAACTCATTAAACAATCTGTGCCTGAAAGGGAGATGTAAATATTTAGAGTACGAGTGTGTATGAGTGGATGGAGAGTGTGTGTGTAAGGGTTGAACATGCTCGAGTTTGCGGCGCCACTGTGTTTTTGCCGTGTGAATAAGAGCCTTTATGTTTTATATTGCTGTCAGAACAGCCTGTAGCTCGCTGCTCCAGAGCACAAACAGACCTGTGTCTGCTTTCCTGGCTAATCGCCAACACTCACTCCCCACACACACACAGCGTGCGGAATCTAGGGAATTCTATAGCGGGGCCAAGTAACACTGACATCCCAGAAAATTACACCTATTAGAGGATCAAACCAACCCACGATCAAACATTCAATGTCCCCGACGAACGCACAAGACAATACAACACACCGCGGGCTTCACGCTGAAAGTGTAACACAAACAATCATTTAACACATCATTCAGATAAAAGGTTGTTTGATCTTTGACGCAAAACTGCATGTTGATTAATTTTCTATAACAGCAGCTCAGACTTAATGCAGCTACAAATCACGTTCATGACTCGTCCTTTATGTAATTGTGCTGCACGGCTTTTTATACAGTGTGATGCGTCGTTTGTCAGTTATACTGACTTACGGTTTTATGTGCATAATAAAAATCACAGAATATTTGGAAAGCTGTGCAAGTTTCACATTTGCTCATGTGGTTTAGTGTCATATTAACTAGCTTTGTATAATTTAGTTATATTGACTTCCCACTCGTTTACTGGCACTTTTTTTTTTTTGGAAGATATTTATCAGCTCACGGTAAGGTTAAGTGTCATACATGGGTTTACATGTATAAACAAACATGTAGTAATGTTTTGGTCTTCTTTCTCTCTTTTACACTGTGTACCGGATCACATTTGGCACTGGTGTGTTTATTCTAAGTGTGCTCCATTCTTTTCCCTCCACGCATTACTCAACGTTATAACATGGGTTTCAATTACACTTTTTTTTTTTTTTTTAAATTTCATTTCTTCTTTCTTTTTTTTGCCTGTTTACTGGTTTACAAGTGTCCCGGCTGACTTCCTAGGAAACCCACTGTTTAATTTCCATCTGCACAGACATGCACGTCGGTCGTTTTACGCAGTCGTGCACAACTTGGCTCCTTCAGCCTGGTTACAATATCTTGGCCTAGAGCAAACGTCTGAATTATTTATCAGCTCTTTAAGTAGTGCATTTCGATTACATTCTGGTAAGCGAACTGCAGAAACGTGGTTACACAAGCAAACCGTAAAGCCCAAAGGGCATAATTATGAACTCTCTGCTGTCTCAAACCTAAAAAAAAAGTGTTCAACTCTTTAGGCTAATTTCAGAATACTGCAAGGTCAACACCTTCTTTTATGATCGATAAAACACATCACGGTGTGCTGTTAAAAAAAAAAAAAAAAAGTCGTCAGCAACAGGCTGGTCTGATAAAGCAGAGCTGCTGTTAAATATTGTCAAGTTGGCAAGTGTTTTATTCCTCTTGGACAATAACGATTACAATTTCTATTTATTAAAGACTGACATAATACCTTTAATCCATTTACAGTTACTGTTGTGAAACATCTATGAAAAAAAGCTAGTTCCTGTTATCGCTCAGGATTTAAAGTCAATAAGAGAGAGAAAAAAAAAATCCTCAGCTTCACGTCCCCAATAAACCACAGAGTGTAAACTCGTCTCTCCATGTCAGAGAATTTAGTTACAGTGTTCGATTTGACTGTTACCAAGCACTGACACTGGAGACTCCTTCCTCAAATGCTAAACATCTCCATATCTATAATTACTCAAAGGGAAGGGAAAAAAAACCCCCACCACACAACACATTAGAATGACCACGGTAATAAAACCTGTGATAATTTCATTGTTTTGGAAAAGACCCTCATAATCCTGGTTTGGCTTTATTCCCTGGATTAAAAACTTGCAAGCAATTATAACTAACTGGATAATAAAACGCGCTACAACCAACCCGGTATCTAAAACCTAATGTGATCCCCGAGCCAAAAACTTTGCCCGTCCCAGTTGTATAAACTGTATAATAAACTAAGTAAACATGTGTTGTTGGGTTCACTTGGAAGCTGTAATGGCCTGTTTGTGTAGAAACCAGCTTTTACAGGGAAACTCTCTATTGTGGGCTGTTTTCTGATCAAATCGGGTCTTAAATCCATCAAGCAACGATGCTTTCAAATACGTTTGAAACTTTTACCCGAAAGCCGTGTTTATTTCACTGTCAATCTCGCTCTGATTTCCCCACAATTCCTCAACTGAATAAGAGTTTTGCCGAAGGATATAATTAACTGTATCGGTAAAGTTTTCTTCTCTGTAATTATGGGCAGGGTTTCAGATAATCACTGGCATCAGACTTCATCGGAATGTTTTACCTCAGGAAAGACTAATTAAGCAGAACCTTGCGCATGTGTATTATGAATTTTTTTTTTTCCATGAAAAATTAAGCTTTCCTCTTGCCTTTCATATATTCTATCCACATTCACTGGATACGAGTGATCGCATGCTCCGATTTGCTACTCTACTACTAGGATATCAGCTCATATACTGTGAGTAGAGAAAAACAAAATGGCAGCGCGCATTAAGTCAGATATATCACTTTATCAAGTATTTAAGAAGAATATAGTCCCCCCACACATACATACATTATGCTCCAGTCCAGTCGGTGGCGGTAATGCGCCTTTAAATTGGTTTGCCAACCACCAAAAACTAAAACAAAATAGCGGAGCGTGTTGCTGAACTAACCGAGGACGAAATAAAAACTCTACTTGAAAACAAAACCCCAAAACATAGAATAAAAAGTGTTTGATAGTAAGAACGCATCTTTTTTAAAATTTTTCAAGAATTATTATTATAATAGCATTTTTCACAAATTGCTCCGGTCATTTCGCCGGTTTGTTTACATTCCAAGTAGAAATTGTCATGTTTTGTATAAAGTTTATCGAATTTGCAAAAAATACAAACAAAAATGCTCAGTTTCTCAAAATCCAGTGCATGTGGATAGAATAAAAAAGTTATTCCATCAAATCGAGTCATATGTAAGCTGATAGCCAACGAGGCGCGTAGCACCAAGTTGTCTATAAGCCATGTACGACAAGATTGAGTGGAATAACTGGTTTATTGATGGACACACAGACCACTTTAACAAGACTGTCTGTCCACCTGCTCATTTATACAGTTATGTAGATGCATAAAATCATGCAGATGTAGATCAAGACTCTTAACTCTTCAGTTAACATTCATAATAAACAGAGGGGCTGGTTTCAGAAACTGCTGATCTCTTGGGATCCTCACACACAAGTCTCTAGAGTTTACACACGGTGTGAAAAACAAAAAAAACATCCAACGAGAAAACGGCTGGTTGATCGAGTCGGTGAGACTGGTTCGAGCTGACAGGAAAGCTAAAGTAACTCAAAATAACCACTCTATACGACCATGCTGAGCAGAAAAGCATCTCCGAACACACAAGCCATTGAACCTTGAGATGAGACAGGTTACCACTGAATAGGTATTACATCACATCCTGGATCGGAGGCACAGGTTCACTAAAACTGGGGTCGGTTTCCCAAAATCTTCTTAATGTTAAGAGTGTCTTAACTAGGAGAGTGAGTGTTCATTGTGCTGCTCGCGCTACCATTTAACGATGATCTTTGTGCTGTGATGCTTTTGGGAATCCCATTCCTGGGCATTTAAAGATCGGAAAACATCTGGTGATGTTTTGGCACATCTTTGATACCCCCTAGAGTCTTATATATTTAACAAATTATGCAATAAGCCACAAATATTCTAGGATGAAATGAGTGACAATGATGGAGCAGGTCATGAATTTTGGAAATCGATGCATACTGTAACTTTGTAGTTTTGTTGTTATAAACTGATAAAAGACATCTGTGTACACCATTCAAACTTTTTCCATGCATAGTGTTTACATCTCAACATGTCCACAGAGTTAAAGCTCCATCAGTGCTTTCAGCTTATTGTAATGCCAGGACATCACTGAAAAGTACGACAGGCTGCCTCGAAATTAATTAACAGGAGAGTTTTGATTGGTCTGGACACCATGTTGACCAGGCTGGATGAACTATGACTTCTTTAACAGGTCACATCAGTCTTTGTAGCTCCTTTATAGCCAAGAATCATGAACAAATATCATACCTTTCAGCTTTAGCTGGAGGTCCTCCAATATCTCGTCCTGGTTGGGCATCAGCGGGCCAGGAGGTCCAGGAGGCCCCTGGGGTCCGGGAGGGCCTGGAGGACCAGGCAGGCCATGCTGGAGAAATTAAAACAGGTTACAATTTATGCATAAGGATGAACTATATACACAGCATTAAAGCTTCTGAGTGGAAGTGATGTCCCACACTATGGGGTTCCTCAAGGATTGTTCACTTCTGATAGATATTCAACTTCTTGTCGGAAACGTACCTTTTAAGGTTCTATAGATGTAATGTTTAACCATTGATTCTATACGCAATAGCACATACGTCCTTCAAATTTTGGTTCATTCAGACCTCATTTCTGTAAGATCTTCTGTGGATCCATGTCCCAAGGTCAGAACCTTACCTTTGAGATTCTTTTTTGTTTGGGCTTCTTGTTTCCACCCTTATTGGAGTTATCCCTGAAGACTATCCAGGTGCTGAGAGGATCAACTATGTCCATATCTGAAGACACAGTCTCCTGCAGAAGACATGGTCACCAAATTTTTACCAAATCAATCATAGTCGTGAGAAATTGCCACAGCATTCCAACCAGAGCATGAATCAACATTTAATATGAGGCAACATTTTCCGTAACTGTAACACAAATATTACGGTCGCGTTCACCACTTGTAGAAAACCGACTGCTTGCAAGATGCCAAAAAAAAAAAAAAAAAAACACATGAAAACATTCCGTTATGCATTAAACACAGGTGCATACCACATGGGTATGGATGCTGAACTTACAGGACTCTCTGTGCTCACGGAGTTGCTCTCGTCATCAAGTTCTAGATCGTCCAAGCTGTCCTGTTCAGCACAGGTGGCGAGTAGGAGGCTCAGGACCAGGGGCAGGAGTGGCCCTTTCAGCCCATGCAGGGGCAACATGGCGCAGGGTCAGAGGGCAGTGATTTCTCACGGATCCTCAGTGTTCAGGCCCCATCCCACACCCGGGAGGGTGGAGAGTGATTGAGCTTCTTGTAGTGTTTTCCAGAACAGGTTTCTCAAATGGATATTTGTTGATGTGAAGATCCTCAGCTCTTCAAAGGACTGATGCTTCTCATGAAGAAATAGTACTGGGATGGTTTTAAGAGAAGGAAAGAAAATCTCTGAGGTTCAGTTCTGGAGATCAGGGATATTTATCTCCAGCTATACAAGTGGTGTATAAGGCTTAATGTTTCGTTTCCCCCCCCCACCCACTCCAAGCTCAGTCTTGCCCTTGTGTCATCCAAGACTTTCTATGCCTTCTTGTTACAGTCTAAACTCCTTCAGGTTGAGCTTTGAATTATGAGTCCTTGCGCGTGTATTCCATAAATACAGCATGTGTGGCACCGTTGATGCGTTTGTGTGACGATTAGGCAGCTGCACGGTTCTGTTACGGCGTGACTGGCTGTGATGAAGCTGGTGCGTGTGTGTGGGGTACACTTGCTCAGTGGGTGGGATCGCCTCTTTTAGTTTCTCCCTGCTCCCTCACTAACCTCACAGTCCCTGTGGCGCTTTGCTTGCCCGGGTCCTTTCCGCTCCATAGGCCCTCGAGTGATGCGGATTTATTCCTCCTTCAGTTTACTCCACCTTCACTCTGGGTTATGAAGTACCCTTTCGCGCTCTGCTCTTTTTAAGCTCCTGAGCAGCTCATGCCCCTCCTCCTTTCGTCCCTTTACTCCTCCTCCTCCTGTTGCTTATCTGCTTGTGAATCTCGATCTGTCACTCTGTCTCTTTGCAGCCACCTTGATCCCTCGTCTCAGCTTCGTCTTACCCTCATCCTATCTGCCTGTCTGAACATTCCCAGCGCTCCTTCTCCTGCCGGTCCTGTGTTTGGCTCATTCCTTTGCTCCTGCCAGCTTTGTTTTGCCCTCTTTCAATGGGCCTCAGGGTCCTAGTGCCTATTGTTTGATCTTCAAATCTTATGCATATTTTCTCCAGAAAGATATAAATTAGAGCAGGGGTGGGCAATTATTTTTTCCATGGGGCCACGTGAGAAATTTTGTGGAGGGCCGGACCAAAAGGCTGAACTAAATTCTGCATAATATTAATTGTATTTCTTTATATAAAGCAATAAATAATTGTTTTTACAAGCTGGTAGGAGTATGGAAAAAACGAGGTTGCCTTAAAAAAAAAAAAAGTCATTTATTCAATCAAATTTCCCAAAACAATGGTTAACAAAATGTGAACGTTCGTACCATTTTTTTTTTCAGTCACATTCACCCCAAAACACAATAAAGACATCACAATATTGTCTTTCTACTCCAAATATCAAGCAAAATACATCATATTATAATAATGACGCGCACATTTGTAGTTTAATCACCTCATTTGGTGTTTTTCGCCGGAGATCGGCTCCGACGCCTGCTGGTGACGTCGCACTATGTGATTGGCTGGACCGTTTGAAGGATGACGTACAAGTTTGTGGTTGGTCTGGACAAATTACGGAAGTAGTTATCGCAGGATTAGGTTTCGTGGGATTTCATGCCATTTTCATGTCGCGCGCATTGCGTTTTTGTTGAACACAACTTCAAAATAAAAGCACTGCACATTCAGTCCATGCATGAGGTAAAATTAGAAAATACGTTTATTTTGTAATTTCTAATTAACCTTACGCGGGCCGGTCAGAATGAACCAAAGGGCCGGATGCGGTCCGCGGGCCGTAAAATGCCCAGGTCTGAATTAGACAAATCGTTTCTTTAAAATCATTTGTTTCAGAAGAACACATGGGGTTTGTTTTAACTGCTTTGACTTCTCTAATACTTGAGAATGCAGAACCAATCCATCTTGCATTTCCAAGCACTTGAAGGATATTTGGGTGGAGCAGAAATGTGCATGGCAGATATGCTGAATCTTGCTATAAAAAAAATGACGATGATGACATTTAGCGGGAAATTTGCAAAGTCTTCCACGCAACCTGCCACACCTCCTCTTTTATCAGCCTTGGCCACTTCTCTTCAGCTGAATGAACAGACAATGTGGTCCTTAGAGCGGCACCTGGTTCAATACGAACCTGCTCAAGCCATGTTAAAATCATTCCAAAATGGCATGCAAAGCCAACCCAAGCGGTCACTGGCACCATCTCATGGCCAATTTATTGTAAAACAAACAAGAGATTTCAAGTCTCTGCTTGTCTAGTTGTATAATGAATATTCAATGCACGCTGGATCTGTCGAAGCATTTCAAATCAAAGTCCTTACTGTGCCACAAAGGCACATCGGGCGGCGCCGATCTCAGCTTCTATAGCCCTCGGCCTCTCACCTGTTACATACCTGGGGTTACAGTGAGGGTCAGGCCTCTGGTAACCACGAGAGTTTCACTCTCTTCACATCTATATTGTGGCGCCTCGCCCGATGGCAGTAGGTACCCTTTTTATGATGGTCTTTGGTGTCAAAGCGTTTAGGCAAGGAAATTCATTTAGACTACGTTCAGACTGCACCCTGAAACGACCTGTATCCGATTTGTTATTGACAATCTGAACGACACAGATCCGATTTTTTTCACATGTGACCCAGGCCGCTTGGATATGTGGTCCTAAATCCGATGCATATCCGATATTTTCACATGCGACTGCAGTCTGACCGGACAGGTCACATTCATGCGACCTACACGTCATCAACAAGAGACAAACGTCACTATTCTGCGTTGGCTAATCCCGCCTCTTTGGTGGAAAACAACAACATTTGTACAGTTTTCAGAATTTAAATAGACTTTTTTTATAGAATTGATCAAGCTAATGGTGGATTTGGTAGGGACCTGGATGTTGATCTGTTAGCCTGATTAAATAAAACAGTTTCTATAACTGATTTATAACTTAAACCATCCTGTATTACAAGATAAGATTGTTCTGGAAATTTCCAGTAATTTGACACCTTCGGTCTCATTAGTCTGCTGCCCACATTAATCAGATTATTGTGTGAGTTCCGCCGCCGCCACAAAAACCACATCGCCAGGTCTCGCCTCATCTCCATGCTTTACTTGCAAACTTGAAGAGTGCGCTTTTTTTTTTTGTTTACGTATTACGCAGATGTGCTTATTACATGTCAATTTGCGCATGCGGGACATTTTTGGGTCGTTTTCCGTTCATATTGGAGATCGCATACAAGTCTCATATAATTGGTAATGTGAACGGCCTAACAAAAAAATCGGATTTCACAACAAATCGGATATGGGTCGTTTCAGTCTGAACGTAGTGTTAGTACATTGACTTTCAGAGTTTTGACCTTTTTCAGTAGCTGGATTTGCAGCTCTCGAAACCGTAACTCACAACTGGGCAATTCCATGTAAATGTCAACCTCACCATGCAAAAATAAAGCAACATGTAATACATCAAAACCACTCCCAGAGATATCACCTAGGCCTGTATTTTACAGATGTGAATAAGTTGAACCAATTTGTAACCAACCTAATATGTCACTGTCAGTCTTTCTTTCTTATAATGTAAAACCCAAGCTAAAATCAACTTTGATCATGTACAATTCTATATTATTGCCACAAGCCACAGAAATGTATGCAAAAATCCACAAAACAATAGCCATCCTAAATATTATTTAAGAACTTTGATAGTTTTAGCTGATATTTAGAGAGTTTTTCAAAGGGTTATGGTGGTTAAATTGCTGATTTTCTAAACATACGCCATGTCTATTTCAGACGGTTTTGGCTAAAAATAAAACTAGCCTTCTCTCTTAGTAGTGGCATAGCATAAGCAGGATTACAATTTTTTCTTTAATTCATTTTCAAAACCACACCACTCACTAATGAGGTTCTTGTTGGTCTTCATATAAAGTGCAAAGGACACGGCGAACCTTCGTGTGGACTTTAAATAAGATAAGACTTGCATGAGGTTTTTATTCTGAACCAGTTGCCAGCTTAAAGTGCCATTCCACCATTGGATGTATTCTTTGGCATAAAATACAATACATTTTGACAACATACATCAATGGTATCACTAGATAGAGAAATCTTTTAGCTTCAAAATGATATATCAAACATAATTTGACAACGACAAGTATATTAATTTTGCAACCAAAGTCACCTACCCTTTTAATTTCCGCGCGTGATGTCATCGGCAGGTTCCCCTTCTTGTGTACCATGTGACGTGGCACATATCATCAGCAATGGCGGATAGAACGTGATAAAAATAATACCAATAAATCTAGCTAATACCAATAAATCCAGCTAACTGAAAGGTTAACTCAATTTTTCGCAATTTTTTTGGCCCCCATATACGAGGAGAAATGACTCTCTCACTTTGGGGGTTTCCTGGTCTAAAAATAGACCGACACGTGGTACACAAGAAGGGGAACCTGCCGATGACATCACGTTTCACTACCGCGCGGAAATTAAAAGGGTAGGTGACTTTGGTCGCAAAATTAATATACTTGTCGTTGTCAAAATTGTTTATCATTTTGAAGCTGAAAGATTTCTCTGTCTAGTCATGTTGTCATAAAATATATTGTATTTTATGCCAAAGAATACATCCAATGGTGGAATGGCACTTTAAGGGCAAAACTTCATTCTGCTGAGGAAAAAAAAAAAAAACGTAAAAGGCAAGAAGGACATGCGTTTATTTAATAAATTTACAAAACAAAGGAAACCAATCCAAGCACAAGCTGAGCAGTTTAGAGTCGAGAGCTTTTTCCAGAAGCTCATTAGTGGCTTTAATGTGGCCTTGTGTGTGTGTGTGAGAGAGAGAGAGAGAGAACTGGAGTGTATTGTAGATACAGTAAACGTTGAGTATAGTACACAAATTTTCCACAGAAACACCATGCATCTTTCAATAACAAGATAATAATAAATGAGTTTTACTTTCTATTGTCTCGTGTGTGGTCTCTCGGGAAACTTTGCATACAACACCAAACTTTTACTACATCTACAGTCGTCATTACTGAACTAGTGAAAGCTCAGTATAATACACAAACTTGTACAGAGACAGGACAGGATTTGACCAATCAAACCTCCAAACCTTCCACACGTACAGACCTCTAACCGCCGAGCCACCGCTGCGACGCACTGATAAAGGAAGAGGTGTGGCAGGTTGCATGGAAAGCTTGCAACTTTCCATTAAATGTCATCATCGACTGATATTAATGCAACTGGAATGACCCCAGCCTGAGGTTTATCCCCTGTCTGAACAAGTAGTTTCACTGCAATGTAACCATGCGCTTAAAATTCACATTCTGAATTCGTCGCTTCAGCACTGCTGTGTACATGAACAGATCCAGGAACCAGCAAGGGCATGTTTTTGCACGCTAAATGAAGCGTACAGTTCAGGAGTTATACAATGATAATTAAATAAAACTAGTAAAGGTGCAATAACCTGGAAAATGTGCAAAACATGATGAATTATTATACACACAGGACACTTATTCGATGGAATAAAAACGTGTTCTATTCCCTTCTAGCGGGTTTCATTCATTTGGCATGCAATGTTGTTAGCATATCCTACGTGTATTGTTATGGAATCAATTTTGTGCCAAAATGTTCATAGAATACTTTTGAAATATCAAACAAAAACGACAAATCAAAATACTAAAAAAGAAAAAAAAAGTCAATTTTTTTAGACTGGCAAACAAATTATTCGTGTAATCGTGCAAAATATCAGTCTATTACTCTTCAGAAACCTTTTATATTGGTTCCACGTCTTTCTCAGTTTTGTTTGACATAATTTTTGTTTGTGATTCCAGCTTTCTCGTTTGCGCTCCCTGACTTTTTTGCTTGCAGTTTTGGCACAAACTTGACGTGTGGGTGGGCTGTCCAGGAACGCATTCCCATTGGCTAACTTGTGTTTGACTGACGGCTACGCTCAGCCATTCCCTACTCGGATTCTGGCGGACTGTTTGACGAGTGACCGATCCATCGACGGTAAACAAGGATCGAGTGGACTTCAGTGGCGACTATGAATTAATTCAGAATCATAGTCGCCACTGAAGTCCACTCGATCCTTGTTTACCGTCAATGGATCGGTCACTCGTCAAACAGTCCGCCAGAATCCGAGTAGGGAATGGCTGAGCGTAGCCGTCAGTCAAACACAAGTTAGCCAATGGGAATGCGTTCCTGGACAGCCCACCCACACGTCAAGTTTGTGCCAAAACTGCAAGCAAAAAAGTCAGGGAGCGCAAACGAGAAAGCTGGAATCGCAACCAAAATAAATTACGTCAAACAAAACTGAGAAAGATGCGGAACAAAAATAAAAGGTTTCTGAAGAGTAATAGACTGATATTTTGCACGATTACACGAATAATTTGTTTGCCAGTCTAAAAAAATTGACTTTTTTTTAGTATTTTGATTTGTTGTTTGATATTTCAAAAGTATTGTATGAACATTTTGGCACAAAATTGATTCCATATATTGTCACTCTACCCAATGGAGAATGAGCATTGAATATGGTTAATATTGCACGGTTGTCAAGACATGACACGTAAAACTTCCGCGCGAGTGAGCGACTGTGACAATTTGTAAACACATATGGCTGCCAAGTTTGCTTCATTAAATACGGAAGATTGAGAGAATTTTGAAAGAGAAAGGACACGAACACCCAAAAGGAATGAATAATAATTATAGGCTTTTTTTCATGGTCCATCATATATTCCATTCAGCTACTCGTCTTCAACTTGTTCAGTATCATGCTAGCTGAATGGAATATATCTGATATACCACGAAAAAAAAAGCCAGACAATATTATTTAATTGTTTAAGGCAAGGTACAAGTAGCCTGGCTAACGCGACTTCAAAGCTCTCCGAGCATTTGGTCTGGCCAAGCTATTAAGCCCAACCGTTTCCCAGAGCCCGTGGTTGACCCGCCTCCCTGAAATGCCTCAGTTTGCTACTGGTCGAAGCCAGAAAAGGCTGTGACGAAGCTTAAACCAATCACATCACTCTTTCCTCTGACGTATGCGACGCGACGGGGCTAACTGGTAGATTAAACTCTTACCGAAGCCGGTCGGGAGCAAGGCGAAAACATCCTTCCTTTCAATAAATACCTCCAGGGCTGCTCTTTGCTCCGTTTTCAATAAGAACTTCCCGTTGAATGCTTTCAATACAGCATCTATGCGTAATAGATGCGGAAGCGTGAATGAAGCGCTTCCAGCATAGAATCTGTAAACAATCTATGGCTTCCGGTCGCAGTTCTACTATGTCAGTGCCTTGAACACGCCTCTACCCAGGGCCGTTGGAGATGCTCAAAGTTGATTGGTTCCCGATTTTTCGGGAGCTTTGAAGAGCTGTAGATAGCTTGCCTGGCCAGACTAAGCTCGCAACAGGCCCTCGTGTTGCGTCACGCTTAGGATGGTCGGGTCCAGGCTAAGGTACAAGTGTGTTATGTAGCTGAGAAAACTAGTTTGGAAAACTACGTTACAGTCAGAAGTGCTCATTTGTGTTTACATAAGCCTCTCCTCAGTCATTTTATAAGCACGCCCCCATGCACCTTCACTCCGCCCACATGAAGTATTTTATTTTACACTGGGGAAAAACAAACAAACAAACAAAAAAAACAGGGACAATGAAGACACTCGACTAAATTTTGCATGTTTATAGTGTTAATGCTATCATGCAGCTCTGAATGACCCATCATTTAGCTAGCTAGCGATGCTAACAACTCTAATACTGGGACTTTAAAAGCTCTGTCCTGAAGCCTTGTGGTGTCCTGATGCTGGGAGAAGAGGACTGGAAGTTACTGGTTCAGGAGCAGCAAAAGACACTCAACATATCATGGTCTAATGGTTAGAGAAGCAGCTCTGGGACCAAAAGGTTGCCAGTTCGAGTCCCTAGTCCAGCAAGAATGGCTGAAGTGCCCTTGAGCAAGGCACCTAACCCCCAATTGCTCCCCAGGCTACTCTGAGGCTACGTTTACATTAGACCGTATCTGTCTTGTTTTCTTCGCGGATGCACTGTCTGTTTACATTAAACCGCCTGGAAACGCCGGGAAACGGGAATCCGCCAGCGTCCACGTATTCAATCCAGATCGTGTCAGCTCCGGTGCTGTGTAAACATTCAGAATACGCGGATACGCTGTGCTGAGCTCTAGCTGGCGTCTCATTGGACAACGTCACTGTGACATCCACCTTCCTGATTCGCTGGCGTTGGTCATGTGACGCGACTGCTGAAAAACGGCGCGGACTTCCGCCTTGTATCACCTTTCATTAAAGAGTATAAAAGTATGAAAATACTGCAAATACTGACGCAAATACTGCCCATTGTGTACTTATGATTGTCTTTAGGCTTGCCATCCTTCCACTTGCAAGTGGTAAGTGATGTGCGCTGGGATCACACACACAGCGGCTCAGTCCCGAATCACTGCTTGTTCACTTCACTCGCGCGCTGTGTGAGCTGCGCAGGGCTGGAGTGCGCACCCTCCAGAGGGCACTCGCTGTTCAGGGCGGAGTGATTTGGAGCGCAGGATGCCTGCGGAGCCGAGCGTATCCGTGTATTGGTGTTGCTGTGTGCACGCGAATCGTGTATTGGTGTTGCTGTGTGCACACTAATCGTTTTAAAAACGTTAATCTGATGATCCGCTGATACGGTCTAATGTAAACATGGGCTGAGTGTGTTGCACGTCGCTCTGGATAAGTGCGTCTGCTAAATGCCTGTAATGTAAAGTAATACCGCTTTCTCTTTTTCAACATAACAGAACCGAAGAAAGACAGAGGGGTAATATTCCATTCCCAGGATCCTATTCACTGGAAAACAGGCAAATTTGCTCTTCTTTTGGGGATGGAAAGGCAAATAACTTCAGCTAAAGCGCACATTTTACATTTCAAACCAGGGCAAAGATGATCAGGGTGTTCAAATAGCTTGTGGAGTTTGTTAAAAGACAGATTAGAGTTTTTCAAGGGTCAGAAACTTGACTTTATTAACACCAAATCCGGCAAAGGTATCGGGTTCACGGTGGGGGGACCTGAAAATCAAACATGTGGTAATTCATGACCAGTGTAATATCTTAAAGCCTCTTTATGGTGTTGCTTTACTGCTTTAAACAGCAAGCCTCCGTATGTGGAGTAAAAAAACCACCACACCTTTTCGATTTATTAGCTATTTAAGAGCCACAATGTGACTCTGGTGTATTTATTGCGAGAACACCTACCAGGCACAATGGGCCAGTAAAATCACCAGTGTTAATGCTACGATTATTTCATCGTAATCCGTCCAAGCTGGATTCACATTAACACAGATTCGAGCTTGTGTGTATGGTTATGTGCTGAGGACCTGAGCATGTGAGGAGAAGATGAAGATCCCGGGCTGCTTTAAATTAGTGCTGCTGGTGAGTAGACACATGAAGGTAGCCTTTTTTTTCAGTAGGTACAGCCAAGAAACAAACACGGTGAAAAAAAAATTGTTTAGGCTGCTTGATTTGTAAACAAGCCTGCAGAACGGAATTTATTAGCATTAATTGCCCTGGCTTTCGTTAGCGGTGTGCTGCCAGAACATGCACATAGAGCGAGAAAGGGTTTATAGGCTTAGAACGTAACATTTAAAAAAAAAAAAATCTATTACAATAAAGTATTTGATCGTTTTCTTGGCTTGACTTTTGCCTCATTTAATTACTATTCTACATGTTGCACTTTTCTACATGTCTAGTTTACTGTATTTAGTCTAGTTCATTTGGACTGTTTTATTATTTTCGTGAAAACAAGTATATTATTATTGTTTATCATCATCCATGGCATTGTAAAGGCACTGTGACCCTGGAAACAAAACCAAATCTTTCGGAATATCAATTTTTGCCCCAGAAGTGTTGCTTAAATTATTAATAACCAGAATGTCAAGGGCGTAGCATCTCCTCTGTCCTGCCCTCAAAACCACCATGATGACCAAAACATCAAACAGAACTGAAATGTGACGATGAGAGAGAGAGAGAGAGAGAGAGAGAGAGAGAGAGAGAGAGAGAGGACCAACCTACGTGACAAACTGTTTACAACAGGAACATCAGCAAAGGACTAAATTTTGTTCCCCGAGGGAAGATCGACCCAAAACATCCATCAGAACTGAATTCACATGAAAAATGAGAGAGGGGATACAATTCTAGTCAGAAGAAAAATGTGTTAAGTTGACTTACTAATTTGTTAGCAGAAAAATTGGCAATACAATGACCGACTTTTGTCCAGAAAGACGAGTTCTTTCAAATAAAACGATCAGAACTGAAATCCATTGAGAACTGAGGGAGGAGATACGATTTAACTGAAAATAAACAAAATTGTTTACAACAGGAAAATCAACAAACCAATGACCAAGTTTCGTTCCTCAAGAGAAGATCGACCCAAAACACCGATCAGAACTGAAATCGGATGAGAAATCAGAGAGGAGATGCAATTCTTCTGAGGCCTGGAAAATTCGTTAATTTGGCCTAATTGCTAACTCGTTAGTAAAAAATTTGAGGAGTTCTTTCAAACATAACGAACGGAAATCTGTGGAGAACTGATGGCGGTGACGCGATTTAACTGAATTGTGGACGACAGATGCAACGCCATGGCAACAGCTCATCAGCCTTATGGACAGATGAGCTAAACATCAACATCACATCATAAGAAATGACAGATCCTGCAGTTTGCAAATGTTCTAATGTTCATGTAGAGGTTCCGTTTATCAAGTCCAGGGCTATTCAACCTTCTTCCAACTGTACAATAAATTCCACAGCCCCCTTCAACACGGATTTATTTTATGAACTATTCAAATATTAGGCATATTAAAATCACATTCTGGATATTTCTTGGCGTCAGAGTGTTTTTACTCCAGAGTTAAACTTAATTATTATTCTGGCTGACATTTTTATAAGCAATTGAAATATCAAAAAGGCTAATAACTATATGAACTCAATGTCATCAATAATATTGATGATAGTCTTAATTTCTACAAAAAAACAAACAAAAAAAAAAACCCACACCAACACCACAAATCCCCTGGTTATACATCATGGGAGGTCCCTGGATCCCAGTCTGAGAACCAATGTTCTAGGCAAATTACACTATACGGCCAAAAAAACAAACAAACGTGGATGCCTGACCATCACATCCATATGTAGTTCTTCCCCAAACTGGAGCTTATAACAACAGCAAAGGAAGACCAACTCTGGGCAGCACGGTGGTGTAGTGGTTAGCGCTGTCGCCTCACAGCAAGAAGGTCCAGGTTCGAGCCCTGTGGCCGGCAAGGGCCTTTCTGTGTGGAGTTTGCATGTTCTCCCCGTGTCCGCGTGGGTTTCCTCCGGGTGCTCCGGTTTCCCCCACAGTCCAAAGACATGCAGGTTAGGTTAACTGGTGACTCTAAATTGAGCGTAGGTGTGAATGTGAGTGTGAATGGTTGTCTGTGTCTATGTGTCAGCCCTGTGATGACCTGGCGACTTGTCCAGGGTGTACCCCGCCTTTCGCCCGTAGTCAGCTGGGATAGGCTCCAGCTTGCCTGCGACCCTGTAGAACAGGATAAAGCGGCTAGAGATGAGATGAGAAGACCAACTCTGCGTTGATGTCCATGGTTTTGGAATGGACACACAGGTGTGATGATCAGGGGTGCACTTACTATGAGCTATAGTCACTACAGTGGGTCTTTAGAAAATTGAGCAATAAATCTGAAGGAAATGTTGCTTTGTAGTTTTCCCCATCTCTCTATAAAAGATTTATCATCAACACACCTAGTGATTTAATTCGATAAGTTCAGCGTACAGTGGTAAGTTTGTGAACCCTTTAGAATTTTCTACAATCCCGATTCCGACAAAGTACAAATTGTAAATAAAAACGGAACGCAATGATGTGGAAGTTTCAAAATTCCATATTTTATTCAGAATAGAACATAGATGACATATCAAATGTTTAAACTGAGAAAATGTATCATTTAAAGAGAAAAATTAGGTGATTTTAAATTTCATGACAACAACACATCTCAAAAAAGTTGGGACAAGGCCATGTTTCCCACTGTGAGACATCCCCTTTTCTCTTTACAACAGTCTGTAAACGTCTGGGGACTGAGGAGACAAGTTGCTCAAGTTTAGGGATAGGAATGTTAACCCATTCTTGTCTAGTGTAGGATTCTAGTTGCTCAACTGTCTTGGGTCTTTTTTGTCGTACCTTCCGTTTTATGATGCGCCAAATGTTTTCTATGGGTGAAAGATCTGGACTGCAGGCTGGCCAGTTCAGTACCCGGACCCTTCTTCTACGCAGCCATGATGCTGTAATTGATGCAGTATGTGGTTTGGCATTGTCATGTGGGAAAATGCAAGGTCTTCCCTGAAAGAGACGTCGTCTGGATGGGAGCATATGTTGCTCTAGAACCTGGATATACCTTTCAGCATTGATGGTGTCTTTCCAGATGTGTAAGCTGCCCATGCCACATGCACTAATGCAACCCCATACCATCAGAGATGCAGGCTTCTGAACTGAGCGCTGATAACAACTTGGGTCGTCCTTCTCCTCTTTAGTCCGAATGACACGGCGTCCCTGATTTCCATAAAGAACTTCAAATTTTGATTCGTCTGACCACAGAACAGTTTTCCACTTTGCCACAGTCCATTTTAAATGAGCCTTGGCCCAGAGAAGACGTCTGCGCTTCTGGATCATGTTTGGATACGGCTTCTTCTTTGAACTATAGAGTTTTAGCTGCCGACGGCGGATGGCACGGTGAATTGTGTTCACAGATAATGTTCTCTGGAAATATTCCTGAGCCCATTTTGTGATTTCCAGTACAGAAGCATGCCTGCATGTGATGCAGTGCCGTCTAAGGGCCTGAAGATCACGGGCACCCAGTAGGGCTTTGACCTTGGCCCAAAAATCATATTCGAAGTTCGTTTGGAAATTAATCTAGACATTCGAATAGTATTCAAACTTTTATTAATTATATTATTCTTAAATGCCTCACTAACACCTCGGCATCAAAATTAAATGATATTCAGTCCACCAGGGGGCAGTGTTCAGTCAGTGTCAATAAGATTACGTGCAGGAAATATGAAATATTCAGGCGTGTTTTTACAATCACTACTAATGAAACGTGCAGTGTCGTAGTAATTGGCATTATACCGGCTGACACTTTTAACGTTACATAATCCACAAACTTCGTCGTTTGTCCGTTGCCTTTTTTGTGTGAAACGCTGTTCCTTCGGTTTCCTGGTTGCTTGTACTGATGAAAGCCTCTAAACTGTAGCCTCACTGACAATCAAAGGGGAACGTTTACAAAATGAGCAGGTACTGCTAGGCCTACACCTAATCTGTGAGTTTATAACACTGCCGTTCCGAGCCCATTCGTGTTGGCTTTTGAGAATGTTTGTTTTGAATGAGACCGGTGTCAGATGTCATGTCACTGCTTCCTGCTCGTGTCTCTGATTCACAATTCAAACAAACACGGACACGATATGTTATAAGATCACAGATTAGTTTTACGTGCTCACTTCGTTAACTTATGAACTTCATGGTATGTAAATTCCACCATGTGTAGGCTAAATTAATTTAGGCCTATAGGCTACTTGCGCAAGTAAGCTAATAGTTTTATTTATTTATTTTTTTTTAGCAACTATCCCAAGTTGACAAAAATAACAGCGCATGAAAGCATTACTGCGCAGTGTCGCATAGTCAGCTTGACGCTAACGTCTACAGGTGCCCAGATAAGACAAAAGACAATGACCTTCGCGATTCACAAATTCCACAGACGTTAAAAAAAAAAACCGCGATCTGAACTGAAAACGTTTACAACCACATTCACAAAAATAAAAGAATTATGCCTAATGATACCATATACAGGTTCGAATATTTAGAGCTGCCTAATATTCGTTCGAACATGTCTTTTTTTTCACAACATTCGAATTGTATTCGAATATCGAAGTTCGAAGTCAAAGCCCTAGCACCCAGTATGGTTTTCCGGCCTTGACCCTTACGCACAGAGATTCTTCCAGATTCTCTGAATCTTTTGATGATATTATGCACTGTAGATGATGATATGTTCAAACTCTTTGCAATTTTACACTGTCGAACTCCTTTCTCATATTGCTCCACTATTTGTCGGCGCAGAATTAGGGGGATTGGTGATCCTCTTCCCATCTTTACTTCTGAGAGCCGCTGCCACTCCAAGATGCTCTTTTTATACCCAGTCATGTTAATGACCTATTGCCAATTGACCTAATGAGTTGCAATTTGGTCCTCCAGCTGTTCCTTTTTTGTACCTTTAACTTTTCCAGCCTCTTATTGCCCCTGTCCCAACTTTTTTGAGATGTGTTGCTGTCATGAAATTTCAAATGAGCCAATATTTGGCATGAAATTTCAAAATGTCTCACTTTCGACATTTGATATGTTGTCTATGTTCTATTGTGAATACAATATCAGGTTTTGAGATTTGTAAATTATTGCATTCCATTTTTATTTACAATTTGTACTTTGTCCCAACTTTTTTGGAATCGGGGTTGTATATTTTTGCTTAAATGTGACCCAAAGCATCAGATTTTCATGAGTTTTCTAAAACTAGATAAGGAGAACCCAAAGTAATACAAAAATATTATTATATTTGGTCATTTATTTATTGAAGAAAACAATCCAATATTATATCTCCATGAGTAGCGAAAGTACTGTATGTGAACCTTTGCTTTCAGGTGTCCAGTGTGACTCCAGTAACCACAACTAAACTTTTCCAGTAACCCGTAAATCAGCTTGGGAGAATTTTAATCCCGTTCCTCTGTACAGAACAGAAGACCTTCAGCTCTGGGATGTTGGTGGGTTTCATTACATTACAGGCATTTTGCAGATGCCCTTATCTAAAGAGATGTACAACATAGCTGGGGGTTAGGTGCCTTGCTCAAAGCCCTTCCTGCCCTTCCAGGGAATCAAACCAGTGACCTTTTGGTCCCAAAGCTGCTTCTCTAACCATTAGGCCATACCATGGCTTCCCCACATGTGAGGAAACCGTGTGAGCTGTTTCCTCACATGAACTGCTCACACATTTCTATTGGATTAAGGTCAGAATGTTGACTTGGCCATTCCAAAAACACTAACTTTATTCTTCTTTAACTGTTCTTTACTAAAATATTTTGTGTGCTTCGGGTTGTTGTCTCGCTGCATGACTTTCTTTTGAGATTCAGTTCACGTACAGATGTCCTGCATTTTCCTTTCGAATTCATGGGGATAATTCAAAATTCATTTTTGCATCAACAGTGGCAAGCCATCTTCTTCCAGATGCAGCAAAACGGGTACAAATCATGATGCTACCACCACCATGTTTCACAGATGGGTTAAGGTTCTTATACTGGAATGCAAGGTTTTCCTTTCTGCAAAGGGAACACTTCTTATTTAAACCAGAAAGTTCTATTTTGGTCTCATCCATTCACAAAATATTCCCAGTAGCCTTCGGGTTTGGCCTTGTGGTCTTTAGCAATCTGTAGTTGGGCAGCAATGTGCCTTTTGGAAAGCAGTAGCTTTCTCCTTGAAACCCTGCCATGTATACCACTCTTGTTCAATAGGTCTGTGAAAGTTCTCAGGTCACTCAGTGCGTTTACATGCACATAGAGAAAATCGAATTTCTGCCGTAGCTCGACTGAAATCGAAGTTCTAAATGCCATGGAAACACCTTAGCTCGGCTGAAATCGAACCGAACTGGATTTCTCGTAATCGAGCTACGCGACCTAGATTATGCGATTGTAGCCGAGCTACTTAGTGCATGTAAACCCTATCGAGCTACGTAGTCGAGCTACTTACTTCAGCACTGCCCCTTCCGGAAGTGACGAGACCACAAGCGGGAAACACAACAGCCTCGGTCGGCATGACGACAGTAGTAGAAACGTGCACTTCTGGAGCAATGAGGAGATAGAGTTCATGCTCATTCAGCTGAAGGAGTTGAATATATATCTCGATGTTGCTGTCCTCGTCGTCGTTCTTCTTGTGAACACGGAACTAATAACTTTGTTTATACTCTTGAATAGCTCTTCTTCATGACGACAACCGGAAGTGTACCAACACGATGGGGCGTGTAGCGCCACCTGTGGCTCGGGTGCACAACGTACCTCACACAATAGCTCGATTTCCTTGTGTGCATGTAGGATTGGATTTCTCTGGCACCCCTGCTGGGACCCTTAACTCGATTACCGACAGTAGCTCGATTTGGATGTGCACGTAAATGCACTGACTGTAATCCGTAGGTGCTAAAGAAGGCAACTGGACTTGCTTGAAATCCTTGAAGACGTTTTACCGCTCATCCAAAAGGCTTCTTTAAAGAACTGAAGAAGCCTTTTGGATGAGCGGTGAAACGTCTTCAAGGATTTCAAGCAAGTCCAGTTGCCTTCTTTAGCACCTACGGATTGTTGTTCAATGTTCTCCTGATGGTGGACTCATGAACATTAGCCAAAGAGAGAGAGGCCTTTAGTTGCTTAGAAGTCACCCTGGGTTCCTTTGTGACCTCATGGACTACTGTACATGATCTTTGTTGGTTGACCACTCCTGGGAAAAGTAAGTCCTATGAAGGTGATCCTCCATCTATTGGACTATGGATTGGTGGAGTCCAAGCTCTTTCGAGATTTTTTATTTATTTTTAAAACCTTTTCCAGCCTGATGAGCATCAACAACTCTTATTCTGAGGTCCTCAGAAATCTTTGTTCGTGCCAAGATGCACTTCCACAAACCTGTGTTCTGAAGATCAGACTTTGATAGATCCCTGTTCTTTAAATAAAACGGGGCAAAACACTCGCACCTGATGATCACCCCATTGATTGGAAACACCCAACACTTTTGCCGCTCACCGATATGTAATATTGGATCATTTTCCTCAATAAATAAATTACCAAGTGTGATATTTTCATCTTTGTTTAACTGGGTTCTCTTTATCCACTTTCAAGACTTGTTTGAAAATCTGATGTTTTAGGTCACATTTATGCAGAAACATAGACAGAAAATTCTAAAGGGTTCATAAACTTAAGTACCACTGTACACATTTCTGAGTTGCCCAAGCAACAGTGTTACAACTTTCCATGTCATGAGTTTGATATGAACTCAAGAATTTTTATAGATGCCTCAATAAAACGTCTGCTCTTTCACCACAAAGATTCCTGAGCGTTTTTCTGATCTCGTCCTGTGGATGGTTTAAATAATCTGGTTGGCGCTTTGCTCTGCGCTCTGTCTGTCTCGTGCACGTCTCCTGGCCGGACTGCACACATGGTGTGCTGAGAGACGAGCTGGTCCTGACGGACAGGTACAGAGCACACTGCAGCCCCCTGGTCCAGACCGTCTGAGGTAAATTAAGGGCAGTGAGGCTTTGGCACGCGCTCCACGCTGCTGGCATTCAGGACAAAGCCTGGCATATTGAGGCCACTGCTGGCAGACACGCAGGCTTCTGCAAGGCTTAATGTGTTGTACAAGGGATTAAATCGATGCCGACGTGACTAATGGATTGTCCGTGTGTTAGCGCACAGTCCATTAGAGCAGCATCTTATGTATATTAACAAAAGTCCACTCTGTTTTAATGGCAAACGCCATCTCAAAAATATTTCGCTGGCAAACGTGCTTGCTTCGTTAGTTTTATTCTGGAGCTTCAGTGCTAACATAAGATAACAGGTAATGGAAATATAGCAAAATTCCCCCCCACACTGTTAATACTGCGTAATCTTGCTTATATTGTTTCTGACATACTTATCTATAAAATTGAACAAAAAGACGCCACAAAGTCTTGATTTGCAAGTTGTGTCAAAACTAAAGCACCAAATACCAACCACGTCTCGGCTGGTTCGCTTATTTTATACAAACGTTTCTAAAGTAGAACAATGTGTATTTTCTGATTTGTACCTGTATAAAAGACAAGCATTAAAAACTAAGTACAGTATTATATAAGGAATGAGGTGTGCTGTTACAGGAAATTAATCAACAACAGGATCGTGTGATGAAAGGGTCATTTGTTACCACACACAAATATTATTTTCCAATAACAAGGTTCCATGGTGTTTCATTCATCCAATACTACAGATTACATGTCTGTGTTAATTAAAGAAAGATGCATATGTTTAAATGCAACTATAAAAGGATAAATGTTCACAACGGTTGTTCCCCTCACCAGCCTTACCCCCCCCGTCTCTGTGCTGAAGATGTTACAAAACTTAAAGTTACAGCTTTACCTCTGACACTGGAGACTCCTTCTGTAATAATGCTAAATAAATGTCTCGTTATTTGTTCTCATGAACACAGAGTCGATTCACTTGTCCTCTCCTCACAGTGAGAGCCAGATCACCGTCTGTACCCCACGCTGAATCCATTACGTTTTAGAATCGAGTTAACGTTTTCCTCCGAGGTCAAATTCCACGTCATTAAAACGATTTATGATGGAAATCCTTTGTGTTTAGTGATGTTCATTCATTTTACTTTTAAGGAAGTATTTTTTCCACAAAAAAAAAAAAAAACACAAATCCCTGGATGATGGCAGCGGGTTATGATTTGATTAACTGCACATCATATTATTTAGAGTCTTCTTGAGAATGAAGTCTGTTTTTTGTAGTGTGTGGAGGGTGAGCGAGGATAGTTCACACTACCATTACCGCGGTGTCTCCACATTCTCAAACTTTTCTACTGAAAGTGGGGAAAAAAAACAACTGCTTGAGCATGAAAAATCGAATCGAGGTGTTTATCTCCTTCCAAAATTATACAATGGGACCAATGAACTAAACTATCGAGGCAAAATTAACTCAGCCAAGCATTTAATAACACATGATACCGTGTGATTCAGTATTAGCTTGGCAGAGAGGAAGGCCACGCCTCCCTTTACTGGGACCGGCGGGCGCCTAGGCCCACGCCTCCCTTTACTGGGACCGGCGGGCGCCTAGGCCCACGCCTCCCTTTACTGGGACCGGCGGGCGCCTAGGCCCACGCCTCCCTTTACTGGGACCGGCGGGCGCCTAGGCCCACGCCTCCCTTTACTGGGACCGGCGGGCGCCTAGGCCCACGCCTCCCTTTACTGGGACCGGCGGGCGCCTAGGCCCACGCCTCCCTTTACTGGGACCGGCGGGCGCCTAGGCCCACGCCTCCCTTTACTGGGACCGGCGGGCGCCTAGGCCCACGCCTCCCTTTACTGGGACCGGCGGGCGCCTAGGCCCACGCCTCCCTTTACTGGGACCGGCGGGCGCCTAGGCCCACGCCTCCCTTTACTGGGACCGGCGGGCGCCTAGGCCCACGCCTCCCTTTACTGGGACCGGCGGGCGCCTAGGCCCACGCCTCCCTTTACTGGGACCGGCGGGCGCCTAGGCCCACGCCTCCCTTTACTGGGACCGGCGGGCGCCTAGGCCCACGCCTCCCTTTACTGGGACCGGCGGGCGCCTAGGCCCACGCCTCCCTTTACTGGGACCGGCGGGCGCCTAGGCCCACGCCTCCCTTTACTGGGACCGGCGGGCGCCTAGGCCCACGCCTCCCTTTACTGGGACCGGCGGGCGCCTAGGCCCACGCCTCCCTTTACTGGGACCGGCGGGCGCCTAGGCCCACGCCTCCCTTTACTGGGACCGGCGGGCGCCTAGGCCCACGCCTCCCTTTACTGGGACCGGCGGGCGCCTAGGCCCACGCCTCCCTTTACTGGGACCGGCGGGCGCCTAGGCCCACGCCTCCCTTTACTGGGACCGGCGGGCGCCTAGGCCCACGCCTCCCTTTACTGGGACCGGCGGGCGCCTAGGCCCACGCCTCCCTTTACTGGGACCGGCGGGCGCCTAGGCCCACGCCTCCCTTTACTGGGACCGGCGGGCGCCTAGGCCCACGCCTCCCTTTACTGGGACCGGCGGGCGCCTAGGCCCACGCCTCCCTTTACTGGGACCGGCGGGCGCCTAGGCCCACGCCTCCCTTTACTGGGACCGGCGGGCGCCTAGGCCCACGCCTCCCTTTACTGGGACCGGCGGGCGCCTAGGCCCACGCCTCCCTTTACTGGGACCGGCGGGCGCCTAGGCCCACGCCTCCCTTTACTGGGACCGGCGGGCGCCTAGGCCCACGCCTCCCTTTACTGGGACCGGCGGGCGCCTAGGCCCACGCCTCCCTTTACTGGGACCGGCGGGCGCCTAGGCCCACGCCTCCCTTTACTGGGACCGGCGGGCGCCTAGGCCCACGCCTCCCTTTACTGGGACCGGCGGGCGCCTAGGCCCACGCCTCCCTTTACTGGGACCGGCGGGCGCCTAGGCCCACGCCTCCCTTTACTGGGACCGGCGGGCGCCTAGGCCCACGCCTCCCTTTACTGGGACCGGCGGGCGCCTAGGCCCACGCCTCCCTTTACTGGGACCGGCGGGCGCCTAGGCCCACGCCTCCCTTTACTGGGACCGGCGGGCGCCTAGGCCCACGCCTCCCTTTACTGGGACCGGCGGGCGCCTAGGCCCACGCCTCCCTTTACTGGGACCGGCGGGCGCCTAGGCCCACGCCTCCCTTTACTGGGACCGGCGGGCGCCTAGGCCCACGCCTCCCTTTACTGGGACCGGCGGGCGCCTAGGCCCACGCCTCCCTTTACTGGGACCGGCGGGCGCCTAGGCCCACGCCTCCCTTTACTGGGACCGGCGGGCGCCTAGGCCCACGCCTCCCTTTACTGGGACCGGCGGGCGCCTAGGCCCACGCCTCCCTTTACTGGGACCGGCGGGCGCCTAGGCCCACGCCTCCCTTTACTGGGACCGGCGGGCGCCTAGGCCCACGCCTCCCTTTACTGGGACCGGCGGGCGCCTAGGCCCTAGTGCCACCAAACTCCATTTAATGGTGTCTGTAAATAATTAACATTAGTAATTAAGATTAGACAGGCTTAGCTTACACACAGACACAGCTCTATTTAATCATTTTTGACCAACGCATGCTGTGTTGAATCGGTGCGTCCAGCTTACACACACCGAGACTGGTGTAAATCCGTCACAGTACACATGATGCAAAAAACGTTCTCAGGACTGAAGTGAATACAGCGATTTATTTTTCTCTTATACTTCCTCCATTACCTCAGATGTGAAAGCAGCACATGGAGGGCTGCGTCAGTTTCTGAGTGGACAAGCTGAAGGTGGAGGCTCTCGACCCCGGTGCCTGAACGCATCTTCACGTCTGCCACAGACGAGTGGACTCCAGAGCCGTGAGCTCTTCTTTCTGGAAAAGAACCTGGGGTGGAAAAACACGAGCTGAACCCAAAATAAAAGCGAAACAGTCATAAACCATGGAGGAAAATATACGAATATGCTAATAAATAATGTTTTAACTTGTCTGAGTCAGAACATGACAACGGTTAGAAGCACGCTAGCTTCGGGGGGTAAAGTACACAAGAATGACCACACAGCCCGTGCTTCATTTCTCATTTCAAATGCTGCCTGGCTAGAAAGTCACGCATGTGCTTTTTATTTATAGGTGGTGCTTTGGCTGCAGGAATCCAGGAGAGACTGCACGACTTTGAGTTGCGCTCAAATCATGGCTACCGGCTCCAGAATAATCAACGTCTCGACAGAAAGGGGCTGAAAACAATTAGGATTAAGAGAAGAGCTTGGAAAAATCCGCATTTGGAAAATTGCTCCGTCTCGCTGTTATTTAGTCTCGGTGAGAACTGTGCGAGAGCTGTTTCCCAGAACTCGGAGACGTGACGTGATGACAGTCCCTTCTCTGCGACGTGCGAGATGCTTGGCGCTGTCCTGCAGATGCCGCCCTGCATTCCTGTAGTGCCACGACTACATCTCCGTCTAGCCGACTCGGGGCTGATATGCAGCCGAGTGTTTTCTCGACATGCATCCAAACTCTATAACTCACTCTCTCGGCGAGTCTAGAAGAATGTCACGTTGTTCCCAAGGCTCTCAGTGATATTTATTCAAGACTTTATTTTAGGGACTTTATTTTTTTTTTTTAATAATATCAGTAGTGCTCTGTGCACATTGCTGTGGAACACAGGCAGCAGGAGTTATTAAATATATAACTGCAGTACAGTATGAGAGAAAGGATTGTTATGAGAGAAATATGGTAAAACATTAAGCCACTCATTTTACTAAATGGTGTTTCTCAAAGAGATGTTATTAGGAGAAAACATGTACTTTTCTTAAAACAATGAGTTTTTTTCATAGTAACAAAAGTATTTATGTAGCAGCACTGCTTTTCACGTAATAACGATGTTCTTTGTCGAAACAAGACACTTTTCTTGAAATAATGAGAAATCTTGTAGAAATTAGATATTTTCTCAAAATAAGGAGACATTTTCTCATAAGGACTATCGTCTGACCAATGAGGGATTTTTGGTACAGAGATCAATTTAAAAAATAAATAAATTCCGATAACCAATATTATCGTCTGACATCTACCCATTGACGAAACCCCCCCACAAACATGTCATTCAAAAAGAAATGTATTAAAATATTGTGAATAGTTAAAGTCAAGCACGCCTAAATGCACATGATGGAAAAATTCTGAACCATGTACACAACAGAATTACTTTAATTAGGCTTGGATAACTATAGAGAACACCTGACAGGATTCCATCATTCTTCATAACTAAAATTGCTATTTATTTTCTGAAAACAGAAGCAGCAGGTAATCACCGACGTTGTAAAACATTTATGCAAATCTGATGTAATTCATCAAATCAAATTGCAAAATATGCTGTTGGGCTTTGAATATTTGTTCATTTTTTTCCCTTTCTTCCTACTACAGATGATAAATCTGTCAAATACAGGTCTACCTCCCGCAGACCGAGAAAAGATCAAAAACCTCCCGACATAACTTTATCTAGAAACATGCACATTTTATTAGTTATATGTTTTCAAGGTAAGACTACTTATGGCGTATTCACACCTAAGTTGTTTGGTCCGGACCAAACTAACCAAATTTCCCTTGGTCCGGACCAAACAAGCGGACCGAGACCGAGCTGCAAGGTCGGATTCCGTCCGGACCAAAGGAACCCTGGTGTGGATCTTTTGGAGGTGTGAAAGCAGACCGGACCTAATCCGACAGTTTTGCTTTTTTGTACCTCGGGAGCTTCCGTCGTTTGTCAAGCATTATGGGAAACAGAGTCTTGACACTCCACCGCAAAGCGCAAACACTGTTTCGGTTGTCAAGGGAACCTTACAACAGTCGTTCAGTCATTCAGACCAGTGGTAGGCTAGACTACAGAGTACAAAAAATGAGTAGGGGGCAAACGTGGGCCGAGGAAGAAACGCGCACCCTTGTGAATATATGGGCAGATGTCCACATATCTGAGCTTTTGGAGAGAACACACAAAAATGCCGACGTGTTTGCTGTATTCAGTGAGAAAATGAAGGAGAAGGGGTTCACGCGCTCCCCAGAACAATGTCGGCTAAAAGTGAAGAAACTCCGTCAGACCTACATTAAAATCAGGGACATTCTTTCAAAAAGTGGCGGTACTAGCGACGCAAAAAAGAAATTCATCTATTGCGTGAAGAGCCAGAACTGTCACAACATGATGTGCGCTCATCAGCGCTATCCTCCGTAGCCGCCTTGCCCTTTGTCATCGTCGTTGATAAATTACTTGTACAACAGCATAGTAATCACACAATTGTGAAAACAGTAAAAACTGGAAAAAACATATAGCTTTGATGACATTAAAAAGAATAACAGCACGGAAAGCCTCCATGACTACTTTTGAACTTAACGCTTTGTGCGCGTGTCGTCTCTGACCAATAGCTGAACGGCCTCAGGGCGCGTGGCTTTGCTGACAGATTTTGGTCCGCTTACTAAAATGTACAGTGTGAAAGCGAACCGCACCAAAATGAAAAAATAAAAAAAACATTTGGTTCAGACCAAAGCAAGTGAACTATCCTGGTCTGAATACACCCTTAATTAGAAAAAAGTTTAAATCCACCTTCATCACTTAAACATAGCATATATTAATACAACTGTGAAATGCTTATTCATTGATTATAGGAACTGTATAAAAAGTTATTTCAGTTAAAACTAAAATATGATTTGTCAGCTGCTTGGGTCAGCTGATTGTTGTGATTTGTGGCTCCAAACATGCGTTTCCAACAGTGGAGTTGCAGTCTGTCCTCTGGTGGACAAATTATGCAACGAAAACACTCAATGTGGTTAAAGGCTCCATCTTCCATCTCCGGGTTTCTTTTTTAAATTGTCACTCATGAGCAGTTATAAACACTTACTGGCAACTGGCTCATATCGGCCGATAATACTAGCACACCGATTTATCAGTCAGGCCCTAAAGAGATGACATTTTGCTTCCTTGTAGTAATGAGACTTTTCTCAGTAAGATATCTTTATCTTGCATTGCAGCAAAATTTTTCCATACAGAGCAAAACTAAACTTAACTGATGAATAAGTGTAGTTTATTATTCACGTAACGTACCAGCCTAGCTAGCAACCGTGCTCCACAACACACCAGCGGCATTTATGCAGACTTTTTTTTTTTTTAGCTGAAGTACATGAACATAAATATTTATGTGCAATAGTTTGCATCCTGCACCGATTCTGGATAAGAGAAGTTCAAAATTAAATGTAGGTGGATTTAAAAAATGGAAAAATAAAGCCCCTGGGCCTGATTTAAAGGCAGTGCAGGATACTGGAATCCTTTACTATTGCAACTAAATGAATCCAAAAGCTGTTTGGAAGTATCCATGATCCATTTTTTATTATTAACATCTTGGAATTTTATTTTTTGGAGCTAAACCATAAAAGAGCAGTACATTTTTCCCCCTTTTTTTGTATTCCAAGAACATGGGAGAAGCAACCTTTTCCCCAAAAGACACACACATTCCCATTATTTATGTGACTGATCATCTTTAAAAGACAGAGAGAGAGAGAGAGAGAGAGAGAGAATGTTCTGTAATGGGTAAAACTGCTCTTTACCTGTTACAGCCCATTTTATAATCTCACTTGGGGAAACACTGCCCTCTTGTGGACAAAACAAGCACAATCAATCATTTAACAGGGCAATGAGCCTTTGTTTTTTCTAAGGAATTTAATTTAAATAATAGAAAAAGCAACAAACAAACCGTGTATGAATATAATAAATGTCTAAAATAGAAAATCCATAAAATGTCAAATTAATTTTAGATATCTGACTAGTTAAAATGGAAATTTAGACGGAGAGGAAAAGATTTTTTTTATAATTATTTTAAAAGCATTTTAATTATGTAGTTAATGATCAAGTAATACTTTATAACAAAATACCATCAGTATTACTTTTTAATACTCTGGTGTTTACTAATTCTATACTATTTGACTACTTCGATACCGAGTCGATTCTTTTGAATTGTTCGTTTCAATGAATCAAACACCCGATTCAATTAAACCTCCAGATTGCACCATAGTTCCTGTAACTGTGTTTAAACTCGTAGAGTAACCTGAACTCATAGTTTTCACCTCCAGTTCTGAATAAGTTTGTTTAATAATATTACTTAAACAATCAATATTAAAAGTACATTCTTACCGTGTTTGCTGTGTAGCATAGTTAGCAAACTTAGCAAGTGCAACTTCCGGTTCACTTTTCATCCGTTTTCATGAATTTAAGACGCCAGCTTGTGTTTTAGGCAACAAATTAATAAAATGTTCGTAATAATGTGTGTGTATGTATATATTTATATATTTGATACAAGTTAAATAGCTTATTTAGCGTAGCATCTTTATCAACAAGCTCTCACGTTAGCCAGCGCCGCGGAGACTGATTGAGTTAATTAATGACGCTGATTCATCAACAATGCAGCTTGGAATCGACACATTCACTTGTAGAGTCGGCTCTTTTAATCGAATCTGACATTTGATTCACCGAGTGAGTCATTTAAGGCCGTATACGATAACGATGTATCGTTCGCTAATGAACCGACTCTTTGAACCGGCTCTTTTTAGGTGAAGTCAATTTCTCAATTATTTAATGAACCAGAAATGAAAATACAAAATGGCGGACAGGGTACACAGTTCCTTCAAAACTAAAAGAGGTTCATTTCAAAGACTTAATGTGTAAATTGTGAATTATTTTGGGTATATTTAAAAAAAACCCTTTGATTCTAATACATTTTGTGAAAAAGATAAATATTTGAATACTCTTTTTAAAAGTCTTTTTGCTAGGTACAAAATGTATGCAAATAAATAAGCACTAATTATATCGTTTGAGACAAAAAAAATTTCTTACCAAGAATTTATTGCTTCTGGAATTTTTTTTTTTTTTTTTAATACAGGCAGTCTGTACTCTGGTTTACTGTTTTCAGAAGATAATTTGAATCTTTCAGGATGATCAAAACAGGGTAAAAATCCTGATCAATGACCCATGGAGAGAAATTTGTTTAGTTCATTTTATTTTATTTTTCCAAAACAGAATTATATACTTTTGAAGAAAAGAAAATTTAAATATTTATTTAATTACTGAGCAATTTAATGTAAAAAAAAAACCCCACTAAGAATCACTCGGTTATCAAAAGATTTACAAAAAAAAGTTTTATACTATGTTTTAATTTAATCCATTTAAAAACTCCAAGAGAGGAATCTGGAATGTTTATTTATTTAAGGTTTAATTTGAAGGTGAATCAGTAAAGACTAAATGCTTAGATCTTTGTTTCATGAATTTAAACTTTTCAAGAACTATAGCAAGTAATTTGAGGTTTGTTCTTATTTTAAGATTTATGAATGAGTAAAACTTCGTCGTCAGCGCCCTCTAGTGGCGCCTTTAGGAACTGCGTGGGCTCAGTGGCAGCAGCTGTGCTCTCAGGTTCTAAAGGTCATCAGGCGCATCAGTGCAGGAGCTCCGTGTCACTGCTGAGCTTCCTGTGTGAGAGCTCAGGTGGGGCTTTCCAACATCAACTAGTCTCACACACACTTCATCTGTGTAATTTTCTTTAGATAAAATACTAATCTACTTCAGAAACAGACATGCAAGAGTGTAGGTGTGTGTGAAAGCAAGAGTGTTTCTACTTAAATGAGGATACAGTACAATCAAAGAAACACACTGATGTCATACAGGCTACAGTACAATCTGATTCAAAATGGTGCAAGCTTCCCTGGGAAGCCACGACCCCTTCACTATTAATATAACAGCTGGCCACGTGTGTATCATCACCACCACAACCCTAACTGTCAGTTATTTAACTCATTTGTATCTGTGATGAATAAAACTGCTATTCATCGTATGAATTCGCCAGCAGCGGAGAGTTTTTAATCCAGATTAGGTTCTCATGAAGCCATTTGTAATAATGGTTGAGTCTGGTTTAAAGCAGTGAGATTTTAAAAAGTACTATATAAATATTATTACTATTACATGTAATGGCACAGTCACATCATCTTGACTGACAAAACCAAAGAAGGTGGTGAAGATGATGCCATTATTTATGGGCTGGTAACTGGTTATAAGGCAGTACAGTAGGTAGCTTGAGTTTTTGGTAAAAAAAAAAAAAAAAAAAAAAAAAAGTGTTTAATGAGGCAGCCATGATTTAAACAGTATCAGTTTGATATCTTGAAGTAAACTATAAAAAAGTAAACTGCAGGCAAAAAAGTGTTAAATTATAACACGCACACTTGGTAGAACTGGTGGATTTTTCTTAGAATCAAAATCTGAAAATTGAAAGAAAAAAACAATTTCATTTTGAAAACACAAATACCCACCTTCCTTTGATTTTCCCCTTACACTAATTTAATAAATCAACACTGATCAATTTCCACAAGTGTCAGCAACTGTACAATTGATTTCTTTTTCTTTCTCTCACAGAGATTCTGAAGGACGAAACAGATTTACATCACACTTTCAGTTTCAGGTCGCTGTTTCTTGGCAGCGAACATGACACATATTTCATCTAAATTTCTGCGATGATGAAACTGCAGCTGAGTGTTTTATCAACCTCAAACCCTGCACACTATTTTCAAAAAAAAAAAAAATCAGCCACAGGGACACACACAATGTTACAGTCATGAACACTGGCTCCATTAGAATTACAGAAACCGAAAAACTGAAAATTGGAGCTTGTTTCTCATCACAGACTCTGTGTGTGTGTTTTTATATACTACTGGGGACTAAATGTCCCTACAAGGACAGTAAAACCTGACAACTTCGACCTCGGAGACATTTGGATGGTCCCCTATAAGGATTTTTTTTTTAAAGCAAAAATTAAGAGCGAGCCAAAAAGTTTCCTTTTCATTACTGAGGTTGAGGTGCAGCCACAGCATGAACTGCAATAATTGTCAATGAAAGGTCCTCACAGGGATAGTGAAACAAACGCGTGTGTTCACCGCAGCACAGATTTCCCTTCATACACACGCTGGTGGAAATGAGGACTTCTGTGAATTTGAGCTACAAACATCCATCACTTGGGATTTCTGATCTTGCACAGTCAATGAATGTCGCTCTGTTAAACACTTCCGTTAGTTTGCACAGGAAGTTACACAAGTTCTGTAGGTCCATTGTTTACTTGGAGAGTAAATAAAGGAGGCTTTTCTAATTCATTATTTGCTTTGAAATGAAGGAAACTTTTGTTTTATTGGAGGATGGAGCTGAACTTTCTGCAACAGTGTTGACCCTGTGTTCACACCAGCAAGTGACAAAGCAGCAGACAATCGTTCATTTTCTGTATTAAATCAATCTACTCTGATACACCAACAATCTCTGCTACTACTTTCCAAGCTTTATTTTAATCACATATCTATACGCGTGTGTACACATACACACTTGCTTGATGACGTCGTATATGATAGAATAAAACAGGATAAGTTTTTCATCCATTTTGTGTGAAACTGTAAATAGGAACCAACTGCAGATAGGAAGTAAAGTTGCGAGTTGGGAACTGAAGAGCAAGCCACAGAATTGGTCAGAGAAAATGAACGGTCTGATTTCTACACAAATTAAAGTATGACGCAGTAAAGCAACAAATCCAAATGTTTGGCTCAAAATGATTCCTCTGACCGACTGGCAGTGCACGTGGTCTGACGTTTCTTCAGTTCCCTACTCATAACTTCACAACGTACCAGCAATTAGTTTTAAAAAATTTACTGTCTGATCTGTACAAATGGAAGAAAAACTTAACCATGATCTCATCTTGGGTCATCTGAATGGCAATGCAAACTAGGGCACTCGATACCTCCACCAAACTACAGATCAACGTCAAAATCAAAGTTACTTGAACCGAGGATAATACTAAAGCTGTCCACCAAATTTCATCCAAATCTGTTCAATACTTTGAGTTACATTGGGAACAGACCCCAAAAAAAAAAACCTGGATATGCGCATATGTATAGTTTTATACATCTCCAGATTTGCATCCAAATCTAAATCAATTGTTCCTTGGGCCATGGATCACATTCATCACAATTTCATCAGAATCTGTTCACTACTTTGAGTTACATTGGGAACAGAAACAAAAACAGACAAAAACACATTTTTTGGGGGGGCGTGGAAGGATGTAGCAGAGATTGGTGCCTCTAGCGAGTGCTTTACTAATCCAAAAAAAAAAAAAAAAAAAAGACGCTGTTACGAAGTTTAGCACGCAACATCTGTTTTGCTTGGTAATTTTTTTTTTGAGTAATGCATTATTCATCAGATTAAGAACCTGTTATTTTATTTATAGTAGTTTCAGCTAGTTTGGTGACTTCCGTTTTTTGTTGCTGCTTTTACAAAAAAATAAAATAAAATAAGCGCACACATTCATTCCATGTTTCAGTTGGTTTTAATGTTTGTATTTGTGTTATAAAAATTAAGACATGAGCTGAATTGCAGGGAAGAAGAAAAAAAAATCCATCTTCAAATCCAGAAGAAGAAAAAAAAAACCTGCTAATTTTCTGGCTTAAAACAGAACACAGATTCAGGATATATATACACACATTTTTAGACTAAAAACTGATTCATCACAGCAGGTCAAAGTGTGCATCCATTTGACGCCTTACTCAAGATTTTTTCATGCCAGAGTTAACAGTTTGATTCAAGAAGGAGGCCTAGTTCATAGAACACACAAAAATAAAAACCCACCAGTAGATGAGAAATTAAACCAAAATCATTTAATTAAAAAAAAAAAAAAAGAGGGGGAGGAAATCAGCCTTCATTTCGACTAGCTGGCACGAAATTAAGACAAAATCAAGTGAACAACAGTTAAGGCTTGTTCTCTCGACACAGGAAGGAGCGTCCGTGTCGTTTTATATCAAAGCTCATCTCACTTTTTTTTTTTTTCATTTTATTAATTTTTTTTTTTTTTTGGGGGGGGGGGGGGGGGGGAGAGAAGATATCATAGAAGCTTGTGGCCGTAGAAAACCGTAAAGATCCTCCATGCTCGCTCTCTCCACATGATGCGATTCAGTTAAGTAGATACGTGAACATTTATCATTACATGGTGTGTTAATACCGCTACAGTTTCACCTCAAAATACAACACTGCCCTCAGCATTTTGCATTTCTTTTAAAACATTTGGCACTGAAATTAGGCGATACGATTAGATATTGTGACTTATACCACAGTGATGCTGAATTCTTGATGTTTAAAAAAAATAAAATAATAAGATTTGATTGGTCAGGTGGTGTTGAACAGCTCGAACAGTAAAGCTGCTGCAAAATCATTACAACCTTAAACTGGTAATCATCTACAAATCAGTCCGTCATCACCAAGACTCCATTCATCGTCGTGTCTGAATACAAGTAGCTGATTGGACGTTTCCTTTTCTCTCTCTTTTACAAAGTATTTTTATAGAGCATTTTATTAAAAAAAAAAAAAAACCTTCACTGATATCAGCGTATATCCCATGAGTAGAGAAAAACAAAATGGCAGAGCATGTTGCTGAACCAACCGAGGATGAAATAACTACTTAATACCAAAGCAACAAAATACGGAAAAAAGTATTTGATGGTAAGAACAGTGGGGTTTTTTTCCAAGAATTATACCATTTCACAAATTGCTCCTGTCCTTTCACGGATTTGTTTACAAGTAGAAATGATCAGATGTTTTGTATAAAGTTATCAAACTTGCAAAAAAAAAAAAGTCCCGTTTCCCAAAATCCAATGAATGTGGATAGAATAAAAGTTATTCCACTCAATCTTGCTATGCACCTTGTTGGCTATCAGCTCATGTACGACTCGATTTTGTGGAATAACTTAATTATATTGCGGATTGACAAAAAAGCATCAATATTTTTATAACGCTATCCGATTGCATCACTAGTTGACAAGCAAAATTTCACGTTATATCCGTTTCTAGTTATGGAATGTCCATGAAACTTACTTAGTTCCTGTTCTCACTTGCGTTCTAGCAGATATAAACAGTCACTCCCTCACCAGCTGCTCTTTTTTCCTGTCTTTAGTCCTTAATTTTTGGGGGGGGGGGGGGGGGGGGTGTCTTGGCATGTTAAATAAGCAACTCCTCTGTCCTGATGACTCTCTCATGCCCTGACTGTTACACAGCACTAACACTGGAGGCTCCTTCCATAAACGTTAAATGATCTCATAGAAAACGCCCAGATTAGACAGACACTTTCTTTGTTAAGCTGCATATTCGTAATCCATTTTTATTAGACTCAGATTGGATGTCCTGTGTACGGTGGTATACGATAAGAATAGCATTCATTCTACACAGCATGTACATTATTTGTAGTTGTGCTAAAAAAAAACAACAGTAATCAAAGATAGAGTCCCAAAAAAAAAAAAAGCCATCAGGATGTTAATACCACAATATCAGCATCTCATCACCCATATCGCCGACTCATGAGTTTTTCTTCTGCCATACATGACCAATACCGGTACTCCAAGTGTAACAGAGACAGAATCTAACGTGTCTAATGTTAAATCCTTCAACACAACGGCATTCAGCTGCAATACTGCACAATGGCGCGGCGAGCAAATACTATCCACAGGTACCGGGCCCCAAGACAGACGGACTAATGCCCTGAATCACCACATCGCAAAGGCATTTAAGTGTCACATGACGCTCTCCAACACATCTCACATGCTCCTTCACATAAAACGACACTTCAGACATCTAACACGGACCCATGAGTGGCACGGGTCGACTTCAGCACCTAGAAACCGCACAGCGGGCCAGCAGCTTGTTCACGGAGGAGTCCAAACTGCTGGCAGTGCTTCTGTGTGTGCAACAAAAACATGAAAATCATAGAAAAATCTGTAAATCGGGGGGGGGGGGGACAAAACAAAAAAAAAAAACACGACTGAGACATCCAACACACCCACCATAAAAATTTCGCACGACATCCAAACCAAACACTGCAAGTGTGTACATTTCACATACAAGCACAGAGAATAGCAAAGGGTATATACACAAGAGTCTATTCCTTAGGATTTTTCAGATTAGGAGGCCACAGAGAGAGAGACAGACAGAGAGAAGGGAAAAAAAAAAAAAAAAGAGGGAGAGAGAGCGAGTTCTCAGAGAGAGCTCTGCCTCACTCGTCCTCTGGAAACAGGAAGTTGGATTGGCGCCAAAGGGAAAGGCTCTAGTAAGGGAAGATCACCTGGAAAAGGAAGGCTAAAAGAGGGGGAAAGGGTTCCTCTGTGGACTCAGGCCGCTACAGTGACTGTGATTGGTCAGAGTGGCACATCAATCTCCAGTCCTGTCCAATCAGGTCAGTTCCATATCCTGAGGAAGCTGTCCCATGAGCCGGTGGCTACGGCCATGCCGTCGTTGGTCACACCTAAACAACTCACCCTGTTATCATGTCCAGCCAAAACGCCTGCAAAGGAAAGAAAGTCAGTCAGTCAGTTCAAAACACTTGTGTTAACACTGGATTTTTGGGCTACAAGACAAATCACGTCTCTGTAGCACTTTGCGGCGCAGACCCACCTGCACGTTCTCCCTTCAGCGTGTCCCACACGTTGCAATTGAAGTCGTCGTAACCGGCGAGGAGCAGGCGGCCGCTTTTGGAGAAAGCCACGGACGTGATGCCGCAGATGATGTTATCGTGAGAGTACATCATGAGCTCCTGATCGGCACGCAGATCGAACAGGCGACACGTAGCGTCATCTGAGCCGGTCGCAAACGCATTCCCGTTCGGGAAGAACTGGGAGATGGGAGGGGTTGAGAGAGAGACGGAGAGACACACGCCACAATATATTCATCTCTGCTATAGGAGTGTACACAAGTGAAATCTGTGTGTTTTAGTCATGACCGCTTCCTCCACCTTCAGTAAAGACTTATGATTTCCACATCATACATCACACCAATGAGAACAGAATGTGTGACTGGGCAATCAAAACATATTTTATTCTCATTTCAGTTCTTTCCGAGTGCCCTGACTGTACTTCCCTTTAAGCCGCTGTGCACATGGGACAGGTCCAAGTTACTACTTTTATAAGTAACGAGACCATCAATGACAGCGTAGCTCACTCCGGCCCCGTCTAGTCCAGAAGGAACAATCTAAAGTGGGCCACCCTTGTGCAATAAATGTTGCAAGCTATAGCCACCCTAGGAATACAGACCTATTAGCCAGAAAGAATCCAAAACAGCAAGGAACTGACTGAGAAGAAGCATTTTTTTTGTTGTTGTTGAACTGCTCATTAAGGCTTAATTAGTCCATAACTTCATTAACAATTGTAATTCAGCAAATCTGAGTAGAAGTTACATGCACCCTAGGTACCTTCATGCCAGAAAGAATCAAAATCAGTGAAGAGATGTGTAGAAACTGCTCGTTAGGGATTAATTAATTATGCCATATCTTCATTATTAATTGCAATTATGCAAATTTGGGTAGAAGCTATATGCAACTCAGGCAGACCTACCTTCCTGCCAAAAAGAAGAAAAATTGGTGAAGAATTGAGAGAGAAGCAGCGATTTTCGTGAAATATGGACAACACACGATGGCATAAGTTCACTGCCCATTGGCCGGATGAGCTAATAACAGAGGATTTCTTGCTAGTAAGCCAAACGGAGTTCATCCAAGTGTCTTTAGAGTCATTTCTGATACAATTCTAAATTTTTGCCATGGTATTCATATCTGCACTGCTACACAGTTGCACACAACAAGTTAAAATAAAAGTAGGAAATTTTAAATCCATAATTAGTTTCGTCAATTTTAAGTCTGCAGTTAAATTTTCTTTTTAATCAACTCGTACACCAGGAAAATAACATTTATTTTTTCACGGTCCGGTTTCCATCAAATCCTGCACTCTGATTGGCTGGCGAGCGGGTCCGTATCCTACGGTACGGACCCCAGTTACGGACCTCTGGTGACTCGCTCGTTCACAACATACATAGTAGCAATTTGTGTCAACATTTATTTTCGCATTTCTCAGGAGAATAGCATTAATTTTACATCATGGATAGCGATAACGACGGTGTTCACAGTGAAGGCGAGTTTTACTGCCCTAAGGAAGAAGAAATAAAAGAAAACATTTCAGGAGAAAGCTAAAAACCTCTAACTGTTGCTAACGCCAAGCAAAAACATGGCTGAATCCTGAATGACTCCTATTTGTATAAATAGGGGACTACATAGGCAGCAAAATGTAGTTTTTTTTTCCCCCTGCCATGGAAGTGCACTTGTATACCGAGGAGGAAGCAACTTGCATTACAGCCGTGAATGAGGATTCAAAATGGCGGCTCGGCTCGACTTTCCCTTTCGGGCGCTCTCGTTTTCTGTTAGAATTTGGTAAAGAAAAAAATAAATATTATTTACCACCTTAAGGTCGGTCCGTATGGTGAAATACCGTGACCTCGGCCTTGAATGCTGACCTCGGCCCAGAGGGCCTCACGCAGTACTTTCAAGACCTCGGTCACGGTATTTCATGATACGGACCTCCCAGCTGGTAAATAACATGTTTTGAGTTTTTGTTCTCTTTTTTTGGAGTAATGTGTCCATGATAGTTATGCGATTCCAAGGACCACACTGAAAATAAGTGTTTTCACCTTCATGTGTTATCCTGGTTCTTAATGTCTTTCATATACATTTGTATTTTTTTTTTTAATATTTTACATTATTCGGGGCGTCGTGGCTCAGGTGGATAAGGTGCCATACCATAAATCCGGGGACCCGGGTTCGATTCCCGATCCCTCCCTGTCTCTCTCCCGCTCATTTCCTGTCTCTACACTGTCCTATCCAATAAAGGTGGAAAAAGCCCAAAAAATAATCTTTAAAAAAAAATTTTTACATTATTCACGGAATTAAAAAAAAAAAAAAAAAAAAAAAAAAAAGACCGTGCAGGGGCGTGTCCGTCGAGAATGACATTCTGCCCATGTGCTTTACCAAAACAATTAATAGTACTAGGGGAATACACACACAAAATTGCTTGCATCCAATGATTTTTTTCCCCCCCTTTCTTTTGTGTACCAAGTTTTTTTTTTGTTGGGTTCATCTTTTACTTAACTTGCCTTATTTCTATTGTTAGAAGAATGTGAACCATCTGGGCACTGGTTTTTGCATTTTCTATTTCCATTCTAGTTTTTAGTTTCAGCCCTTATGTAACTTACAGTATTGCTACTGTTGTTCTATTAGGCACTGTTTAAGCATTTACTTCTTGCACAGTTCTTGTTTTACGCACAGTTTATTTTTAACTTGGTGCACTCTGACTTATCCTGTATTGTCATGGAGCAATTTCTGGCACAAGAATTTCCTTCGGAATCAATAAAGCTTTATCTTAAAAGCCCAACTGTTCTGTTTTCTTTCCCCATTTCAGTTTTCCTCTTTGATTATCCCCAAATGTAGCTCATCAGCTAAAACTGTTTGGTATACAACATTAAATTCTGAACTGAAACTACAAGGGTAATATTACTAGCAAACAAAAGGGCACATCATACACATCAGGAAGGCTTCAGTAATCTTAAAATGCAACATCTGGAGTGGCCTCGGATGTAACCAACACTTCAGGTTTTACAGTCACCGTTTGAATAAATTAATAATCAACACTGGACACACTTTCTAAAATTCAGCACCTGTACATTTCTCCTTGAACCATTCCTTAAGGTTACACTCACACAAACGGCGTTGATGTCGGAGACGTGACCGGTAAAGGACTGCCTGCACATGCCGTCTCGGATGTCCCAGAGTTTGGAGGTGGCGTCGCAGGCTCCGGATACGAAACTCCTGGAGTCCGGGCTCAGAGAGAGACTCATCACGTCTCCGCTGTGGCCTGAGAAGATGGTGGCCTGCTGACCGGTCTCTATATCCCACAGAGCACTGAGAAAACACCACAGACAAACAGTGAGGTGGAGCTACTAAAGGCGTGTAGAATCTGTTGAACTGTAAGCCAAAATTATTAAAAATTTATAATAAATTACTACACTGTTTTGTAATTATTTTGCGTTGCATCCAAAGACAGTTTATAATCGTTCCGAATTCTGTTCTTCACTTTCCAGTGTTTTATCTACAACTTGATTTAAACGAGTTTTAACAATAGCAAGGGTTAAATCGTCCATTTAATACAATTATATTTTATTAAACTCACAAAATGCACCATTCCTGATCACCGCCACTCTGAATCAGTGTTCTCTAACACACAGTGATGCCGTGTCCTTTACTCACCATGTGGTGTCTCCGGAGCTGGTGACAATCTGGCTATCATCCAAGAAACGACAGCAAGACAAATAACCTTATCGGAGGAAAAATAATAAATGGCAACGTTGTGAACGTCACTCAGAACCTACACTCAAGTCATAACAGCTTTGAGAACAATTAAAAACCAGCCGTTCCCGTATTTACCTGTGTGCCCGGGCAGCTCTCTGGTGACCCTGACGTTGCCCTCGCGGGTCTTCAGGCTGTAGATGGAGCAAATGTTGTCCAGGCCTCCGCATGCCACGTAGTTCCCAGATGGAGCATAGGCACAGGTCATGACCCAGGATGAGCGCAGAGGGATGGCATGGATCTGAGAACGGGGGGTGGGGGGGATTTTTAATCCTACGTGTATATTCCGCAAATTTACATCAGGACAAAGTGATCGCAAATTGTTTTTCCTCTGCACTTACCTTGTTTGTTGTGTAGCTGTCCCATATGATGAGTTTGCCATCTTGAGATGCGCTCACTAGTAGCCTACATGTGTGAAAAATAAAAGCACAAAGTCAACATCAATATACATACGCAACGCGTGTTCTAGAGTATACACTATATGGCCAAAAGTTTGTGGACACCTGACCATCACGCTTTTTTTTAACAGCCCGTTTCAAATCTTTGCTGTTATATTAAACTCCACTCTTCCGTGAATGACTTCCATCAGTGATGCTGGGTGAGGTCGTCTAGGGGTGCAGTTCATCCCAAAGGTGTTCAATGAGATTGAGTTCAGTCAGGGCTCTGTGCAGGACACGAGTTCTTCATCCACTCCAACTTTAGCAAACCATGTCTTCATAGAGTTTGCTTTGTGCACAGGGGCATCGTCATGCTGGAACAGGTTTGGGCCTCGGAGTTCCAGTGAAGGGAAATTGGGCCATTATTAAAAAATTTTCTGTTTCCGGTCCACCGGCCAGGTGAGTGCCGTTTGTGCGGTTGAATTTTTTTTTTAACACCGGTTTTTCGACATTTTTTTCAGGTTCGTAAATCTAAAATTGAACTTGACATTTACGCATTCCCAGGGCTTTCCACTAAGGCTCATACTAACCAGCCATGACAAACAAGTAGCCAGCCAGGGGGGGGGGGGGGGGAGTAAACAAAAACTCCTGTGCACGCAGTTCCCAGGATTAAATGTATTTTCCACAGACCATTTATTTATTCACTTTACTCAAATACAAAGTAAAATGGCAGTAAATCTTTCTTTTCTTGCGTATTGCATCATGAGGCGTTCCTGGCTTGTAAATCTCTTATTTTCGGTGCATGACACATTCACGCAACTGAGCATGCTATGAATTAACAACGACAACGGTCTGCAGTGGGGCTACACAAACACTCAGCGACCATTTCTCCATTTGTGTATGAAAATACACTCCAACCACTCAGTTTGGGTTCATTTACAACCAATGGTGTCTTTTGATGCCAGCACATAATTGAACGAGAGAAGACTGGTTTACCGGAGACAAAATAAGCGTCATCTCTGCTTCTGTTCCCTCCGACAGCCCTGACACACTACTGCGTCCGCCGAGCGCGCGCGCACGCACCGCATGTCGGGGCCGCGGATGAGTTACTCTCCCTTGATCAACGAAGTCGGCGGGGAATTTGTGGTTATTATCGGTACAAACAGCGCGAATCACAACTTAAATGAGTGCGGTTCAGTTTGACATTGTCAGTCCGTTAGATAAACATTTAATTTTATTAAAATCGAAAATTAATATTTAGAGCCTGTGGACTACAAAAAGAAGTCATTAAAGTAGCCGGCTGGACTTAATTGTGTGGCCGGCAGCCGGCGCTTGTGGAAAGCCCTGCATCCCGCGCAGAATACAGAATTGAATCAGCTCTGCGCATGCGCCATGCGGCACAAAAAAAATGGCAGCCACCATGAAGGAAGGAGATCCGGAATTTTCAAACATTTGCTTAAGTGTGAAATTGCAAAATGGTATTCTAGCGAACAACAAAATGGTAAAGATTCAGAAAAACAAATCATTCAGTGATCATTTTAATATTGTAATTTCATCCGAACTCAGCCTAACGGTCGATTTAGAACGACAAAAAGTCCGTATGTCGGACATTTTCGCTACGTTCACACTGCAAGGCTTAATGCTCAATTCCGATTTTTTTGTGAAATCCGATTTTTTTGTGAGGTCGTTCACATTAACAAATATATGCGACTTGTATGTGATCCTCAGTATGAACGAAAAGCGACCTAAAAGTGTTCCGCATGCGCACTGCAGGATACGACGACGTCACACGCAGTGAGCATGGCCAGTGTTTACGGAAGTAAAACCGCCCGGTTGCGGTATGACTCATCCAATCTAGTTTAAATAGCTGCACCCCCCAAATGGAAATCAGCTCCCTAACCTCTGCGTCCTTCCATTGAGAAGATTCAGAACCTTCACAGCCCGAAGCGTCCCTCGCATTGATGTCATGCGCAGGGGCGCAGATACGTTTTTTGAACTGGGGGGGGACAAAGCTGCCAGCAAACCAACCCCAACATGCCTGTCAAACTTGTTGTTAGTAACCATAGCAACCAAGCTCGAGCTCGCAACCTGTGCAGTCTGCGCAGCTCAACCAACCGAATATCAGTCTTTGTTTTGTTTTATGTGAGTTGTTGCAACTATATGTATACACTGCTGTGCACCTCAATAAACCGAATGGTAATTAGTCTTTTGATTTTTCCGTGAGGTTTGCCTTATGCAAAGAAAGACAGCATAGACGTTTTTTCCTCCCTATAAGTAGGGGGGACCGAACGAGGTGAATTTAAATATGACTCGTCCCACCCTCTATCTGCGCCTGTGATTATGCGCCATGTTGTTGTAACTTTTTTGAGAGACCCGCCGCCTACTTCAGCGCAGAATAGTGACGTTTGTGGCTTGTTGATGACGTGAAAGTCGGATGAATGCGACCTGGCGGTTCAGACTGAAGTCGCATATGAAAAGAGCGGATAGGAATCGGAATTAGCACCACATATCCAAACGGCCTGGGTCGGATTTGAAAAAAAATCGGATCTGTGTCGTTCATATTGTCAATAAAAGATCGGATACAGGTCACATATGGGCGAAAAGATCGGATTTGAGTCACTTCAGCCTGCAGTGTGAACGTAGCCTTAAAGTACCTTTGTAAAAGTTTTGCAAATGTTGCAGTCAGCATTTAAAATGCTAACTTAAAGTTTTTGTACAAGTTTCAGTTGATTAAACGGTCATATTTTATTAAATGTGTCTGCTTTTGTAATAAAAAAGTACTGAAAGAAAAAGCAAACAGCATTTCGATTTCTTATCCATCCATCCATCATATATATATATATATATGCACTCTCCAGGTTGGTGGAGAAGTCCTGCCTCAAGTGGAGGAGTTTAAGTATCTCGGGATCTTGTTCACGAGTGAGGGAAGGATGGAGCGTGAGATCGACAGGCGGATCGGTGCAGCCTCCGCAGTGATGCGGTCGCTTTACCGGTCCGTCGTGGTGAAGAAGGAGCTGAGCCAAAAGGCGAAGCTCTCAATTTACCGGTCGATCTACGTTCCGACTCTCACCTATGGTCATGAGCTTTGGGTAATGACCGAAAGAACAAGATCGCGGATACAAGCGGCTGAAATGAGTTTCCTTCGCAGGGTGGCTGGGCGCTCCCTTAGAGATAGGGTGAGAAGCACAGTCACTCGGGAGGAGCTCGGAGTAGAGCCGCTGCTCCTCCACATCGAGAGGAACCAGCTGAGGTGGCTCGGGCATCTTTTTCGGATGCCTCCTGGACGCCTCCCTGGGGAGGTGTTCCAGGCATGTCCCCCCGGGAGGAGGCCCCGGGGAAGACCCAGGACACGCTGGAGGGACTATGTCTCTCGGCTGGCCTGGGAACGCCTCAGTGTTCTTCCCGAGGAGCTGGCCGAGGTGTCTGGGGAAAGGGAAGTTTGGGCTTCCATGCTTAGACTGCTGCCTCCGCGACCCGGTCCCGGATAAGCGGAAGAAGACGAGATATATATATTAAAAAAAAAAAAAAAAATCCCTCCCTCCCGACTGAAAATTTTTTTGCTTACCCAGTGGACAGGAAACGGATTTTTTTTTTTAAGGATGGCCTTGTAACGCTATAACATACACAGACATTCTACACAATCCTGAAGAACCACATATGGATATAATGGTCAAGGGTGCACTGACTTTTGGCCATATAATGTATACAATCAGTGGAAATCTATACGTTTTGCATTAACGTAACTAATAATGGCTGATATACCAGAAATATCACTAGATCACTCAGAAAAGCGACATTGATCAGGATATTGGCCAGCCCTTATATCAAATCTCTTTTTCATTGGCTAAAAGTACATCAGATGTTAATTTAAATTAATTAAAAAATGGTAACAATAATTATAATTATGAACTACAAAAGCTTTTAAAAATATTATATAGCTTAATTCTATTTAAATATTAACCCATTAAAAAAAAAAAGCGCGCCATCCTTAAAACGTTCAGCATTTATCTAAGGTCATATACAGGTTCCATTTCTAAGGTGCTCAGATGATTCTTTATAAGTAGTGAGGAAGTTATGTAAAGGATCTCTATTTTTAAATTTTATTAAAAAGGCAGCGGTCATGCTTCTCCAAAAGTTCCAAGATTTTAAAATTGATGTTTCGCGTCTTATAGCATCTTTTTTTTTTTTTTTTAAAAAGCATTGGATCTGAAACACGAGCAGCGTAAACCGGAAGGTCATACGATAGTTTTCCTGAAAATATCACACTAAAAAGATGATCATCTTTTGTGCAACCACCTTTGCGCAGACTTCTAATTACAGATAGGCATTTGTTACCTTCATACAGCTAAATAACATGCATTTATTTCTCAGACTGATGTGCGAGTCAGTCAGTCAGCCAAGTTTCAACAGTGTTAGCTGCAATTGTGGAAACCAGCATCATCAAAAACTCCTCAACGCCAGTATTAGCATATTCTTGAGTGCATGTTCTTGATACATCTTCATAAAAGATGGTCGTGCAGCTGTTCCAGGCCCGACAGAAGAATTCAAATGAATTACAGCACAATTCTTTATGAATAATAAAAAAAGGTTTAATTCCTGATAAGTGGTGCTTACACTAGACAGATGCCCAACTAAATGCTAATTTAATTACAGCACTAGTTTGTATGTGTAGCTGACATTTAATGGCTCTAAACAATTTTTCCACCCACTGAGACGAGTCAGTTATGCACACGGCCCTGCTCGATGGAAAAACCACCGAGTTCGAGCAGAGAGAGGTGTGTGTGTGTGTGTGTGTGTGTGTAGGGTAATCTCAGGCCACCATTGAGTTGTGAGCAGGTTGCTGCATTATTCATCGAGTATACACTGACAGAGCCGCAGGGTTTCCTCTGAGGGAACCCGCCCATCCTCCTACTCTCCTCTGAACTTTCTCTTCCTCTCTCTAGCACACGCTCCCTCCATCTCTCAGTGTACTGACCTGGAATCAGTCGCCCAGTGCATGGCGTAGATTTTGGCTAAATGACCCCGCAGGGTTCTTCTCGTGCGCATCTGGATCCTCCCCACCGAATCCAGCCCAGCTGTGATCTGCCAACACAGAAGTGGAGAGAAAGAATCAGCATAAGGGGGAAAGGAAAAAAAACCCCACAATATGGAAATGTCTGAATGGCAAAGGGCAGGGCTGTGATGATGAAATGATAAAAAGTACAAAATGTACTCCAGCTAACAAAACGTACGACAGTGAGCTCATTGCACGCAATCGAAAATCCATCTAAAATTAGCATCAGGACTGGTGTGGAGAGGTTGTTTAGTTGGTGGCGCTGCAACGCTTCAATTGATGAGAAAGGCACAACGCTATCCTGCATCATTCCTTCCATTTATTCAGACAACACGGGTTCTTGATAAGCAACTATTTTCCATCCAGGCTGAAATATATACACAACAAATAATATACGGGAAAAAGCTTTTATTGTGCTTTATTTTAAATGTTATATTATAAGCCTATATTCCTGCTGAATTCGTAGAGTCAATTCTGATTGGTCAGATTAAGGTGTGGGTTAATTTTCTGACAGTACTGCAGGAGTAAAACATGTTTACATTCATACACCAATACATTCTAACATCACTTCTATAGTAACAGCTTTTAAAAAGTGCATCATTAACAGTATTTCTGGATTTTGCAGTAACATAAGTTGAGTTTTTCTTAGGCATGTAGCAATTCAATTCACAATATTGGGTTGACGGTTCAATTATCCCCATGATATTTTTGAAAGAGATTAAATTAAGCAAATTTTATTAAAAATGCAACCTTTAAGTTCCTATTCTTAAAATCAACAAATATTCCTTTTCCTAACCCCACACACACACAAAAAAACCCCAAACATTTCATTTTCTTAATAACCAACAACTCTTTACTCACATTTAGAAAGGTTGGAATAAAATAATTTACCAGCTGGGAGGTCCGTATGGTGAAATACCGTGACCAAGGTCTTGAAAGTACTGAGTGAGTCCCTCTGGGCCGAGGTCAGTATTCAAGGCCGAGGTCACGGTATTTCACCATACGGACCGACCTTAAGCTGCTAAATAATATTTTTTTTTATTCTTTACCAAATTCTAACAGAAAACGAGAGCACCCGAAAGGGCAAACCGAGCCGAGCCGCCATTTTGAATCCTCATTCACGGCTGTAATGCAAATTGCTTCCTCCTCGGTATACAAGTGCACTTCCATGGCAGGAAAAAACTACATTTTGCCACCCATGTAGTCCCCCATTTATACAAAATTGAGTTATTCAGGATTCAGCCATGTTTTTGCTCAGCGTTAGCAGCAGTTAGAGGTTTTTAGCTTTCTCCGGAAATGTTTTCTTTTATTTCTTCTTCCTCAGGGGAGTAAAACTCGCTTTCACTGTGAAGACTGTCATTATCGCTATCCATGCTGTAAAATTAATGCTATTCTCCTGAGAAATGCTGGCAAAAATTTATAAGACTTTTTATAATCTTATAAATCTTATTAAAAAAAAAAAAAAGATAAATGTTGACAAAAAAAAAAAAAAAGCTACGTTTGTTGTTGTGAACGAGTGAGTCATCAGAGGTCCATAACCGGGGTCTGTATCATAGGGTACGGACTCGCTCGCCAGCCAATCAGAGCACGGGATTTGATGGAAACCAGAACGCGAAAAAATAAGAAATAGCATATTAACTAAAATATTCCTTTAATTGAAAATGTAAAAAAAAATATCAATTTGGCCATTTTAAAATAAACTTATGAACATTTGTACTTCCTCCATTTGCTTCTCTTTTTTTGTACATTTTCATGGCATTAGAGCCGTTTTACTTCCACCTAGGGTGAAGTCACATGCATTCCTGCTATTGTAATGTTACTGCCCCCTTCTGCTGTGTAATTCATGCAATTACAGCTAGGAAAAACTAAGATTAAGCAACCTGATCATCTCGATTCATTTTTTAAAAAATTTCAATCAATTCGAAGAGTCATGAATTTGTATCATGACCCATCACACGATGCATTGTTACATGCCTAATTTTTCTCTTATTAACTTCGGGGGGGGGGGGGGGGGGGGACAACTATCCATAGCTATTACAACAAGTGAGAACAGACAGCAACTTGTTTCACAGACGTTCTACAACGTTAAATGCAACTGTAGGAAAACGGAGAAAAACAATACTGTGGTGTTCTTGGATTAGAAAAGAAATTGTAGTTGTTGGAAAACTGTTGTGGTATAAGAGGAATAAAACACTTCAAGAAAACAAATATAAAAGAAAATAATCAACTTTGCTATGGGAACTGTAGCTGTCACACAGGGCTACATCATGCCAGATAATCGTTGATTAATTTCCTACAGCAGCACACCTTGTTGGGTTTTCGTTCTTTACTTATCGAGATCTTTAATGAACAAAATGGCTCAGGCCTGTCTTCCATCAAATGTGTAAATCTGAGTCTATAAAGGAATCTTGGACTATAAAGGAAATAAATAAATACAGAGGAGGAAGTTAAAACTTGTACACAAGTAGCACATGACTTAATGAAGTCGATACGAACTGGTACCTTTAAAAAAAAAAAAAATTATCCCAGTCCCATCACTGTCAAATATATTTACATAAGGAAATACGATCACGATTATAATACAAACGAATGAAAACACCAACTCGACAGCCAGAAAGAATCCGAAGAGAGAGAGTCATCAAACCAGTGTGGCAGGTGTGCGCGCACATGCAGGCGGGCGGGGACTGATGATGAAGCTTTCACGTGTGCCAATTTGCTTACCTGGGACAAACTGGAGTCGCTGCACGCTTTCCTGGCATCCTGCAACACACAGCAAGAAGATTACAGGAGAATTAAAAAAAAAAAAAATCATTCAAACAAATTTCGCAGTTAAGCAAAATGTATTCAAACAATGATCCCATTTTAAAGAAATTATGTAGTGAAATTGTAGGGAGAGTCTCAGTTTACAAATCAGAGTGAAAAATCCTCCTCTTCCTCTGTATTCATTCAAGAGATGTCAAACCATTCTACGCTGGCCACTAGGGGGAGCTCCAGGCTCACAAACCTAGCTATATCCTACAAACTAGCAAGAGAACGCATACAAAACCATCCATCAGATAAACACCACATCCTCCCACTAAAAAAAAAATTTAAGTAAACAGCTGAGATGTGCTCCGTTTCATTTTAGCTGAATCAAGACAAATATTTAAAGCTCACTGAGAATCGAAGACAGATTCAGGAGCTGCGATTAGGAAAGAACGGCCATTCCTCAATCCTAATGGTAGTCGCTAAATCACTTTGCTCTCATTTGCATACAATAACATTTTGCTCGACTCGGTCCTGTTCACACCTGGTATTAACATCGATCTCGAGTGAACACTGAATGCACAGATGCTCACACCTGGAATTTTAAAAGCATCTCCAGTGATCACTCGCAACTGGATTTCATGCATCCTTTCTACTTCAGGCACATTTATTACACCGCTCTTCTGCATCTCTAACGTACCCGTTTCAAATATTTCAATCACGTGATCTGATAACGAAACTTAGGAACGAACGGGAGATAGAAAAAGGCGGCGATGGAGAGCTCTAGCATGGTTTCGAAACAAAGAAATTGAGGGACCCCAGCGCCTTGGTAATGGGTCTCCAATGTATAATGTATAGTCTAGAAAAGAAAAAAAAAAAAAAAAACTTCTGGAATTGGATGTGCCTCTGAACCTGTACATTTCAGAAAAAAGTGCCTCAAGTGACCTCTCCATTGAGATTTTTATCATCAATTCTATGAAAATTACACATGAAGCAGTAAAGCAACAAATCCAAACGATTGGCTTGCATGAGTTCTCGGACCAATCTCAGCAACCAAGGTTCAAAGTTTCCTGAATTCCCCTCTCAGGTTTGATGCACAAAAATGGAAGAAAACTACAAGCTTGGTTTCATAGTATCCAGTCTTGTATGACCTCTCGTTAAATATGTATTTAAAAAAAAAAACTTGGAAGGAAGCAGCACAGATCGTTCGTGCTCGTCAGTGGATGTCTCCAGGACAGTCAGCTTGCTTTGCTAATCTGCCAAGAAAGCCAGAAGCTAGCACAAAGCCAAGCACGTGGCATGCAAATCAAACTCGTGTACAACTCCTCGTACAATGGACTGCAGGTGCTACATTTTACATACTAAAGGAAGGGAGCGTGAATGCAGTAGCGGCTCAGTGGTTACGACTGTTAACCTCGTCGTTTTGAATAAACGGTGAAACGTCAACCCAGTGGCCGGACTCACTCGGATCTGATTGCGCAGCTGCTCGGCCTCCTGCCGCAACTGCTCCAGCTCGCTCATGATCCTCCGCTGAGGGCTTCACTCCTGCTTCACTTCTCACGCTGATAAACACGCAGTCCTGCAAAGCAAACAATCTGTTCAATCACCAAAAAATATGTTTTAATTAAACATTCATTTAAAAAAAACAAAACAAAAAAAAAGGTGCTTTTGTTCCAAGAAACTCTTTATGAGCAAAGTAAGGTTCTTTTTTTCATCCTGTGATGGCTGTAGGTTTGAATGTGTTACATAGCTGCGTATTTAAACAATTCAATTCAACAACTTCCCTTAGACTTTCTTTGCAAGTGGGATTAAAGGTGCACTATGTAGGATTCAATAAATTGAAAGCCCCTCCCTTTTCATGCGTGTATTAGAATGTACCGTGCTGACCAGACACCTATAGCATACCTCTAATAAATACTTATTCATACGCCTTGCTTTTTCTCGTGCTAAATAAATATAAAGCTCCATTTTTCTAAATTTGGGTTCTCTAACTCGTTAGCCAGCACCAGAAAACACATTCACTTCACACTTATTATCCTTCCGGTGCTTCCTTCTGGATTCACACTGACACTTGTAAAAACACAAAGCGTGAAATAAGCTCTCTCGAGGTTTGTTCATTCTTGGCTATTATAGCAGCAGCTCCGTGAAAGTGGACCTGCAGCGGAGAAGCGCTTATTCAGAGCAATGTACAACATACCCAGAGCAGCCTGGGGACCAGGTGCCTTGCTCAAAGGCACTTCAGCCATTCCTGCTGGTTCAGGGAATTGAACCAGCAACCTTTTAGTCCCAAAGCCGCTTCACTAACCATTAGGCCATGGTTTCTCCACATCTATAGATCTGAAGGACTCATTCCAAGTTTACAAAAACGCATCGATTAGACGTTACAGAAAATTATATGCCAATTAAAAAAAAAAAGCTTTATGGATACTATATTCCATTTCCACTAACAGAGCCTAAATCCTACATAGATGACCTTTAAAATACAGGCCTTCCATCCTTTTCTCAGTACAAGGAAGGTGCCATTGAAATTCTTGCCTATGCATTTTTTTTAAATCCTCTTTCCTTTTACCATTTTCCCACTCCCAAAATAAAGGACTAGTGCACAGTATCTTTAAATACATAATCTTTCTCCCCTTTCTCTGTCCAATTTGTTCTCCAATTCCTGCCTACTATCATATGACAGCTACTATCTGGGAAGGGTGGAGCACATGCTTCCTCCGAGGCACGTGAAACCAGCCGTGCTGCTCTGAGCAAAGTGCTATCCACCCTCTTCTGCATACTCAATGACAGGGGACACAGAGTACACCCCTCTCACCAAGGGTGCACAGCCAATTATGCTGTCTTGGACTCCTGATGGCTGTGGCATCTTCAGGATTTGAAGATTTTTCTGTTGTGTCGCTCAGGAATGTGGCTCCATCAATTTTTTTTTTTTTTTATTAAAACAGACCCAGCAGTCCCGCCAAACTGTTTTCTACTGGCTCATAAGACAGAGGTTTGTAAACTCACAGGTCAAAGTTCACCAAGATAAAGTCGGTGTGAAATGAAAGTATCCACTTCCAGAAGCAAAAGCAAATTTTAACTCCCATTTATGTATTGTAACTGTAAATGCTACAGCTAAACTGGAAATGGACGTACATACACAACAACCCTAAGTCAATTGTGAAAACAAAGCTCATCGAAAAGTTTATCCATAACTTATACATGGAGTGGGTCACGATCATGAAACACATGCATTACGATACCAAGATTAATATCTTTCACAGAAGTTAAACGTTAAGAGAACCATCTGATTAAGAGACAAAATGTAAATGATTCCATGGGTAATTCAGATTTTTCAGCATTCCAGGATACATAAACACTAGCCTGGGCCCGCCCATCCTAAGCGTGACGCAACACGAGGGCCTGTTCCGAGCTTAGTCTGGCCAGGCAGGCTATCTACAGCATTTCCAAGCTCCCGAAAAATCGGGAACCAATCAACTTTGAGCATCTCCAACGGCCCTGGGTAGAGGCGTGTTCAAGGCACTGACGTAGTAGAACTGCGACCAGAAGCCATAGATTGTTTACAGAATCTATGCCTGAAGCGCTTCATTCACGCGTCCGCATCTATTACGCATAGATGCTGTATTGAAAGCATTCAACGGGAAGTTCTCATTGAAAACGGAGCAAAGAGCAGCCCTGGAGGTATTTATTGAAAGGAAGGATGTTTTCGCCTTGCTCCCGACCGGCTTCGGTAAGAGTTTAATCTACCAGTTAGCCCCGTTGCGTCGCATACATCAGAGGAAAGAGTGATGTGATTGGTTTAAGCTTCGTCACAGCCTTTTCTGGCTTCGACCAGTAGCAAACTGAGGCATTTCAGGGAGGCGGGTCAACCACGGGCTCTGGGAAATGGTTTGGCTTAATAGCTTGGCCAGACCAAATGCTCGGAAAGCTTTGAAGTCGCGTTAGCCAGGCTACATAAACACAGCCATTATGGGGCGACCAAAATCAGACAGGAAGAAGGAAGTCAAGTCAACCATCTTGTGCTTGACTCAATCCCAAAGTTAACACCAGTCTGAATATTTCTATTAAGTGGCTGTGCGATGGCGTACGGGCTTCTTCCCGTAGAGATGGTGTTTAACTGCCTTCAACAAACCCCATGTCGGCTTCGCTTGACAAACAAACAAGCTACACATCCAAGTCTGTGATCCAACATGGATGATTTTTGAGAAGTGCCACCAGTCGTCTTGAAGTTTTTGCTAGCGCCACCTGTAGTACTGGAGAGCCCTTCCATGTACGCCACAGCTGATATGAAACTGCAATCAGCGTGCCATCATGCAAGCTCACAAAAGTGGTTTTGTCAGTCCTTGCAGACGCCGTCCCGTCACTGTCTCTGTCGGAAGTACATTCTGTGCCCTTCGGTGCACTTTAGCCCGAGTTTCTGAATTTCTAAGAACCACAGAGCTGCAGTGCTTCAAAAACAGGAAGGAAGGAAAGAAAGCTGCTTCTTCCTCAGCAAGCATTTCACAGGAGGAAAAATACAAACAGATCAAGATCAAATTCACTCAATATTCATCTTAATAATGTATGTGCTTTTCTAAATATTAAGACATGCACAGACTTTGACTAAAAAAATAAAATATGATTCAGAAGTCAGTATTCAAACTTCAGGCATCATAGAAGAGGTTTGATTCAGTATCAGATTAATAAAAGATCCATAATCTGAGCAACAAACCGTTAATAATGGTGAAAGAAGGCTGACAAGGACGCTACATAAACACTGCCTATATATATTATATTTGCCCCCACCTAGCTAAACTAGCTAACTAACCAACCCATAAAGATAGAGCTACAAATTCCAAACCACATGTTGCTTTCCAATTCCATAACGTCAAACTGACAAACCATGAACAATTTTCCGTCTTCTTCTTCCAAAAGGACAAAATATTAAGTTAATATCCTTTAATTCAGCGCTCCTACTCTGACTAGCAACACTTTTACCAGCTTACTGCTTGCTAACAGTAGCTTAGCTTGCTACGCTAATGGTTTACCGTTTGAACTGGCCTTACCTACTGTTGATAGCACTCAAGATCCGGCAGAGCTTCCGTCAGTTCGTCGTCATGTTTTAGCAGATTATTTTAAAAATACAATTCGCTCATTTTTGTTTGTTATGTCCAAAAAAACAACAAGGCCTCAGGCGCCAAATTTTGACGCGAATCTGACCAATTCATACCGGGATTACACCACCACACCCATACTGATATTGGAGTAGAGCAACAATCAGGCGAAGGGGGGAATCGACAAAACTAAACGAAACGTTTTATTACAAACGCGTTAGAAATAGTAAAAATCGATCAAAAATAGAAACAATATAAAGAATATTATACGTTTCAGTGCATTTTTTCCTGAATAATCGTGATTCTTAACCAGGTATGCACTATGAATCAGTTATTAACCCCCTGTTATGAGAATGGTATGGTCCATCAGCTTCCTCAATTATCAAAATGACTGAACTAGCGTAACGGATGGATGAACTTCTGGAGTCGACTCCGGTTCGGTATCCAATTTTAGACACTGGAAATCAAGTGAGTCGATTCAGTGAGTCGATTCCACAAATTAAAGCCCAGTAAGAGCAAGAAAAGTGATATTAATGTACTATTATGACAGTTCTAACAACAACAACAACAACAGTAATAATAATAATAATAATAATAATAATGGCAACAACAACAATAATAATAATAATAATAATAATAAGGTAGTGCAGTGGTTCACACTTCCACCTCACAGCAAGAAAGTTCTGGAATTGAACCTGCCCGGGGCCTTTCCGTGTGAACTTGGCCTATGTGGGTTTCCTCTGGGTACTCTGGTTTCCTCCCACAGTTCAAACACATACAGATTAGATCAACTAGCTACTCTAGATTGTCCAGAATGTGAGTGTGAATGGCTGTCTGTCTCTGTGTGTCATCTCATCTCATTATCTCTAGCCGCTTTATCCTGTTCTACAGGGTCGCAGGCAAGCTGGAGCCTATCCCAGCTGACTATGGGCGAAAGGCGGGGTACACCCTGGACAAGTCGCCAGGTCATCACAGGGCTGACACATAGACACAGACAACCATTCACACTCACATTCACACCTACGGTCAATTTAGAGTCACCAGTTAACCTAACCTGCATGTCTTTGGACTGTGGGAGAAACCGGAGCACCCGGAGGAAACCCACGCGGACATGGGGAGAACATGCAAACTCCACACAGAAAGGCCCTCGCCGGCCCCGGGGCTTGAACCCAGGACCTTCTTGCTGTGAGGCGACAGCGCTAACCACTACACACCCCTGTCTCTGTGTGTTAGCCCTTAACAGACTGGTGACCTGTCCAGGGTGTACCCTGGCTCTCACCCAAATTCAGCTGGTATTGTCTCCAGCTCACCTGCGACCTGCAATGGATAAGTGACATACGTAGATCATGAATTAATGATTGAATTAATTAACTAACTCTCCTACAAGGGCGGCACGGTGGTGTAGTGGTTAGCGCTGTCGCCTCACAGCAAGAAGGTCCGGGTTCGAGCCCCGTGGCCGGCGAGGGCCTTTCTGTGCGGAGTTTGCATGTTCTCCCCGTGTCCGCGTGGGTTTCCTCCGGGTGCTCCGGTTTCCCCCACAGTCCAAAGACATGCAGGTTAGGTTAACTGGTGACTCTAAATTGACCGTAGGTGTGAATGTGAGTGTGAATGGTTGTCTGTGTCTATGTGTCAGCCCTGTGATGACCTGGCGACTTGTCCAGGGTGTACCCCGCCTTTCGCCCGTAGTCAGCTGGGATAGGCTCCAGCTTGCCTGCGACCGTGTAGAACAGGATAAAGCGGCTAGAGATAATGAGATGAGAACTCTCCTACAATATTACACAATTTTAGATTTTACTACAAAGCTTTGGAATCAGCTCTTACTTCCTAGCCCGGGTGTTGTGTATGTACAGTATGTGTATTTGGATTCTGGCATCAATCTAAGTTTGACACCGAAATGAATAGCATGGCTTATGATAAACTGTAATTAAGAAAGTGGCATGGTGCATAGAAAAAGCCATGAACTTTATACTACATGGTACCATTTTCCCCACAACTGTAGGAAATAATTCATTATAATTTAATCCAAATCAAGAAAAAAAAAATACACCTTGTATTTTACTTGGGAGGTGCCTGTGCAGAGCTGTATGGCAGCAGCATTTGTGTAACAGGGTTTGTGTGGGTTTTAGGTGGCTCTATGAACTACAGTTATGGTTATAATCACATTTTCAAAGCCACATCCTTTTGGGTGGGAGCTTTACTACCACACATAGAAACAAATACCACTTCACTGGCTGCTTGGATTTATTTACACATCACCATGATTATACACCAGATTAAGGAGGAAAAACAAAAAAGTCCATCATGAAATCTTAAAAAATTTATTATTGTGGCACATCATAGCATAGTCTTACTTTTATGGATTGGAGCATGTTTCATACAGTTTCATTCACCCACCAGGACACAGGACACTTCATCAAGACTAGTTTTACACTCTGCACCCCATAAATCCAAGACATACCAAACTCCATGTGTATTAATCATAGGAAAGTGGTTTATTAGTCTTACCTAATGATGCTGGTCTACGTGCTGGTCCCTAATGGAGTATGTCCTTCTCAATGTAGTGTGTGTTTCCTGTATGGAACAGAGTGCTGGCACCGTGGAGGACTAACGGGTCCACAGCGGGTTTATGCCAGCCTGGGTGGAGGGGTGTGAGCTCCCAGAGAGCCTTAAAGAGACAAAACCCACAGCAACAGGACACAAGAGACAAATGTGGCAAGATATTAAGTCTGTCGTTTAACCTTGATCTTATCTGTTCGGTGTGGAAATTAAATAAACACTATGACTGTCTGTGATTTGATGGATAAGGTCAAATACACAGCTTTATTTACAAGCCATAAATAAAAAGCATCAAGTTTATTTATGGCTTATAATGACCAATTTCCTATTAAGATGCATAAAAACGTGTCTTAACTGACTAAATTAAATTATGTCAAAATATTTCAAAATATTTTACACACACACACGGCCTACGTATCTATAAATAGGACAGGAAAAAGAGATCAAAAATATCACATTCACTGGATATGAGCAATCGTGCGCTCTGATTGGCTACTCTACTACTAGGATATCAGCTCATATACAGTGAGTAGAGAAAAACAAAATGGCGGAGCGTGTTGCTGAACCAGCCGAGGACGAAATAAAGACTCTACTCGAAAACAAAACCCCAAAATTTGTTATCAAGTATTTAAAAGAAACAGAAACAGCTAAAAGAATACAGGGTTGTTGTTTTTTTCTCCCAATAGCACGTGTTCCACACTCCAGCCTAGTCGGTGGCAATAATGCACCTTTAAGTTGGTTTGCCAACCGCCCAAAAAATCCTAAAGAAGAAGTAGAAGAAGAAGAAAACCCCAAAAAATGCAACAAAAAAAAAAGCGCAACAAAATATGGAATAAAAATATTTGATGGTAAGAACGTATCTTTTTTTATTTTTCAAGAATTGTTATTTATTATAATTTCACAAATTGCTCCTGTCATTTCGCCGGTTTGTTTACATTCTAAGCGGATTTTGTCGAACATTTTGTATCAAGTTTTTATTTATCGAATTTGCAAAAAATAAAAATAAAAATGCTCTGTTGTTCAAAATCCAGTGAATGTGGATAGAATAAAACAGTTATTCCACTCAATCTCATCGTACATGGATTATAGCTGACTCGGTGCTACGCGCCTCGTCGGCTATCAGCTCATGTACGACTCGATTTTGTGGAATAACTCTTAAATATATTGCGCCAAAATCCTAATATCAATTAAAGAGAATTTTTCAGTTAAAGAACTGATTAAATGCAACATCAGGGAAAAATGGTTCATGGTGAAGTTTTCTGTAAGGAGACGTTTATCTTAACATTTATGGAAGGAGTCTCCAGTGTCAGTGCTTCAGGACGGAGGAGTTGACATTTTGTGATTTCTCAGTAACAGGACAAACTATGGGTTTTTTGTCTTATTGACTTAAAAAAGAGAGAGAGAGAGAGAGAGAGAGAGAGAGAGAGAGAGAGAGAGAGAGAGAGAGCCCTACTGCCCTCTATCTGTGTAATGGAATGACTGTTTATAGCTGCTATAATGTGAGAGAACAGAAACTAACCTGTTTGGTGGCTGTTCCACAACTTTAAACATAACTATAAGTGGATTTAAAAAAAGAACAATTCTTTAATTAAGCCATCAAGATGTGGCTGCTATTGGTTTAAAAAAAAAACACTTTGGGGTGGAAATAGTATCCTTTGATATCGCAATAATAATAATAATAATAATAATAATAATAATAATAATAAAACACACAAATACGAGTCATTATGAATCTTAAAATATCACTTTAATATCAGTAATAAATACAGGGTCATATCTCAGCTCTTTAAATTACATGACTTATTTACAAAACAGTCCCAGAGGTTATTTGAAGTATTCTAACATGCTGAATGTTCATTTTATACAACTTTTAATATTCCAAATCTACCAGAATAATCAGATGCTTTTTCTCCAATAAATAGTTCATAGGTGTTGCATTATGAGCTGTGAATTATGTCATTAACGCAGTGGTGATATGACACTGAATATTCAGTTATCATTGCGAGAAAGCAGATCAAGTATTTACACATAAGATTAAAAACTGTAGGTTCAGAATTCAGATACATTACAGGCGGTTATACTGTACATGCTCGGCCACGTCGTCATATCACTTCATTTGGATTAAAAAGGAAAATAAATAGTTTTTTGGGGGCTTTTTTAATATGCAGTGTTTGAAATAGATATTAGATTCCAGTGTATAAGTTTCAGATAATGCTTTCATACAAAGCAGTTATAAAGAAGTTTAATAATAATAATAATAATAATAATAATAATAATAATAATAATACAAACAAATAGCCTATGGCTTGCATAGTTGTATCTTAATTAAAAATGTATTCATGCGAGTAACCCTTACAGTAAAGTCACTCAAACTTCACGTGTTTTTTAAGCATTACAGGCTATATCAACATTTTTCACATGCAAATAAATCAAAATTAAAAAAATTAATTTATCCAATCCAATTTCACATGGAGTGAATGTGATGTCATTTTAACCTGCTTTATTTTTCCTTCACATGATTCGTTTTACGTTAATTTTTTCATACAGTCGATAGTGCACGTTTTTATTTTTCCAAATATTTATTTTTATTACATTTATTTTTTAATTTTATTGTGTTCAGGCATGTTTTAATATTCACACGTTTTTTTTGGGGGGGTCCAGATTCATTTATTTTTACATTTTAATATCACATGTCATGGACACGTGCTTTTATTTCGCCATGTGTTTTTTTTTCATTCATGATTCATTCATTTTTACAATTTAATCTCTTACATTTTCTTTCAAGGGACAGGTACAGTCATTTTCAGATCTTCCCCTCACCACCACCCCGATGAATTGTTTATTTTCTTATTAATTTTTCACATTTTTATTTTTCAACATGTGATTTTCCGGGCGGCACGGTGGTGTAGTGGTTAGCGCTGTCGCCTCACAGCAAGAAGGTCCTGGGTTCGAGCCCCGGGGCTGGCGAGGGCCTTTCTGTGTGGAGTTTGCATGTTCTCCCCGTGTCCGCGTGGGTTTCCTCCGGGTGCTCCGGTTTCCCCCACAGTCCAAAGACATGCAGGTTAGGTTAACTGGTGACTCTAAATTGACCGTAGGTGTGAATGTGAGTGTGAATGGTTGTCTGTGTCTATGTGTCAGCCCTGTGATGACCTGGCGACTTGTCCAGGGTGTACCCCGCCTTTCGCCCATAGTCAGCTGGGATAGGCTCCAGCTTGCCTGCGACCCTGTAGAAGGATAAAGCGGCTAGAGATAATGAGATGAGATGAGATGAACATGTGATTTTCCCACGATTCAACACATTTCACATGTTAATTTTAGTGTCTTATTTTTTGACAGTAATTAGTTAATTTCCACATGCGGATAAGCGGCAGAAAATGGATGGATGGATGGATGGATGGATTTCCACATGTAATGACATTATTACTGACGTGTGAAATGTTGAGACTTTTCCTTTCAAAGAAGCGCCCCTCTATTTCCTTTCTCATTCCCTCCTTGATCACTTTTGCTTTAAAAGAAAATTCTACATATTATTATATATATGACCCTAAAATGCTCTTCAATTGACCTTTGACCCTCTAAATTCCAGTCATTGCAGGTGATGGTGCTTGTTTTTGTCAACCGTATGTACAGTATTTGGGAACTGGTTGAGTATCTGCTTGGCCTTTTGTGCTATTGCACATTCATACATTTCCCCACTTTCAATATGATGCTGTAGCTTGGGTTGTTGTTTTTTTTGGTTTTTTTTTTGCTGTGACCTTTCAAGCGAGGCGTTTGAAGTCGGCCTCCTGCGAAGCCTGCGAGCTCTGCGCAGTCAAAAGGGAGCGCTGGAACACAGATGGCTCAGGGCAACACATCCTGCTGGCACACCTGGGCACATGACATGCCTCAGAGGGACTGCTGTGTCCTAAGGAGAGACACTCTTAATGTCACTCATCACCCCAGGGTCATAATGGTGACGTGGCGTAACAACAGTGCCATCGTGTGGCAAAAAAATGGAACTGAACTGTAGCTCGACGAACCCTGCGTTCTATAGATCATCCAAGATATGAAATGGAGTGATGAAGCTAATGCAGGAACAAATAGTGCAGCTCATAGCTACTAGTTCAGTATGTCTATACAAAATTGAGTGCAAAAATTTGCATCCCCCTTGATTCCCCCTGCTCATTTTCCCTATAAAATAGGACTCTTTGTATATAAACCTGTTATAACATACATACTGAATATTTAATCAGCCATTACAGTGCCTAGCATAAGTATTCACCTCAACTATACAGATGTTTTCAGTATTATGTGCTATTTTGTTTAGATTCATGATATCCATCCATTTCTGTTTCGTCCATTTCAATTCCACTAAAACGTGTTCTAGGAAAAGTTCAAGGGGGTGAATACTTATGCAAAGCATCATGGTGTATGATTTGGATAGATCTGAGGTTATTAAAGGTCATGTGCTAACCGTACATGTGTTTTCTCAGTGCGATAATTTGGTTCATATTCAAGGATATAAACAGCATTTACATTTTACAATGCCATAGGAAAGACCATATTCTGAATTAGTCTTCTCTGAAATGTGCTTGTGAATGTGCTCTCGCTTTCTCTCTCTTGCTCAGTTAGCATCTCCTGAAACCCCCTTGTACAGTGGTGCTTGAAAGCTTGTGAACCCTTTAGAATTTTCTATATTTCTGCATAAATATGACCTAAAACATCATCAGATTTTCACACAAGTCCTAAAAGTAGATAAAGAGAACCCAGTTAAACAAATGAGACAAAAATATTATACTTGGTCATTTATTTATTGAGGAAAATGATCCAATATTACATATCTGTGAATGGCAAAAGTATGTGAACCTTTGCTTTCAGTATCTGGTGTGACCCCCTTGTGCAGCAATAACTGCAACTAAACGTTTGCGGTAACTGTTGATCAGTCCTGCACACCGGCTTGGAGGAATTTTAGCCCGTTCCTCCGTACAGAACAGCTTCAACTCTGGGATGTTGGTGGGTTTCCTCACATGAACTGCTCGCTTCAGGTCCTTCCACATTTCGATTGGATTAAGGTCAGGACTTTGACTTGGCCATTCCAAAACATTCACTTTATTCTTCTTTAACCATTCTTTGGTAGAATGACTTGTTTGCTTAGGGTCTTTGTCTTGCTGCATGACCCACCTTCTCTTGAGATTCAGTTCATGGACAGATGTCCTGACATTTTCCTTTAGAATTCGCTGGTATAATTCAGAATTCATTGCTCCATCAATGATGGCAAGCCGTCCTGGCCCAGATGCAGCAAAACAGGCCCAAACCATGATACTACCACCACCATGTTTCACAGATGGGATAAGGTTCTTATGCTGGAACCCAGTGTTTTCCTTTATGCAAACATAACGCTTCTAATTTAAACCAAAAAGTTCTATTTTGGGGGCGGCACGGTGGTGTAGTGGTTAGCGCTGTCGCCTCACAGCAAGAAGGTCCTGGGTTTGAGCCCCAGGGCCGGCGAGGGCCTTTCTGTGTGGAGTTTGCATGTTCTCCCCGTGTCCGCGTGGGTTTCCTCCGGGTGCTCCGGTTTCCCCCACAGTCCAAAGACATGCAGGTTAGGTTAACTGGTGACTCTAAATTGACCGTAGGTGTGAATGTGAGTGTGAATGGTTGTCTGTGTCTATGTGTCAGCCCTGTGATGACCTGGCGACTTGTCCAGGGTGTACCCCGCCTTTCACCCGTAGTCAGCTGGGATAGGCTCCAGCTTGCCTGCGACCCTGTAGAAGGATAAAGCGGCTAGAGATAATGAGATGAGATGAGATGAGATGAGTTCTATTTTGGTCTCATCTGACCACAAAACATTTTTCCAATAGCCTTCTGGCTTGTCCATGTGATCTTTAGCAAACTGCAGACAAGCAGCAATGTTCTTTTTGAAGAGCAGTGGCTTTCTCCTTGCAACCCTGCCACACATACCATTGTTGTTCAGTGTTCTCCTGATGGTGGACTCATGAACATTAACATTAGCCAATGTGAGCGAGGCCTTCAGTTGCTTAGAAGTTACCCTGGGGTCCTTTGTGACCTCGCCGACTATGACATGCCTTGCTCTTGGAGTGATCATTGTTGGTCGACCACTCCTGGGGAGGGTAACGATGGTCTTGAATTTCCTCCATTTGTACACAATCTGTCTGACTGTGGATTGGTAAAGTCCAAACTCTTTAGAGATGGTTTTGTAACCTTTTCCAGCCTGATGAGCATCAACAATGCTTTTTCTGAGGTCCTCAGAAATCTCCTTTGTTCGTGCCATGATACACTTCCACAAACATGTGTTGTGAAGATCAGACTTTGATAGATCCCTGTTCTTTAAATAAAACAGGGTGCCCACTCACACCTGATTGTCATCCCATTGACTGAAAACACCTGGCTCTAATTTCACCTTCAAATTAACTGCTAATCCGAGAGGTTCACATACTTTTGCCACTCACAGATATGTAATATTGGATCATTTTCCTCAATAAATAAATGACCAAGTATAATATTTTTGTCTCATTTGTTTAACTGGGTTCTCTTTATCTACTTTTAGGACTTGTGTGAAAATCTGATGATGTTTTAGGTCATATTTATGCAGAAATATAGAAAATTCTAAAGGGTTCACAAACTTTCAAGCACCACTCTATATATAAAATCCACACCTTCCTCTGTACAAATTGCAACTCAGTTGCAGACACACCAGCAGAAATACAAATAAATAAATCACACCAAAAGCGCTTGGTGTGTGTCATACGGCCTTCACTAACATTTTAAAAAGCCCAGCGTTGCAGCTGCACTCATCCCTTTAGTGTTTTTCTTTTTTCTTCAGGTTCAGGGTCCCATGTCCACATTGAAAGCACGCATGAGGAGGTCGAGATCGCCGATGCTGGCGGCGTGGAACAGCTCCGGGAGGTCCATGAGTGACAGAGCGATGCGCAGCGCTCCCCAGATGCTGCTGGACATCACCTGGTGGCTCCTGCTTTTCCTCTGCTGGTTCAGAGCCGTCAAGAAATTATTCACCGCCTCCCTGAACGAAAGAAGAGCAACCTCAGACAATGACATTAGATTTATGTTTAAATGACAAATACAGCCCTGGGAGCTTGTTTAGGTAAAAAATACGAAGCTGTACAGAGACCAGACGGCGACTTTTTTCCCCGAACATACCCTCATTTGTGAGATTTAAAGGGGAACTGAAGACAAATTAGCGGCGGCACGGTGGTGTAGTGGTTAGCGCTGTCGCCTCACAGCAAGAAGGTCCTGGGTTCGAGCCCCGGGGCCGGCGAGGGCCTTTCTGTGCGGAGTTTGCATGTTCTCCCCGTGTCCGCGTGGGTTTCCTCCGGGTGCTCCGGTTTCCCCCACAGTCCAAAGACATGCAGGTTAGGTTAACTGGTGACTCTAAATTGACCGTAGGTGTGAATGTGAGTGTGAATGGTTGTCTGTGTCTATGTGTCGGCCCTGTGATGACCTGGCGACTTGTCCAGGGTGTACCCCGCCTTTCGCCCGTAGTCAGCTGGGATAGGCTCCAGCTTGCCTGCGACCCTGTAGAAGGATAAAGCGGCTAGAGATAATGAGATGAGAATATATATCAGTCCATATGTCAAAGCGATGGCCGTAAACGAGATTCATTGAGACTTGTGTGAGACATCATAGGACAGAAGTAAAACGTGAGCTCATTGGCAAAATGAAAAAACGCTTTCGGACACTAGTCGTCACGCAGGTATTTACGTCATTACTGTTGCACAATTAAAACGTGCCATATCAGTCGGCTGGTGGGGTTTCAAAATAATAAATACATGCGTGTGTTTTTGTGATAAATCCATATTATACTGAGCGCATTTCCCACATTAATCAATACAAAGTCCCTGCAGCTTTCAGTTCTTTTAAATCAAGGCTGAATACTTTCTTCTTTGCCGCTGCCTTTTATTAAATCAAATTTGAGACTTTTAATTTGATTTTTTTCAGCGTGACCGCAATGCATGATGGGATATATTGCTTTGATTAGTGACCATCGTTGTACACTACTTTTTGTGATGCATTGTGGGATACTCTGAGTGCACTATATAGGGTGTAAATAATCCTCACTAAGGTTTCAGACAGCACTATAAAATGGCGTCCTCACTATATAGGGAGCGATTTTGGACACAGGGAAAGTGACCAACATCTGCCAACGCTGTCAAAAGACGCGCGCGCCCTCTTTTGAATGCTGACGTAATCAAGCCGGAAGTTTTGTTTGTTTTGATAGCAATCAGGAAAGTTTGAAAAAAGTAGGCAGTAATCGTCATTTAAACTCGTTTTTGTGCAATATTTCGTTTAGAAAACAGTTTTCAAAATGGCGGCACTGATACCTGGCTGACATTTCACGTTTCGAAGTCTCGCACAAGTCTCGTGAAGATCGCGCGGATAAGCGACGCCTGCGGTGGACCAAACAAACTAAATTCAACACGGCTAAAAAACGAACAGGCCGATAAGTATAATATTTGATTGCAATTAGTTGCCAATACAAGTCACGATATAAGGTTACTAAAACCGAAAACGTAATTGAATAACACGTTAATTAAGAAATAAAGCAAGTTTAAAAATGACTTCAGTTCCCCTTTAAAGGTGCTGATTGTAGGTTTTACTGCCCTCTGCTGGCTGTGAGATGTATTGTTTTTACACACTGCCAAAAAAAAAAAAAAATCAAACCTATATACCACAGCGAGTGAAAATATCTACAATCAAATAAACGGCATTATTAAGCCTATTTCTAGATATATTTACAGACTGTTTATCTTCGAGCTACAAATAAACACTTTAAGCACAATTATCAATAAGACAAAACAATTTCAAGCTTGTGGTTCGTAAAAATGTCAAGCGAGGCTTAATAATCTTACTTGTAGTATAATTATAAAAACATTGGATGAATAAATGCCTTTAGTATAAATACGCAGGTGATTACAGAAAATCGCGCATGCTGATTGGTTGAAAAATTCCGACTATAAAGCAAAGGGTCGTCTGACACCAAATACTGACTTTGTTTCATTTATTATGGCTTACTGCTTACTGTTTATAGTATTTTTTTTAATGTTGAAACATTTCATTTCATTATTTCTAAGCAATTTTTGGTCATCAGCATTTCTTTACATGTGCCCAAGACTTTTGCACAGGACTGTACTGTATATTTGCCAAAAAAGAGAAAAAACAAAAAGAGTGAAACAAACACTGTGTTTTTTCACAAGTTTTAAGCAACGGTCAAATGATATGGTTTTCTGGGCCGATATTGATACTGATAACGATTATTAGTCATCAAGGACACTGATAAGTGATAATGGCTGATATTCATTTACCATAAATTTGATATTTGTCGTTTGAAAATGTCCAAGAATTCAAGTCTTAGTCACGACTTACAGTGTAATATTTAATATTAGAACATGATGATAAATAATCCAAGTATTTTGAAAAAAAAAACAGTGCTAAAAGTGATATGAGATATGGAGCACATTGTGCTTGTTCTTTCCTTTCACTGTGGAAGCGAACGCTGGTGCTGCTTTCACAAGATGCCCATCATCGGGAAAATAAAACCTGAATATCGGCTCTGATTATCGTTCGAGCCCCAGTTAAAGTTTAGTACTCAGTGAGTTCAGATCCTTCACAAGTAGTAAACTCTGTCAATAAAACTTTTCGTCACGATATAATCTGTATACAGTATACTGTGTGAGAGCGTTCACTAATAGTATTAGCCTCGAACATCTTTCTAGTTTAAGCTGTTGTAGTTTCATGTACAGGGATTAGTGGTGGACGTTCCAGACAAAATTCCCATTCATATTTCTTAAATTTATGTTTGAATATTACTATAAATACGGAGGTGATTATAGAAAATCGTGCGTGCTGATTGGTCGAGAAATTCGGACTATTTCTCAATAATCACCTCAAGCGACTCACAAAATGGCAGCCTATGGTGGCTTCGTCACCGTAAGTGAGGAAGAATTACAAATGATGAAAAAAATTTTTGTTCCTAAAAGCACTAAAGATGCTACGAAGTTTGATCTAAAACTATTCAAAGGGAAGGTGGAATTGTGATTTATTTTATCGATTTCAAAACAAAATATTTTATGTGACTCGGCATAGATAAGTGACACAAGTCTGCGCCGCACCTTTATTACATTTACATATACTGTACATTTACACACACACACACACACACACACACACACACACACACACATATATGTATGTATATATGTGTATACATATATATATACACACACATATATATGTATACATACATACATTATATATATATATATATATATATATATATATATAATATATTCTTCTCCAATATTATTCATCGATATTCACTTCACCTTCGGCAAATCATTTTTAAATATTCAAGATATTTTCACATGCTAGGATTTCATTATATTCTATACACACTCTGTTAAACCTACATATCTCGTGTGTTGTCATTTAAAGAAACGCAGCTTTCTTCCTGGGGATGGGGTTCATTTCTAGACCAGAAAAATGTCAACACCAATTGATTACGAACATGTTCCACACACATATTTCCATACTGATGCACTGTATAAGGATTATATCACGCTGCGGTACGGTACACGGTCCTCTCTGGTCCGTGTTACCTGTGTGCTCCCAGGTTGATGCAGCTGATGCCGAGGTTGTATCTGGAGCGGATGAAGCCGGGCTGCAGCTCCAGAGCTCGGGTGTAGGCCTCAACAGCCTCCTCGCTGCGGTCTCCGTTAGCCAGAGTCGCCCCCAGACGGTTCCAGAGCAGATAGTCCTGAGAGACACAGCGCCTTTGTGTTAGTGAAATGTAGGGAATAAGTTCTATATATGCAGTGGCACGTGTCATAAATTCATTGTATGATAACCATTTGAACTATACATTTACAGTGTCTTTCAGCCCTGTAGTGAAGCACGGTGGTGGCAGCATTATGTTAAAGCGCTATCTTTGGCCTCTTGCTTGCTTCTCTGACTAATTCCTTCCTTTACCAGGACTTGATTTTTTTTAAATAATATATTTAATGGTGCTCTATGGGATGGTCAAAGCTTGGGGAATTTTTTATAACCAAACCCAAATTGATAATTTTTCAAAAGTTTGCTCTTGATTTGTTTTGATATTGTTTTTTTTTTTTTTTTTCTGTCACACCTTTGTCTTGGATTTCTTTTTGCCCTGATTCCCTATAAAGTGGCCTTGGGCTTTAGATACGAGCTACACAAATAACATTTATTGATGAACGTTCAGGGTCAGTTTTGGGATTTCAACCTATAACCATTTGCACTGTCAGAAAATAAAGTACATTATTGCACCTTTAGGGTACAACGGCTTGTCACTGGATCAGTACCCTCTAAGGTACTCATTTGTCCCATTTATATACTGCTTGGGAACATATGCACCTTTTTGGCTCTAAAAAGGTACACGTAGTTACCTTGAGGTCCAATAATGAGCCCTAGGGGATACGATATTGTAGACTGTACCTTTCGGGGGCAGAAATGGACTCCTATTGTACCCCTGTTTCTGCCAGTGTGGTCTCAAAACACAGACTCTTAACAGATGAGCTCATGAGTGATCCCCAACAGCTGTCTTGCACTAGAATGATGGTTTAGAGGTCACGGAAACACACACTCCTGTTCGCTCACCTCAGGCCGTACAGACAGCGCTGCATTAAAGGCGTCCACAGCTTTATCAAACTCAGAGCTGAGGTTAAAAAGCACACCGAGTCCCGTCTGCAGGTCAGGGTCCACGCAGCCCGGGTTCTGCTGCATGGCTTCCTGATAAAGCTCTAACACCTCCACCAGCTGGGAGCTACACACACACACACACACACACACACACACACACACACACACACACACACACACACACACACACACACACACACACATCATAAATTCTCATAAAGGTACAGAAATACAGTGTGGAATACACAACTCTGTTAGCCTTTTGGCATTATTTTACACCATCACATGCTTATAAATGTGTCCCGGGCTACCAGAATGAGCAGGAGGGTCTGTTAGTACGACACAGATGGTGGTTGTGTGTTTGAGTAAAACTAATGGCCCTGTCATTCAGTTCATGTAGACCCCTTCGCAGTAAACGTCATTCATACGTAAGCGGAAATTGCGCGCGCAGCCTGGACCCAAAAAAGACTCAGAAATGCCTAGTTATTGTGTTTTTGGGTGTCAGAATCGTAGCAGTGATGGGGTTAAAATGTTCAGAATTCCAGCAGGATCTCACCCATTCCAAAAAAATCGCCGATGTCTATGGCTACAAGCCATCAAACGTGTAGACTGGGATGAAGACACCATCAAAAATGCGCAGGTTTGCAGCGCCCACTTCATCACAGGTAAGATCAGGCTTTTTATTAAATCTTTCTTTTTTATTCTTTCTAGTCTTTGTTTATTGATGTAGCAAAATACTTTGGTAACGTTTGTCTGATTAGCTGGGTCATAGTTACACAATGTAATGAATATTGTTAGCATGTTAACTTAGCTTTGCATGCAATTTTGTTTGTAGGAGAGGTCTCGCTTGACTCAAGCAGTCCAGATTTTGTGCCATCATTATTTGTGTATGCCGAAAATCACAATTTTAAAGCAAGGATGGAAAGGTAAAATTGTGTGCCCTCACTCTAAATGCCAACTTACGTTGACTGCTCTAACCTAGCTCCCGCCCCGTTCAGTTTCATTTCTGCTCTCTGCCTCTCGCTTTTTACGCAGCTCTGATTTCTCTTAGCTGCACTCTTTACACTATCACTCCTTTCATGCCATTACCTCCTGCAAATTGCTGTTTAGTGTTGGTATTTGCTGTTGTAGCTAAAGCCACATTGCCATCACATCACTGGCATAATTTGATTAAAACAAAATTAATATGAATGTCCCATTGTTAATCAAGTTGTACATGCCCGCACATAACATAATCATATGCATCTAAAGACTTGTAGGCACGAAGTTTTTCGTGGGTGTACACTGAAGTCTTGTCAATAAGGTACGAGTATATATCTGGCCATTGTATACCAGGGAACTTACTAACATCGTCCGTCCACTCTTTAATTAAATACGGATCCGGTAGGCGATGTCCACTTGTTAGAGTTAACTTATTTATGTAGCATTCTCGATCTTGTAACGACAATTGTTTGGCATAATCTGACAGCTCATAATGCCGGTCTATGGGCAGCGCCATTGTTTCTGGGTCCAGGTTGCGCGCGCATCCTGGCAACAGTCGGTTTGTTTACAAACATGCGAAGGGGTCTATTGAGGTTTTTCACCCACGTGACCAAGTCATGTGAGGCTGCCATTTTGGACGTCACGGCTCGAATCAGTTTGAATGTGAGGAAGGCGACAAACGAAAAGCATAAAAGAAAAAGGAGCGAGATGCAGAAAACACCTTCACTATCCAGCGACGTAGGGCATTTACAGGGCGAGCAGAGGGAGAGGTATTAGCAAAAATTGAGGTTAGCAGGCTTAGAGAACGACGTTTACCTGCTTCCACCAGGATTGTTCTCTTATGTATGGAAGTACACGAAGCCCTCGTCTTTACCTGACTTCGGCCCACATGATCTGTATACCTATGTCGTTAAAAACCCATCGCCATACGCAGGTATTGATCTGAAAGCGTATAAGAGTTTGGATGCCTACAAATATTTTGTGTCAGGCTGGGTAACATGCCTACATCAGCGGGTCGTCCCTGGAGCCGGTGGTCGCCATCTGATTACAGCTAAGGTTTGTTCACATTTTCATTTACTTTCGGTCCTCAGGATAAACAAAATGTTATTAAATGTCATTGAAATAACTTCTTAGTCTGTTGAGACATGGCCCGTTATAAATTTGCTGTTACCAGGCAATGGCCAAGAACTGTATTATTAGGGTCGGTGTCTGTGTTGTAGCAGTGTACTAGCAGCTAGCTGTTAGCACTAGCTAATGTCAACAACATCATAGCTGGTATGTTACTGTAGCAATGTTTACATTCAGTCATTTGGATGACTGTTAAAACCTTTCAGTCTCAAGTTTTTCCTTTACTGTATTTACTAGTTTACTGTAATTATGAACCGGCAGCTATTTACACCGGATCCAGTGTAAATAGCTGCCGGAGCGCGCTCCGGCTTGCTCCCCCTCAAATTAAGCAGCGCGCTCCGGCTTGCTCCCGGAGCACTCCGGGAGCAAGCCGGAGCACGCTGCTTAATTTGAGGGGGAGCAAGCCGGAACGTGCTCCGGAACCTCGGCCGGAGCACTCCGGGAGCAAGCCGGAGTGCGCTCCGGAACCTCGGCCGGAGCACTCCGGGAGCAAGCCGGAGCGCGCTGCTTAATTTGAGGGGGAGCAAGCCGGAGCGTGCTCCAGCAGCTATTTACACTGGATCCGGTGTAAATAGCTGCCGGATCATAATTACAGTAAACTAGTAAATACAGTAAAGCAGTGGTTCTCAACCGGGGGGGCGCGCCCCCCTGGTGGGGCGCGGAGGTACTCCAGGGGGGTTGCGAGTAGGCTTCATGTATGGAGGAAAAAAAAATCTGGGGCTAACAGGCTATAGTAGCTAAGCAGATGCAACACATTTACCCATGTCAAAATGCAGGACATTGGACTATTACATACAAATCAATACTATTATAAAATCTATCATCAATCTATCATAAAATCTTGTGTGTAGGTTATTTTAAGCCCGTGACGCGAACATGACGCAACGTCACGTGAGTGAGTCTGCATACCGTGGCCACCGTGTGAGTGCTTGCCACACACACACTAGTCTGGTTTCTTGCCGAGTTAACTCGTGCCGACTCTCGCTAGTCTACTATCATCAATCCATCGATACAGCGCAAAACCCAAACAGTCTTTTTAAAGACTACTACCCCACACTGTATTTTTGCTTTCCCCATTTCAGTTCTACCCAAATAATTTGTTGTTTTCTTACTGCTAGTCTACTATGGATAATGCTACTACTGCTGCTACTACTACTACTACTACTACTACTACTACTACTAATAATAATAATGATAATAATAATAATAATCTAGCCCAGGTCTATCTATCTATCTATCTATCTATCTATCTATCTATCTATCTATCTATCTATCTATCTATCTATCGGTCGATATAAGGTGCTGTAGGCCGGGTGGCGTCACTGCGGGTGAGTGTGTTTGGGGGGGGGGGGGGGGGGGATGGGGGCGGGGCGAGAAGAGGGGCCCCCAACTGCAATGAACCAGCTTTGGTGGGGCCCAGGTTGCAAAAGGTTGAGAACCCCTGCAGTAAAGGAAAAACTTGAGACTGAAAGGTTTTAACAGTCATCCAAATGACTGAACGTAAACATTGCTACAGTAACATACCAGCTACTATGTTGTTGACATTAGCTAGCTTGACCTTCAAAATGGCGGACACCGGGGCGTCATGTGACCCTGTGACGTCAGGTGAAAAACCTCAATACAGTCCTGTGCAAAAGTCTTAGGCACATGTAAAGAAATGCTGTTGACCAAAAATGCCTTAAAAAATAATGAAATGAAATGTTTCCACATTAAAAAATACTATAAACAGTAATCAGTAAGACATAATAAATGAAACAAAGTCAATATTTGGTGTGAGACGACCCTTTGCTTTAAAAAAAAAAATAGTAGTCTGAGGTCCAGTGAGTGCAGTTTTATGCGGAAATGAGCTGTAGGTTTGACTGAGCATCTCACAGAACCAGCCACAGTTCTTCTGGACACTTTGACTGTCTCACTCGCTTCTTCATTTTGCACCAAAACCCAGTAGCTTTCATTATGTTTTCTTTTTTAATCTGAATAGTGCTCCCTTATCAAATGTAATATGAGCTCAGATCTCAGATGCAAACAATTTTTGTTTTTTTCTGTAACATTTAATTTTGTGCTGGGAAAAAACAAAACAAAAAACCCCCGAACATTTGGAACTCAAATGTTTTTGTGATGTTTTGACTCGATAATGAAGAAGTCGGAAAATAGCTTGTATGAAAAATTAGGGTGCTAAGACTTTTGCACAGTACTGTATATCAACTCAAAAACTAAGTTCTGAGTGGACGTCTGGCTCTCAAAAGTAATTTCATGACAGCACGCCAAGAGTTTTATTCACACATCTGGTAAATTTAGCTTCTGTTAGTCAGCTAGCTTGCATTAGAAACAAAAATATATATATTTACATATTTATGAATACAGCTATCAACTCATAACTTCTGTCAGGTTAGCTCATGCTAGCTAGTTGGCTGACAAAATAGGACTTCCTTCATCTAATCTGAAGTCTTCCATATATGGACGTGTCCATATATAGGCTTCAAAACACACCTACTTACAGCCTTCTGTGGTCTGCGATCTTCAGTTAAACCATATGTGAACTACAACACAAACAGTCCTCCATATGATGGCACAAATAATCTCAAACTTTATATTTTTCTAAAAGCACATTGTCATGTTGTAAAAACATAGTGTTAAAACTGGTATCAAATCAAATCCTTTACTCAGAAAGGCTTCGGTCGTGCTAAGGTAGACGATGAGACATGCTAGCTGATACGCTAGCATAGAGAAACCAAGCTAACTGAAAAATCTGAGCACTTCCTTCCATACTGAAGGATTATTAACTGTCCTAGACAAACTTATTACTGGCTTTATCTCTCAGATTAGTGAGGGAAAGTGTGCTAGCATAACCTTGGTGCTAACACTGCAGGAGAAATGATGAAAAGCTACTTATAAAAGTCACACTCTTTGCATTGCAAGTTCGGCTAGTACGAGGGAAGTAGTAAAAAGTGCAACTATCATCATTCCTTCTTCCCAACGTGTTAGAGAGACGTCCGTTAGTGTGAAACCTGAGCGTACCATCCGAGAGTGGGGATGGGGGAGATGTTGGAGCCCCTGCGTTGGGGCAATGGTGAGCCGTCCAGAGCGCTGCGCTCCTGTAGGAGGTGTGTGTAGGTGGGGTTGTGTGTGATCCAGCGGTGCAGAGCCTCACACGCTTCCTGCTGCCGTCCCGCGTTGGTCAAACTCACTGCCAGAGCCATGAGAGCACTCAGGTTATTTGGGTGCAGCTCCAGACACCTGTGGGCATGAGAGAGAGAGAGAGAGAGAGAGAGAGAGACAGATGGACAGAGAGAGACAGACAGACAGAGACAGAGGTCAAAAATTTCTGTTTCCTCATCTAATCTATTCTAGCTGTCTATTTTTCTTAACTCTATCTATCAGTCATTCAGTCATTCAGTCTATCTATCTATCTATCTATCTATCTATCTATCTATCTATCTATCTATCTATCTATCTATCTATCTATCTATCTATCTATCTATCAGGCATTTTATCTATCCATCTATCATTCAGGCATTCTATCTATCTATCTATCTATCTATCTATCTATCTATCTATCTATCTATCTATCTATCTATCTATCTATCTATCTATCATTATGTTTATCCATCCTTCAGTCATTCTATCTGTATCCATCCATCCATCATTCAGGCATTCTATCTATCTATCTATCTATCTATCTATCTATCTATCTATCTATCTATCTATCTATCTGACATTGTCTATCCATCCTTCAGTCATTCTATCTGTATCCATCCATCCATCATTCAGGCATTCTATCTATCTATCTATCTATCTATCTATCTATCTATCTATCTATCTATCTATCTATCTATCTATCTATCTATCTATCTGACATTCTGTCTATCCATCCTTCAGTCTATCTATCTATCTATCTATCTATCTATCTATCTATCTATCTATCTATCTATCTATCTATCTGACATTCTGTCTATCCATCCTTCAGTCATTCCATCCATCCATCCATCCATCCATCCATCCATCCATCCATCCATCAGGCATTCTATCTATCTATCTATCTATCTATCTATCTATCTATCTATCTATCTATCTATCTATCTATCTATCTGACATTCTGTCTATCCATCCTTCAGTCATTCTATCTGTATCCATCCATCCATCATTCAGGCATTCTATCTATCTATCTATCTATCTATCTATCTATCTATCTATCTATCTATCTATCTATCTATCTATCTATCTGACATTCTGTCTATCCATCCTTCAGTCATTCTATCTGTATCCATCCATCCATCATTCAGGCATTCTATCTATCTATCTATCTATCTATCTATCTATCTATCTATCTATCTATCTATCTATCTATCTATCTGACATTCTGTCTATCCATCCTTCAGTCATTCTATCTGTATCCATCCATCCATCCATCCATCCATCATTCAGGCATTCTATCTATCTATCTATCTATCTATCTATCTATCTATCTATCTATCTATCTATCTATCTATCTATCTGACATTCTGTCTATCCATCCTTCAGTCATTCTATCTGTATCCATCCATCCATCATTCAGGCATTCTATCTATCTATCTATCTATCTATCTATCTATCTATCTATCTATCTATCTATCTATCTATCTATCTATCTATCTATCTGACATTCTGTCTATCCATCCTTCAGTCATTCTATCTGTATCCATCCATCCATCATTCAGGCATTCTATCTATCTATCTATCTATCTATCTATCTATCTATCTATCTATCTATCTATCTATCTATCTATCTATCTATCCTTCAGTCATTCTATCTGTATCCATCCATCCATCATTCAGGCATTCTATCTATCTATCTATCTATCTATCTATCTATCTATCTATCTATCTATCTATCTATCTGTCATTCCATCCATCCATCCATCCATCCATCCATCCATCCATCCATCCATCCATCCATCATTCAGGCATTATCTATCTATCTATCTATCTATCTATCTATCTATCTATCTATCTATCTATCTATCTATCTATCTATCTATGTGGGAAGTTTTGTATCTTTCCTCTCACCCACATATCCAGGCTCAGTGTTTTATTGACGTATTCAGAGTGGCCTGAAAGAGAGCTTTCTGCGCAGCCTGTGTTGCTTTTATTGCTCATGTTTCACGGCTTAGTGAGGATTTAAGCGAGATAAAGGGAAGCACGTTAAGGCATGTCATGCTGTTTGTCGGATATCCGAGAAGAACATAATCCTCCCTGGAGGAAATGAAAATGGTGAATGTGTGTCAGGAACACCCCGCCTCTCTGGAGAGGTGAGCTGAGAGACAAGGGCTTACAGGTTGGGCTCTTTTCCAGTCTCCACTCACCTCTGAAGGCAGACGATGGCGGCCTGCTCGTTCTCATTCTCCGCCTGCGTGGTGCCCAGCACCTGCCAAGCCTTCAGAGAGAATAAATAAATAAACAGATAGATTGATAGACAGACAGACAGAGAGACAGACAGACGGAAAGATAGAAATTAATTCATTAACCATTAACCATCCAGATTTGTTCAAAACTTAAGAATGGATTTACAGGCTTATAATGCAAATGTATAATGCAAAAGTTTGTGCACTCCTGTATTTTCAAACCCTGTTTTATAAATGAATGCATGAACATAAACTTTGCACGGAACAACTCCAAACTGAACATACTTCTGCAAATTTTTAATTTATTACAGTTTTTCTCAATTGGTTTGGCTCATTTCTTGAAACTGAGATGACATTCCTATAACTATAAGGTCATTTTGCGAAACAGTGATACAGCTCTGCACAACCCTTCAGATAACCAGCAAAATGTCATATCTCTCCCAAAACCATTCATTCACGCTTCAAAAGGAAATCCCTTTCCCATGTAAATAGTCAGTACCATAAAAATGGCATAGATCCTTCTCAATTGCTTGGCCTCATTTTTGTTCATTAAGTGCTTCTGTCTAAATGACCTGGATGGCTCAACACAATTACATGGATCATCTGCAAATGCTCATATCTCTCCCAAAACAGTTTATCCATGTGTCAAAACTAAATATCCTTCTCAAATAAATAGTCAATACCCCCAAAATGCATTGTCCCTTTGGCATCGTGTAAGCACTGCAAGTCAAAATGCTTAGACAGTTTGTCAGAGGTCTAGCTAAAGGAATACTATTATATATAAAACTGGAGAAATAGGGTTTTACAGTGACAGCAGCCTCCAAAGTTTGACACCACACACAGTGCACTCATTTCACCAAAGAAATTGTTTATTCACACAATTTTCACACAAACAAAATTGCATGCATTACTGCATTACGAACAGAGAGTATAGGTATACAGTAAAAGGAAAATATGCATTTACCTCCTGCATGTGATGTCATGCGTCTATAGGCTATATCACAAAATATAAACATGAACCAAAAAAGGAATTGAAAAAAGCAAGTTCCACAAGTTTAACACTTGGATTAGTCGCTGTTGCTGTCTTCCCCCACCCTCTCCTGGTAGCCTTCCTCATCCTCCAGGCCATCCATCCGCTGCTCTCTGTTTGGCCACAGATTTTCATCAACATCGCACCGGATGTTCTCCCTTGCGATGCAGCGTGGAAAGAAGCGGCGTGAATGTCTTAGCCAACCCCGACACTGATCGCCTGTGATGTCATCGCAGGCAGCATCCATGGCATTGAGGAGAGACCTCTGATCCCCAATGTGGCGTTCATAAACCCTCCACCTCCAAGCAGAAAAAAATTCTTCAATGGGATTGAGGAATGGCGAGTATGGTGGTAAAAAAACATTACGCATCCTTGGATGGGTGTCGAACCACGCTCTGATGAGTGGGCCACGGTGAAAGCTGACATTGTCCCACACAATGACAAATTGTGATAGGTGGGGCGCTTCGAGTCCCCTTTCATTCTCGGGGACCAAATCCACATACAGACGATCCAGGTAGAGGAGGAGCCTCTGCGTGTTGTATGGGCCTAGGCTTGCAATATGTGTGGCCACACCATTGTCAGAAATGGCCGCACACATTGTGATATTTCCTCCTCTTTGACCCGGGACGTCTACTGTGGCCCGCTGGCCAATGATGTTACGTCCGCGCCTGCGGCACTTGGCCAGATTGAAACCTGCCTCGTCCACAAACACCAGGAGATGAGGTGTTTCTATTCCCTCCAATGCCATTATTCTCTACAAAAGAGAAACACAGGTAAAACCAAATCATGCAGATGGGTCATACACAGCAGTAATATCTTCTTCACAAAGTCAATATAACCTGCAACGGTTCCAAACCTATGCTGGCCTATGCAGAGATACTCCAGCTGGTATGTGACACAAAATGGAGAAATACTGATCACAGTTTTCTGTTACAGTTCTTAGGCAAAATTCTGTGGTCAGATACTGGATTCCAAAGGTACAGTAAAGATACGGAAAACCCCCCAAACTTTGAACCTCTGCATAGTGTATAGGTTACAATGGTGGAAAACAAATACAGTAATTGACTTACCTGCACATACTGGTACCGCAGTTCTTTTACCCTCTCTGTATTCCTGTCAAATGGTACCCTGTATATTTGTTTCATTGTCATACGGTTTCTCTTGAGTACCCGGTCTATGGTTGATACACTAATGGAGTTGATATTGTGGAAGATGGCTTGGTCTTCAAGGACTGCATTGCGGATCTGTGTGAGTGTAATGGCATTGTTCTGTATGACCATCCATGTTGCAGATGGCTTGTTCCTGGGGATCTGTGAGCAATCTCCTTCTACCGCCCACAGGAGGCTGTCGCCCAATTCTGCAGATAGACACGGACAACATGACAATTTGCACTGCAAAACTACTCTAAACTGCAACTGTAATTTGCTTTATTTTGTCCAATTTACTGTACTATGAACACTGCATCATACGATTTTGCAGTATAGGCCTACACACATGCACACACGTGCAGGCGTGCACGCACACACACACACACACACACACACACACACACACACACACACACACACACACACACACCTTTCCAAGCAAAAATTGTAATTCCATCACTGCCTGGGTGCATACCTGTTTTCCCTGCGAAAGGTTTGAATGATGGAAGAGACTGTAGAGCGTGGCACGTTAGGCTGCACTCGGCGCCCTGCCTCTGCCATGGTTAGACCATGATTGACAACATGGTCAATAATGGTGGCTCTAATTTCATCGGGGACAGTGTGATGCCTACGCACGCCTCGCCCTCTTCCCCCTACTCCACCACCACGCATACGCACCCCTCTTCCTCTTCCTCTCCTTCCTCCTCCATCTCTTCCTCTTCCCCTTCCTCCAGCTGGAAGTTGACCTTGTTGAGGTTCCTCCATATTCATTCTGCAAATAGTACTGGCACCAGGCCAAGCTCTATATATACATGTATGGCCGTAGGCACAGTCATACACAACACCTGCCAGGTAACTCCACAAACTGTTGGATTGGTCATCTGTGATGTGGGAAACTCCTCCATCGTTAGTCTAAACCTGAATTCACCTGTCACTTATTCACCTAACTGCCATGTATTTATTCCAAAAATCTTCCAAATTCTTCTGACAAAAATATATATATATATACTATATTGTATTATGTCCTTGACTAATTTTGACAATTGAGCAGACTATTCTGCATATGATGGCTTATACGATGAAATTGTTCTGACATGTTTTGGAGGGAACGACCATAACATTGAGAAGCAGCTAATTGGGATAGATTATGAACATATATTCATTTGGAAGTTGAGCTAAATGTGGGATGATTGTGTTAACTGTGGGCCACTTGTACATAACCATTTGCAAGGATGCACTAGACACCGGAGACATGTACAAAGGATTTGCAATTTGACGAAAGCAATGAGAAATGCCAATCTGTTGTGAGAAGTTGCAAGTGGGTTTGGGGATTTGTCCATGTTATTTTGAGAATGTCATCTCAGTTTCAGGAAATGAGCCAAACCAATTGAGAAAAACTGTATTAATTTTCTAAATTAAACAGACCAAATCTTATAAAACAATTGTGAAAAAAGTGGCCTGTAAACAATTTAGGGCACCATATAATATCAAATCTGCGAGAAATCATAAAACAATACACTTCTGTGAGATATTATGAGTATCAGGATATATTTTTTAGAACTTTTTTGGTTTATTACATAATTATAAACTCTGACTTAATGTTAAAATTTTAAGTCTTTAAATGTAAAAATGTATTGCAAATGTTTACATACTTTTCTTTTTTTTTCCGAGTGTTAATTAATTTATTTTTATAGAAAATTTCTGAAATGTAACACTACTGTTTTGCAACATAACCAAACCTAAATATTTAAATAATATTGGCTGGCTTTTTTTGTGGTATATCAGATATATTCCATTCAGCTAGCATGATATTGAATGAGTTGAAGACGAGTAGCTGAATGGAATATATCCATTCAGAATATATCCATTTTTTCATGGTATATCAGAATATATCTGATATACCACGAAAAAAAGTCAGCAAATATGATTATTATTATTATTATTATTATACACTCTTCATATCAGCATTCTCAAAGGCCAACGCTAGCTTACCCGTGACTCGGTGCTGTTAGCGCAGCAGTCCAGTTACTTTCCAGCCAGTGTAGTGTTAGCAAAGGTCAAAGCTAGCGCAGTCAAGCTGAATACAGTATTATTATTATTTTCCCCTGTGTAATTTACTTAGTTATGTTTAAAATCAACATCAATAGCTACCTGGCAGCCAAAATTCTCTCAAAATCTTTCATATTTAACGAAGCAAACCTGGTGGCCATGTTTGTTTACAAATCGTCACTGTCACTTGCTAGCATGGAAGTTTTACGTCTCCAATGTGTGATGTCGTGTTGTCTTGACAACCGTGCAATATCATAAACCATATTCAACGCTCATTCTCCATTGGGTAGAGTGATGTAATACCGATATGCTAACAATATTGCATGCTATCAAACCAAATGAATGAAACCTGCTAGAAGGGACTAGAACATGTTTTTATTCCATCGAAAAAGTGTCCTGGATGTATAATAATGTGTATTATATCATGTATTGTAGAAAAGTCTTCATGTATGATATGTGATATCACATTTTTGCCACATTGCACAGCCTTAAGTTTATCCACTGGTGTTGTTTTGCCATTAATTTCACACCATATGAGGAGTAAAGTCCTAATAATTAGCTATTTAAAGAACATTAAGGTAATGTTCAAACAGCTCAAACAGAGCTCAGGGGGTTCCGAGACAGTAAATATGCATATATTAGATATAAAAGACATGATACGATTATAACTATTATTACCTTTTAGATTTACAGACAGCAGAAATTTTAATGGCTTTATTTTATCTTGTGCATCTCAGATCAAAATGGCTTTTCAGGTCATTCCTGTATTATAAGTCTGCAATTATGGTTTGGTCATGTCCATTAGAGAAAGCGAGCCAAACTCGATATGAGTCATGTTGAAGAAATTCCACTTAAAGTAGAAATGTAAAATGAGTCATTTTTGACCCAAATGGAAAAGCTTTGTAGTAATAAAATATAGAAGCAGGTACAATTAGCTTATGGAATGGTTTGTGAGAAAGATTATGAGCTCAATATTTAATTAAACTGCATATTTGAGGATTTGCATTTATACCACGGAGCTAATGCAGAAAGATCAGAATGATCGTTAGAGTTTCAGAGCCTCTGGTGTGTAATAACAGATCCAGTGACCGTACCTCGGAGTCCTGAGGGTCCTGTAAGATGGCTCCCTCCAGCAGCTGGACGGCAGTGTTCAGGTCGCCCTCTCTGGATTTCTGCAGTCCTTCTTCGAACGCATTGGGCCAGTCTTTATACGGGTTGTTCGTATGGAAGTAGTAACCCTAAAACCAACACAGAGGAATTTGGCACCTTTCAATCAAGGTTTCAGAACATCCTGTTGGGAGGAGAAAACTTTCCAAGTGCAGGCGTTGAAGGACAGATGAGCTCACAAAAACGCAGCTTGTCAAGTCAAGTTACATAGAAACCGTGAAGCGTAAACTCCTCTGTCCTGATGTCAGAAAACTTACATTTAGATCTTTATCTCTGATGTTACAAAGTGTTGGCACTGGAGACTCCTTCCATAAATCTTAAATAAACATCTCCTTCTAGAAAATGTCACCATATCAGTGGTTACACAGGTTTTTAATCTGTTAATGGAGAGCATCCACTGTGATTTGTCTTGCAGCCAGAAATACAGTCAGAGCTGCAGTCATGGAAAATTAATCAATGCCTTCCAACCAATCAGAATAGAAAGCACTGTGGTATAAATTTTAAAAACTCTGACCTGAGTTCTTAGGTTTTAATATTTGGTAGGAAAGAACAGCTTTGTGATTGAGAACTGTTGACTTTCTTCATCAGGTAGACCGCGTTTATCATAACTTGTGATGTCTATCTATCACGTTAGCATTAGCCTCCTGGAAATAAATGCACAGTGCCAAAGGGAATTCATTTGATAACATTTCTGTATGATAATGCAACAGAACTAAACAGACGCACACTGTATCATGGTGTAAATATTACGCCTGGAACATTGATTAGTATCAGTGAATCTTTACACCTGTAGTAAAACAGAGTTAGTGATTGATATTCCACACTCATGTCTAAAGAGCAGGGCTGTTTTTACTCTTTTAATAAAGGTACTGAGGCAGAGTGGTGATAATTGGATCATGCTGGGCTCTTTAATATTGCAGGGAAACTGGAATCATGCTCAGAGAGAGCATGTGGTGAAGAGAAGGGCACAGAGCTCAAAGAACTGAGGAAAGATTTCAAGTTCGATTTTTGAAATGTCTACTATTTTCCTAAGACGTTCCCAATCCTTGGTAATGTTTATTCCTTAATTTATCTTCAATTCAATTTTTTTTGTTCGGTTCAATTTTTCAGTGTCTACACCTCCCAATAACTCCAACTTACGCCAATTGTTTGAACTGATGATCTTGGAATCTGCAGTTGTTTAGAAACAACTTCACGAGACATTCTTGAGTGTGTAAATCTATGATCATCTTTCTCAGATCTGCACTGAGCTCCTTGGACTTTCTACTGAGTGTTGGTCAGTCCAATGAGTGAGTGTCAAACAAACAAACAAACAAACAAACAAACAAACAAACAAACAAACAAACAAACAAACAAACCCTTTTTATGTTGTGCACAGGGAAGCTACCAGCTGTAGTCAATCATGATCACTAACAGGAAGTTAAGAGGCCTTCGCTTTGGCAACTTAAAGACATTTTAGAACTTTCAGCATGACCGAATTAATAATCTAAGTGGGCGTATGTAAATATTTGACCGTGTATGTATGATTTTAACCTTGTCTTGATTTCAGAAAACCCCAAATCACTGAAACACAATATCGCCATGACAACCATGTCCCTGTATGTAAACTTCTGAATGCAATTAAACTGTAAAAGCAATTAAAACCTAAAACACACTCTGTGTTAAAACTATGTGGAATCTCTGAGTTGCCTTTTAAGGAAAAGGGGTGGGGTTTATCAGGTCTGTTCCAGCTAGAGGCAGGGCCTGTTTCTGTGCCCCCTCCCCCTAAAAAAAAGTAAACAGATGCCTTATGAGATCCAGATGTGGACAGAAATCTGAATTTAAAGGTTTACAAATACGCATTTTCATTTTTATGCCTTTATTTGATTTTGTAAGTGAGGTTTTGTAGCGTTGTCATTTTGTAATTTCATCAAACTGACTTGTATTTCTGTTAAATCTGTATAACAAACCTGTATCACAAAAGGATTATATCAAGTATTTAGGAGTCTATATTGACAAATACTTACAGTGGTGCTTGAAAGTTTGTGAACCCTTTAGAATTTTCTACATTTCTGCGTAAATATGACCGAAAACATCATCAGATTTTCACACAAGTCCTAAAAGTAGATAAAGAGAACCCAGTTAAACAAATGAGACAAAAATATTATACTTGGTCATTTATTTATTGAGGAAAATGATCCAATATTACATATCTGTGAGTGGCAAAAGTATGTGAACCTCTAGGATTAGCAGTTAATTTGAAGGTGAAATTAGAGTCAGGTGTTTTCAATCAATGGGATGACAATCAGGTGTGAGTGGGCACCCTGTTTTATTTAAAGAACAGGGATCTATCAAAGTCTGATCTTCACAACACATGTTTGTGGAAGTGTATCATGGCATGAACAAAGGAGATTTCTGAGGACCTCAGAAAAAGCGTTGCTGATGCTCATCAGGCTGGAAAAGGTTACAAAACCATCTCTAAAGAGTTTGGACTCCACCAATCCACATTCAGACAGACTGTGTACAAATGGAGGAAATTCAAGACCATTGTTACCCTCCCCAGGAGTGGTGGACTAACAAAGATAACTCCAAGAGCAAGGCGTGTAATAGTCGGCGAGGTCACAAAGGACCCCAGGGTAACTTCTAAGCAACTGAAGGCCTCTCTCACATTGGCTAATGTTAATGTTCATGAGTCCACCATCAGGAGAACACTGAACAACAATGGTGTGTGTGGCAGGGTTGCAAGGAGAAAGCCACTGCTCTTCAAAAAGAACATTGCTGCTCATCTGCAGTTTGCTAAAGATCACATGGACAAGCCAGAAGGCTATTGGAAAAAAATGTTTTGTGGTCAGATGAGACCAAAATAGAACTTTTTGTTTTGAATGAGAAGCGTTATGTTTGTCGAAAGGAAAACACTGCATTCCAGCATAAGAACCTTATCCCGTCTGTGAAACATGGTGGTGGTAGTATCATGGTTTGGGCCTGTTTTTCTGCATCTGAGCCAGGGCGGCTTGCCATCATTGATGGAACAATGAATTCTGAATTATACCAGCGAATTCTAAAGGAAAAGGTCAGGACATCTGTCCATGAACTGAATCTCAAGAGAAGGTGGGTCATGCAGCAAGACAATGACCCTGTGCACACAAGTCATTCTACCAAAGAACAGTTAAAGAAAAATGAAGTTAATGTTTTGGAATGGCCAAGTCAAAGTCCTGACCTTAATCCAATCGAAATGTTGTGGAAGGACCTGAAGCGAGCAGTTCATGTGGGGAAACCCACCAACATCCCAGAGTTGAAGCTGTTCTGTACGGAGGAATGGGCTAAAATTCCTCCAAGCCGGTGTGCAGGACTGATCAACAGTTACCGCAAACGTTTAGTTGCAGTTATTGCTGCACAAGGGGGTCACACCAGATACTGAAAGCAAAGGTTCACATACTTTTGCCACTCACAGATATGTAATATTGGATCATTTTCCTCAATAAATAAATGACCAAGTATAATATTTTTGTCTCATTTGTTTAACTGGGTTCTCTTTATCTACTTTTAGGACTTGTGTGAAAATCTGATGATGTTTTCGGTCATATTTATGCAGAAATATAGAAAATTCTAAAGGGTTCACAAACTTTCAAGCACCACTGTGTATGTATGTGTATATAAATTGTAATAAGCTTTTTAGTAAATTTTCTTGTCATCTTATTATATATTGTGTGTGAATAAGTTGAACTGATCCCAAGGGTTGAACTACACCTGAATGTTATAAAATTGAATTTGAAATCTTGTGCACAAATTCAAGCCATAGAATGAAATTTATATTTGATGTAATTATAACTACAAAAAAAATTCACTTAGAAGTACAAATAAAGACTTAAAGATTCAAATTTCTCATTCCATACATCGAACGCAATATTACACATCAAACATATTTGAAATTATGTTTAGTACAGGTCTATTAGATCTACTTTAAACACTAAATAAATGACAAATTGCCGCTTTAAGATAAGAAAGATGAATAAGACGAACATTTTTTGGGACCTTGGCCGAATTTCAGTCTTATTAAAATACATCTCCATGAAAAGATACAAGCTCTACTCTGTAATTTTGACAAAACCATAACCACCAGCCAAACAGATGTCTGAGTTTAAGCTTGTGATTGCTTTGTGTTCAACATTTTTTTGCCATCTGGTCTCACACACACACACACACGCATACATGCACACACACCCTGTGATGAGAGAGAATTTTAGATGAGAGGAAGCATTAGCTGACATCTGCAGTCTATAACCTTTGAAATGATAATGCAGTTTTGGATCCGTTGTGTTTCATTCTGCTGACACAAAAAAGCATTGAACACGTGCACCTGACATGACAAGCTCGGGCTTTTGTTTGTTTGTTTGTTTGTTTGTTTGCCCCCCCCCACTGTGTAATGGCGACTATCCTGCATCCCAGCTGGAGATACTGTACATGTCTGTAAACATCATGTTACGTGACAAGATCTATCCTGCTGGCCTACAGCTCCCTCTGATGGAACTATGCATGCTGCATACAGCTGCTCGTACCGATTGGCTGATCGTACCGTCTCATTGGGCGAAATGTTGGCTGGATTCTTGCCTTTACTCTCCAAGTCCTCCAGCCAGTTTCGTCGCGCGAGCTCCTCCAACTCGGCCTGCATCTTATCCCAGAACTCAGTGTCTGACTGGAGAGTCAAAGAAAGAAAAGAGACAGAAAAACAATCTCTGAGTTTGACGTTTCCTACTAAATTAAGATCAGAAAACATACAGAAATCCTGTACGTGTCTCTTGTTCATGTTCCACAACCAGAAGTGAATTCTGCTTCACTCAATTCAACATGCTTTTCACTTGTTCCAGTTCATTTATGATTTCTCTATTTTTTACTTCAGTGTTTTTTGTTTAAAATGCATAAAAATTCCAAAAAACTGATTTACTCACATCATATACAGAACCCTGAGTTTTACACATAAGCACAAATATGTGCTGGCTTGGGAAAAACCCTACACATTGTGTAATTTAAGTATTTTCTACTACGAGGGTACTTCAAAAAGTTCTCAGCCAGGAGAAAGATTGTTCTTGCATTATTTTTCTACATAGTCTCCTTTAACTTCAATGCACTCGGTCCACCGATGTTCAAGCTTCGCTATCCATTCGCAGAAGAAGGTCACATCTTGAGCCTCCAGCATGGATCCTCCTCAATAACATGGATGATTTCATCATCATCACTCTGAAACCATGATCATGCGAGTGGGATTTCAGTTTGGGAAACAGATAGAAGGTCAGACGGTGCTAGGTCGGGTGAGTAAGGTGCACGGGGCAACAGTTCAAAGCCACATTTGGCTGTTTCTGGCCCTGCCTCTTGTGCTGTGTGGGCGGGCGCATCGTCCTAGAGCAACAGCACGCCAGCTCGAAGCTTTCTTTCCTTTCCTTTTTTTTTGATTGCTTCTTTCATTCGAGTTTTTGTGGACAGTGATATAAGGCCTTATAGTATATGGTTATGCTTCAAAATGGGAGTTACGCCCCTCGTTTCCAGGTGAGGTCAAGAACTTTTTGAAGTACCCTCTCGTATATATACCCCTTTGGAAACTGAACGGAAATCTATTCCATTCCTTTTTTTGTTGTTGTTGCATATTCGTTAACCAGAAGTATTTCAGATCTGCAAAGTAAAACGGGAGAAAATTCCATTTAAATCTTTCTTTCCATTTCCACTGAAAGACATGCACCTTTACTGATTTCAGTGACATTTCAAATTCAAATTTATTTGTCACACACACAAGTTTGCGGATGACACGACTGTGGTGGGTCTCATCAACAACGGCGATGAGACAATCTACAGGAGTGAGGTGAGCCGCTTGGCCATGTGGTGCAAGGACAACAATCTCCGTCTGAACGTGGAGAAGACGAAGGAGATTGTTGTGGACTTCAGGAGAGAGCACACCCAGCATGCTCCACTATCTATCGACGGTGCTGCAGTGGAGAGGGTGAGCAGCACCAAGTTTCTGGGTGTGCACATCTCTGAAGACCTGTCCTGGAACAACAACACCGCATCACTGGCCAGAAAAGCCCAACAGCGTCTGTACTTCCTCCGCAAACTGAGGAGAGCAAGAGTCCCGGCCCCCATCATGCACACATTCTACAGAGGCACCATCGAGAACATCCTGACCAGCTGCATCACTGTGTGGTACGGCGCCTGCACCGTGTCCTGCTGCAAGACTCTGCAGTGCATCGTGAGAGCAGCTGAGAAGATCATTGGTGTCTCTCTCCCTTCTCTTATGGATATCTATAACTCCCGCCTCACCCGCAAAGCCATCAGGATTGCAGGTGACCCCACCCACCCACCCATCTCACAGCCTCTTCAGCCTGCTGCCGTCGGGGAGGAGACTGCGGAGTCTCCGGGCCAAAACCAGCAGGCTCAAGAACAGTTTCTTTCACCAGGCGGTCAGGAGGCTCAACTCTCTCCCTGTTCTGCCCCTCCTCACCCCTCTGCCCCCTGCCACAGATTCTGATCGCACACCCCCCTTCAGCATCTGACATGTCACCCTTACAGTTCCCCCCCCCCCCCCCCCAACACACACACACACACATACATACATCTCATCGTTCATTAACACACTGAACTCAGGGACCGCACATCTCACTTTACCTCGCCCATTTGCACTATTCCGCACTACCTCACCTTAACAGCTGCTAGTTTGTTTATTCTGCTTATTTCATGTTTACCTGCTATACCTCAAGTGCCCTTGACTGTTTGGTTATTTGTACCAATTTGTGTGTGTGTGTGTGTGTGTGTGTGTGTGTGTGTGTGTGTGTGTGTGTGTGTGTGTGTGTGTGTGTGTGAGTGTTTAGTCTAGTTCATATCTAGAGTGTTTATACTGTTTATATTGTCTGTTTGAGTGTTTAGTCTGTCTTGTTGTTATCTAGTGTTTATACTGTTTATTTATACTGTTTATATTGTTTGAGTGTTTAGTCTATGTCTAGTTCCTATCTAGAGTGTTTATACTGTTTATATTGTTTGTTTTTTTCAATTATTCTATTTTTATTTATTGCATTGCCTGTTTGCACCATGGGTCAGAGAGGACTGATATTTCATCTGTGCTGTATGTCGAGCATGTATAGCATATTTGACAATAAAGTTGACTTGACTTGACTTGACAATCATACAGAGTCCAAGATGCAGTGAAATGCTCCATAGATCATGAAGATAGTTTAGGGGTGTAACAAAAAGGAAAGGGAGTAAAATAGAATGCAATAAATAGAATAAAAAAATAAAAATGTGATGGAGTGTTGTGCAAAATATACACAATATACAGAATATGTATACATATATTGTACTTTAGTCAGATGAAATGATATGAAGACGTGTAAGAGATGGGGAGATGAGGGTGAAGTGGTGACGATACCTAGTAGTTGTCTGTTTTTGTCGTTATTGTCCTGATTAAGAGCCCGAATGGCCTGAGGGAAGAAGCTCCCCTTCATTTTCTCCGTGTTGGCCTTAAGGGAGCGAAAGTGCTTCCCTGACCTCAGCAGAGAAGAGCTGAGGTCATGGTTGGAATGGCTGAGATCCTTCATTATCTTCCTGGCTTTGGTCCAGCACCACTTGGTGTAAATAGATTCCAGGTCGGGGAGCTTGGTGTGGATGATGTGCTCGGCTGATCGCACCACTCTCTGGAGAGCCCGTCTGTCCTGCTTGGTGCTGTTCCCAAACCAGGTGGAGATATTTCCTGTCAGGATGTTCTCGATGGTACAGGACTAAAAGTTCCTCAGCACCCTCGGTGGAAGACAGAAGTCTCTGAGACATCTTAGATGGAAAAGATGCTGATGGGCCTTCTTAACCAGGGCAGTGATGTGGCAGGACCATGACAGGTCTTGCGTGATGTGAATGCCCAGGTACCAAAAGCTGTCCACTCTCTCTACTGAGGTCCTGTTGATGTTGAGGGGCTTGTAGTTCTTCTCCTGCTTTGTGCAGAAGTCCACGATCAGCTCCTTTGTCTTGCTGATGTTTAGGAGGAGGTTGTTGTCCTGGCACCAGATCTCCAGGTTTCTGACTTCTTCCAGGTAGGCCTCCTCACTGTTATCTGAGATCAGGCTTACGACAACAGTGTCGTTGGCAAACTTGATAATGGTGGTGGAATCTGATGAGCATCATTTAAGCTTATGTGTAAGAAATAAAAGAAAAAATAATAAGCATGCCTATGAAAGCTGTCTATCATTATACCTGCCTTTATTTACAGTCTCCTGAGCCATTCGATGGCTTTTCCCAGACCATCACACAAATAAATTTTAAACGATTTGGAATGTAGATGTCATATGATAAGACAGACCGAAACAGTGGTTTTCAATGCTGATGAAGAATTGATGGACCAGGAGAGTTTGATCACTCTTGGAAAAATAAGAATTAAAAAAAATGTCAGGAGCTTCAAGTACCTTGGATATACCGTTATAAACTCTGTAAACATCCCGCAATCCTTTCATACAAGAAGCGGTTCTGTTTTCCAGAAACGGAACGAACTGAAACATGTTCTGACCGACAAGCACATGCGGCTGGCAACTCGAGCAAAATTTCTAATCACATGTGCACGGTCATGACTCCTCTACAGTGTTCTGAGAGCCCTGGGAACTCTCACAGTATGAGCTCAACAAAGCTGAAGTTAAGGAAAATGGTTTGAGGAGGATTTGAATGTTGGAATGCACCTAGCCATACAGAATGAAGAAAGAATGTGAACCTGAAAGCTGAGGTTGAGGGAAGCATGGACTGGAGTTTTAAGATGATGTAATAAACACACTACCGATCCGTGACTTCTGTTACGTGCAATATTTGAAGTGTCTTGACCACGTGGGTAGGTTGGATAACAGTGCCGTGCAAAAACAGGTCTTATTTGACAAACCTGAGGGCCCTAAGGAGGCTATGGAGTAGAGTTGAGTCACTGTCTGGTGTTGATGCACAACAGGCTAAAGAGAAAGGACTACTTGCAAGATTTAGTCAGGAGGGTCCCAAGGTCATGAGTGAGCCATGTGGGAAGACCTGATGATGATGATGATGATGATGATGATGATGATGATGAAATAGATAAATAAATAAATGTGCACATCTTGTCCATTTTGTATCTTTTCCTTAAATGTACTGTATATTCTAGGGCAGTGGCAGAATAGAGATGCAAGGTGCCTCCTTCCCTCCACTAGCCTGGGTGGACACCTTTGGCAAGTGTTAGCACACCCTTGGCCTCCCTTGGCCAGGGATACGGCCTAGATCACTTCACCCCCCTGAGGGTTCTGTCTGGTCAACCCGGCAGCAGTTCCGGCAACATGGTAGTCCTGTCAGTCAACCCAGCGGCAGTTCTGCCTTAAGACCCCAACAGCGGAGCAGGCAGTAGATGGGCAGCAACTCTGCTGGCTGCAATGGTGGATGAGGGCTGCAGCAAATGGTGACTCCAAATCGTCTTGGTTCTCCTTGCCATTGGATACGAGCCCCCATTTTGCAAAGTATGCGTGGTGGCTGTCGTGCAGCAGTCTCCCCACGTTAATAGTTTTCATGCACAGGTGTTCTCTTATTCTATTCTCTTATTCTTGTATATTCAATTTGAAGCCTCAAGCCATTGTAATTGTTCTCGTGTGTAGAAAATCTTGCCATTCGAAGGAGGCGACTCTTGTTACGTGAGACCATCACTTGTGATAAATTTGCTTGTGTATCTGGTCAGTTGACGCTGTCTTTCCCATTAACAAAACACCAGGCCTCATACACGCAGCACTACGATTGTGTTAATGCAGGAACATTAGCGATTAGCGCTGTGTTTATGCTGCAAAGTCAAAAGGTCAGAGATCACTTCATGTTCCACAGGGGACGAGATCCAATATCACATTTATGGCTGGATTGCACAACTAATATTCAGATTGCATACTCTGTGTGTGTGTGTGTGTGTGTGTGTGTGTGTGTGTGTGTGTGTGTGTGTGTGAAATGGCTCGGTCCAGATTCATTATAGTTCATAACCTGAGCTATTTACAGTCATTTACTGAATATAGATAGCCTGCAAGTGCTGAGAGACAGGATTATCATTACCAGTGACCCTGCATGCTAAGTGTGTACGTGTGTGTGTGTGTGTGTATGTGTGTGTGTGTACACATATTTAGCCCTATGTGAGGACCAAAACGAACCAAATGTCCTCACAATGATACAATAGTGTCAACAATGAAATCCTGAAACAGCTTCCCTTTAAAATAAATAAATAAATAAATAAATAAATAAATAAAAAACCTTGAATAATTCTCTTTAATCTTTAATTGATTTCTTCAATCGGTTCAACCAGCCCACGTCCCCCCCACCCTCTCCGCAGCCATCTCTCCTTCTTCCCTCAACACACCTCCCCCCAGTCATCACAGCAGCCCCCTCCTCCCCCACCTCAACACAGACTCCTCCATGCATTACTGCAGACCAGGTCAGAGGTCAACTGAGGAAGCTTCACCCCAGGAAAGCAGCAGGCCCGGACAAGGTGTGTCCACGACTACTGAAGACCTGCACTGCTGAACTGGGTGAACCACTCCAACGCATCTTCAACCTCAGCCTGCAGCTGGGGAGAGTGCCAACCCTCTGGAAGACATCATGTATCGTTCCAGTTCCCAAAAAGAATCAGCCCAGCGAGCTGAACGACTTCCGACCGGTGGCACTCACTTCACATCTGATGAAGACGTTGGAGCGGCTCTTCCTCAGCCTCCTCAAACCCCAGGTACAACATGCCCAGGACTGTCTTTGGTTTGCGTACCGGGCAGGTGTTGGTGTGGAAGACGCCATCCTCTACCTGCTACATCGAGCCCACTCACATCTGGATAAGGGAAATGGCACAGTGAGGATCCTCTTCTTGGACTTCTCGAGTGCCTTCAACACCATCCAGCCCCTACTGCTTCAGGACAAACTGAACAGGATGTGAGTGGACCCCTGCCTGGTCACCTGGATCTCCAGCTACCTCACTGACAGGCCGCAGTACGTCAGGCTGAAGGACATCACGTCTGACACTGTGATTAGCAGCACCAGAGCACCTCAGGGCACGGTGCTGGCCCCTCTTTTCTTCACCCTGTACACCGTGGACTTCTGCTACAACTCGGAGCTGTGTCACATTCAGAAGTTTGCCGATGACACAGCCATCGTTGGGTGTATCAGTGACGGCAGAGAGGAGGAGTATAGGAGCCTGGTGAGGGACTTTGCTGTGTGGTGCAACAGGAACCATCTGCAGCTCAACTCCTCGAAGACCAAGGAGCTGATCATTGACTTTGGGAGGTCCAGACCAAGGTCACGACCAGTTCTGATTGAGGGAGTCGAGGTGGAGGCTGTGGATTCCTACAAGTACCTCGGGCTGTGGCTGGACAGCAAGCTGGACTGGACTTGCAACACCAATCACTTATACAGGAAGGTACAGAGCAGGCTATACTTCCTGAGGAGGCTGCGGTCCTTTAACATCTGCAGGAAACTCCTGTGGATGTTCTATCAGTCTGTGGTCGCCAGTGTCCTGTTTTACACCGTGGTGTGCTGGGGGGGCAGCACATCCAAGAAGGACACATCCAGGCTGGACAAACTGATCAGGCAGGCCGGCTCTGTGGTCGGCATGAAGCTGGACTCTCTGGTGACGGTGGCAGAGAAGAGGTCTATGGGCAAACTATTGAACATCATGGACAATGCCAGTCAACCTCTGCACACCGTCATCAGCAACCAGAGGAGCCTGTTCAGTGACAGAATGCTCCTTCCCAAGTGCAGGACGAACAGACTTAAAAACTCCTTTGTCCCTCACACCATCAGACTGTACAACTCCTCTCTGGGGGGGAGGAGGGGTAACAGGAGGACAGAGGACGGGAAGGAGCAGTAGCCTAGCCTAACAATAAGCAATACCGGACAATGTGCAATATAATGTGCAATATAAAGTGCAATATCTTTCCTGCTCCCCCCCCCACACACACACTTACCCTAACCCCACTTCTTCCCCCTTCCTCTCTTCCCCATATCTTATTCTTTTATATTTGTATATGTAAATACTTAATTTATTTTAATTTATCTAGACGTTTTCTCTATTTCTTTTCTCTGTTTATCTGTAATGATGCTGCTGGAATCTTAATTTCCCTGAGGGAACCCACCCAAAGGGATCAATAAAGTTTTATCTAATCTAATCTAATCTAATCTAATCTAATCTAATCTAATCTAATCTAATCTAATCTAATCTAATCTAATCTAATCTAATCTAATCTAATCTAATCTTTAGTATTTTCCCAAAGAGATTATTAGACCCCTCCGGCTCATTCAAAATGCTGCCATGAAGCCCTTTTTATTTAAAAATCAATAAATAAATCAGTGAAAACAGAGATCACAAACAGAAAAAGACAGATCATCTGAGTGGCAAAGGAAGTCAAGGTGTGAGAGAGAAAGAGAAATGAGCACAGCGCATCGAAACTCTGCTTTTTTTACACTGGCTTCCAGAATTCACCTCGTTTTAAAAGCTCTGAGGTGCCAAATTTTACTAAAGTGTGCAGAAACCTGATAAACTGTGTGGACTTTGCATGTATGTTCTCTCTGTTTCTGTGTGTGCTTTGTCTGGATTTTTCAGTTTCCTCCAACAACAAAACAAAAATAATATAATAACTAGAAGGGAACTCGGAGAACGCAGACCTCCGGCAAGACCAAATGCCGTATCTTATAACATTATAGCGAAAGTGAAATGAAGATCGTGGAGCCGCCCTGTGGTTCGAATCTGCTCCAAAATGTAATGGGTTCTTCCTTGGCCCATGCTACACCATTCCACCAAGGTTCATGGACATCAGGTCTTGTGCAATCCTGCTTACAGGCAAATAAACTGCACTGAAAACGTAACGTCATTGGCGAAGGGGAAAATAGCTCTCATTTTCATGAAGGATGCCAATAATTCTGAAGTTCACTCTAAGACTAAATTCACACTGCTGTTGATTTTATGTGCTGAGACGCTAAGGACGCTAATGTGGACACAAATCCGTCAACCATCCAACCACAGTGTTTTCCTGAAAGTCTAGAGACTTTATTTTCTTCATTGTCCACTCATTCATTTTTCTCCAACACCCAGTGTGTCAATCAACGTCTCCGTGTGTGTGTGTGTGTTTCTGTCCTCTCATTACATACGCCACTATCTGTATTTGCTTTACTTCCTTTTTTTGAGCCCAAGAACAGAGTGAACAGAGTTGACTTCTGCTCTATTAAGTTAAAATCATGTTCAGTCCTCAGGCACATCTGCACATCTGTCATCACTTTATCAGATGAGTGCACCCTTGCTAAGCCTTCCCTCAAAGCCCACTTCGATAATCTTTGACTGGTCACTTTAATTCTATGGGTTTATTTCAAAGCTAAAAAATATATTTTTTTTAATTATTCTTTTCTGTAACATCAGTTTGAACTTGAACGTATTGTAAAGAGTAAAGAATCACATTGGCGAAATCACTCTTTCAACTCAGCAGCTGTGACGCTAAAATCTGTTTCAAAAAGTTGTGAAATTTGTCGCGAGGCTCTTTAAAGGGGTCTAAAGTCACTAAAGCTAACAGCAAAGTGTGTAAGTTGACAGTTGCGATGATTCCAGTTGAAAAAAAATGGATGTAACTGAACAGCAGGTTTTTTTCAACTGTTTATTCGGATTCTCATTTTGACCCATGAAGGTACTTTCGTCGGACTGCACCACAAAGTCGGACTGGTTGATGACTGCATAACCCAAATAAACTACAAAAAAAAAATATTGTGTAAACTTCATGGCAGTATGCACAATCAAAAAAAAAATGGCACTAACATATCAAAGCAGACATCATAATACAATTAACAGTTATTCCACGAAATCAAGTCGTACATGAGCTGATAGCTGACAAGGCACGTAGCACCGAGTTGTCCATAAGCCATGTGCGACTCGATTTCGTGGAATAACTGTTTTATTCTATCCACATTCACTAGATTTTGAGAAACAGAGCATTTTTATTTTTTGCAAATTCAATAAATAAAAAATTTATACAAAATGTCTGACAAAATCATTTCCGCTTAGAATGTAAACAAACCCGCAAAATGACAGGAACAATTTGTGAAAAATGCGATAATAATAATTCTTGAAAAATTATTTTAAAAGAGATACGTTCTTACCATCAAATACTTTCATTCCATATTTTGTTGCTTTTTTTGGGGGGGTTGTTTTTGAGTAGAGTTTTTATTTCGTCCTTGGTTGGTTCAGCAACACGCTCTGCCATTTTGTTTTTCTTTACTCATGGTATATGAGCTGATATCCTTGTAGTAGAGTAGCCAATCAGAGCGCGCGATTGCTCATATCCAGTGAATGTGGATAGAATAATTTCAGATGTATCGTGTCCCAAAGTAAAAAAAAAAAAGTCCCGTAAAATGTCTTGCCTATTCAAGCACATTTGGAATACATTTCTGGCTGAATTGTCCCCAATAATCCAACTCGAGGGCTACAATTAAATTCTATATAAGTGCTTTTGGACCTGAGGAGCTTCTTCATAGTTCTTAGAACTGTTGGAGAACATTCCTTCTTTTTTTGTGTGTGTCCCTCCCTAGTGCAGGAACTGAGGACGATCGTAGTTCTCAGAATGCTGTTTTGAGCTCTTAATTCAGGGTAGGTTCTCTCCCATCAGAAGAGGAACCATGAGTCACGTAAGTGTACACTGATTGGTTGAACACGAGCCAATGCATCACTGGAAACCACCATTAAAAAAAATCTGTGTAAAACGTTAGCCATGGAAACAACAGCAATTAATGTTAGCGCTAAAAATGGAAAAAACAGTGAAGTCTGGGCTTTATTGAACGTTTATGCAATGGAGAAAATACACCATGATTTTGATGCGTCGAAGTGAAATCTGGAATATAAAACTCTTCGCTAGCATTTCCTGTTAACGTCACGCTAGCAATCTGGCTTACATCATTTCATCATTCCTAATGGCGGTGTGAATAATGCAACCAGAAAAAACAGCCCCTGAAGGGACAATATGTCGTTCTCAGGAGAGCTTTCCAGTATGTACACTACCGTTCAAAAGTTTGGGGTCACCCAGACAATTTTGTGTTTTCCATGAAAAGTCACACTTTTATTTCCCACCATAAGTTGTAAAATGAATAGAAAATATAGTCAAGACATTTTTCTGGCTATTTTGAGCATTTAATCGACCCCACAAATGTGATGCTCCAGAAACTCAGGCCAAGTTTACATTAGACCGTATCTGTCTCGTTTTCTTCGCAGATGCACTGTCCGTTTACATTAAAACGCCTGGAAACGCCGGGAAACGGGAATCCGCCAGGGTCCACGTATTCAATCCAGACCGTGTCTGGTCCGGTGCTGTGTAAACATTGAGAATACGCGGATACGCTGTGCTGAGCTCTAGCTGGCGCCGTCATTGGACAACGTCACTGTGACATCCACCTTCCTGATTCGCTGGCGTTGGTCATGTGACGCGACTGCTGAAAAACAGCGCGGACTTCCGCCTTGTATCACCTTTCATTAAAGAGTATAAAAGTATGAAAATACTGCAAATACTGATGCAAATACTGCCCATTGTGTACTTATGATTGTCTTTAGGCTTGCCATCCTTCCACTTGCAAGTGGTAAGTGATCTGCGCTGGGATCACACACACAGCGGCTCAGTCCCGAATCACTGCTTGTGCACTTCACTCGCGCGCTCTGTGAGCTGCGCAGGGCCGGAGTGCGCACCCTCCAGAGGGCACTCGCTGTTCAGGGCGGAGTGATTTGGAGCGCAGGATGCCTGCGGAGCCGAGCGTATCCGTGTATTGGTGTTGCTGTGTGCACGCAAATCGTGTATTGGTGTTGCTGTGTGCACCCTAATCGTTTTAAAAACGTTAATCTGATGATCCGCTGATACGGTCTAATGTAAACCCCACCTCAATCTGCTCAAAGGAAGGTCAGTTTTATAGCTTCTCTAAAGAGCTCAACTGTTTTCAGCTGTGCTAACATGATTGTACAAGGGTTTTCTAATCATCCATTAGCCTTCTGAGGCAATGAGCAAACACATTGTACCATTAGAACACTGGAGTGAGAGTTGCTGGAAATGGGCCTCTATACACCTATGGAGATATTGCACCAAAAACCAGACATTTGCAGCTAGAATAGTCATTTACCACATTAGCAATGTATAGAGTGGATTTCTGATTAGTTTAAAGTGATCTTCATTGAAAAGAACAGTGCTTTTCTTTCAAAAATAAGGACATTTCAAAGTGACCCCAAACTTTTGAACGGTAGTGTATCACTCCAGTGTTCTAATGGTACAATGTGTTTGCTCATTGCCTCAGAAGGCTAATGGATGATTAGAAAACCCTTGTACAATCATGTTAGCACAGCTGAAAACAGTTGAGCTCTTTAGAGAAGCTATAAAACTGACCTTCCTTTGAGCAGATTGAGTTTCTGGAGCATCACATTTGTGGGGTCGATTAAATGCTCAAAATGGCCAGAAAAATGTCTTGACTATATTTTCGATTCATTTTACAACTTATGGTGGTAAATAAAAGTGTGACTTTTCATGGAAAACACAAAATTGTCTGGGTGACCCCAAACTTTTGAACGGTAGTGTAAATCTGAATCTAAACATATCCCTGAGTAGGCCAGCTAGCTCAGTAAATAAGGAGGAGATTTGTTTTTGGGGTGTGGCTGAACAGATGTCAACAATTTGTGAAGAATTTTAACATTTTCGAGAGTATTTACTTGGTGATCAAATGCACAATTAAAAAAATGAGCGCATAACCTTAGAGATATCTCCAAAAAAAAATTATGAAACGTTCACCTTATAATTCCTCCCATTTTGTTCTGCGCCAAACAGACCAACTGGTCCAAGGCCAGCTTTAAAAAACTGCTTCTCAAACACCAGCTATGATGAGAAATCTTACTTAATCACATTAACAGACTCAGAATTTTGTCGCGGAATAAAGAGGAGTGTTGCGTCTTTCTGAGAGGTTTACCGTTTTCTTCACACGCCATTCGCATTTTGAAGAAATGGCACACTGGACTTCATCAAAGTTAAATCAGCGATTCCGTTTTCCACCCTACAGAGTACGGATGATTGGTCTTCTGTCTTTGCTCTATTTTTGATGAAAAGGCCTCACGCAGCGGCAATGGCACAACCACCCTCCATCAGAGTCATTCATCTGTACTCGAGTGCACTCAGGCTGCCATCATCGATGATTAACCTTCACTTCTTGTCCTGTTCATCACCCAGCACAGGATTTCCAATAAATCCAAACCCTCTCAGTGATGATCAGTCAACACAAACCCTGCACCATGTTCGGGAATCCACCCGATTCTCTTTTCACCTTGTTCATGTCAAGAACAGCATCTTTGCGATGTTAAAATGACTGGAGTTACAAAGCTAACAATATGATCGTTAACCAGCACTGAAAATCGGTCATTGGAAATCTTTTTTTTTTTAAATAGCTTCCCAAACATTCGCATCTGATTCAACTGATGAAACTGTTGTTCAGCAGCGAAACAAATGATGATTTAAGCGCAACTGATATTTTCCGATATTGTTTTGAGACAAAGGTTTAACTTTCTTAACATTCAGACTTAGTGGTTTTAATTCAACTTTGACTTGCAAAAACGATGTTCCACAAATTTAATACCTGCTCATTGACACGCAAATTTGTTCCTGAAATGTCTTCGATTCCGTGAATCACATTGCATATGCAAAATAAATTGATTTGCATTAACTCCGCCCTATATTTTGTACTTTTTTGTAAAAACGCTACACAAAATAAATGCACAACTTGCAACTTTGCTCACGTGAAATATGGACTCCGCTGTCTTTCCTGTTAAAATATTTTGTTTTGATGTTAACACATTTAAATGTTTCGGCTCATACGACTCTTTCGTCAATTTCGAAAGTTCCGAACTACATTTGCGGTAAACAGAAAATCGTGTACATCTCAGTTTATGTTACATTTTTTCCTGTAGCTTCATAAGGTTTTATTTTAAGGATGGTTTCACTTTTAGTCGGAAATTTACTTTTGATTGTGTTTAAAAATAATTTAATTTAGTGCTATAATTAATTTCAGCTAGCAGTGGTAGGGCAAATTGTTACTCTCAATCAGGATCTTTCTACTTTCTTCTTCTTCTTCTTCTTATTATTATTATTCTACTAACATTTTTTAGGACGCTATTTCTCCCTCAGTTTTCAACCAATCATCATCAAATTTCACATGAAGAATACCTCTGGGCTGAATTACGGTGCTATGACTTTTGGTGCTTATCCGGATCACTGATCCAGAATGATCTATGAAAAATGGGATTTTTTTCAATCACTCATAACTCTGCCAATTTTCATGATTTTTTTCAATCAGTTTTTTAGATTTTGTTCAGGGCAGCAGGACACAACGTTTCCTCAATAGGCGTCCTTCTCTAGCTCTTACCATTCCGGATCTATAGGGTACTGTCACACCCGCACACATTGGCTAATTCTCGAACTGATTCACATGCGCGCACTGCTAATGACTCACACCGACACTGGATTAGGACGCAATCAACGCGCATATATAAGGATGCCAAAGTCTAACTCAGGTTGCGAAGTATTGACTTGTTTAGCCACATTATCGAGCCGTTGACTTCCTGGTTTCCAAATTCCTACTTCCTGTTCCTAGTCCTTTGATCCCGCCTTTGTCTGTGTCCATGATATTCTGTTTGTGCCTCGCCCGACCTACTGCTTGTTTATCGTTTCTGATTTATGCCTGTTGATTTGGACTGTTGCACTTTTCTTAATAAATATCTTCTGCACATACATTCATCTCTACCCATCCCTGACAGGTACGGTGACCAGATGTTCCGCTTTGTCATAGCTATTGCAAATTACTGTGATTTTAGTCACAGTCTCTATCTAGTTTATGATTCTGAAATGTTAGTGGCTATCGATAATAATAATAATAATAATAATAATAATAATAATAATAATAATAATAATAATAATTTCCTCTCAGGTCTACTATGACTCAGCATCCAGCATACCTGCGACATAAACCCCAAACCCCAACAGTACACAGGAGTTAAAGATTATATTTCCAGCACATTATTCTATCAAATCCAACATGATGTAAAGATTTGAATGAATCAGCTGGAAAGTAAAATAGCCACAGCAGGATAGGAAAGCTGAGTCGGAGGAACCATGCACAAGATATCGACTGTAGCTTTGTGCTTCTGTTAAATATAGCTACTAAGACAGGTCTAACATCTCCGCTCTGCTACATATAGCTCTGGATCGCTTTAAAGACAGCTGTAATACAACACTCCAGGGCAGTAAGCAGCGAGCATAATGCTGATGAAGAAGAGGAGCTGACATCATCACAAATTAACATCCTGCAGAAAGCTGCAGCTAAAAATACAAGCAATTATTTGGGTGTCACTTGTTGGACGGGACTGAGCTTACGAATTTAAAGCACTTCTAAAGTAATGTCAACAAAAAACCACAATAGGACCAGGAGATATTATCTGAAGAGTGGATTCTTTTCAGAACCTGGGTCCTGGAGCTAAATGTGAGCAAGGGCCAAAAATCAACCTGATTAGAATAATAATAATATTAAACCATACTGTATGAACCATTGAATTGTGTCATGTCATTTATTTCACGTCAATAAATCACTGCATTGTCTTGACAGTGAGACCAATAATGAGATACACATTGCAGTTATGAATACATATTTATTCCTTTCTTTGACGCTGCATGCCATGCGCCAGAAACACCACCACCACATTTATTATGGTGTGACTCTGCTGGGTGCCTGGTAGCAGTGAACCAGTGCTTTCACTTCACATTACTACTATATAGTTACCATCTAATATCAAACAGTTGTCTGGTTACATCTCTCAGCTCCATTAGGACTAATTACCATGCACCTGTTCCTGATTAGAGTGCAATCACAGCGCAAACATATAAGGACTGTCAGTAACACACAGACTTTGCACTCTGTATACACTCTGGACCCTGCGTCTAACATTACCAAGCATTGTATTTCGTATCGCTTTTCTGGTTTTGACCCTGTTTGTGTTTTTGGACTGTGAGTATTGTATTCCCTCTGATATCCTGTCTGTGCCTCAGTCCACCACTGCCTGTTTTTCAATTCTGCCTTTGTCTCGGCTTTGGATCAACAGAGATGTTCACAAGCACCGGCGACCAGCAGTTTTCTCTGCCTACACAGACGGTCTGCACCGGCTACTTGATCCCAGAAGAAAAAAAAAAGCCCTTGCCTTTCAATATTCAAGTGATTTATACCGTCTTCGCTGCTCATAATTTGCTGGAAATCCGATTAGTCCACCATGAAATTGTCTTCAATTCAGGTCTAACATGACCGGAAGTGACACCATATTTGTTGATTGATTCTCATGCTCTGATTAGCTGAGCCGGACCACGTGACCACACCGTAGCCTATGCAGTTATGTTACAGAGCCAGGCAGCGTACTACAGACGGGAACTGAGAAACCCAAGCACATACACATCTGGAGGGAAATTTCAGACATATTTTGCAAGTGTTTTACAGGGAAATGGTGAGTAATTTATTCGCTGAGAATGCACCAGAAGGCATGTAAATTTCAAAATTTTCTTGAGGGGCGCCCCCAGACCCCCTAGCATTAGTGCTGCGGCAAATTCCAGAGCCGCCTACTACTTTTTTTAGCCGGCTACTTCAGATTTTCTCGAGAACCCTAGAGCTGTTTTCTAGTGATGTTTTCAATAAAATTCTTCGTGCACTTAAATCCATTTATCGCCTTTACACGACAGAAAATATCAACTGTCTAACAAGCACATGGACGAATAAAACTGTTTTAACTCATTTTATATGAAACTGCCCTGAATATTTTCTATAAAATGTGTTAGTAAATAATCCCACATTATTTTTTTAAAAAGCAAATTAAAAATAAGCGCTGGATAAAAACCCATCTTTTTTATGGAAATAAAGATATACATTTCGTTGTCCGGTGGTCAAGTGTTTATGAGATACGTTGCTTTGCACTTACGATTGGGTTCTTGTGGTGATACTTGGACGTCATTCATTGGTCAAAAGCCATCAAAAATCAGGTTACCATTACCATTTTCTCTTAAAGGGGAACTGAAGGCAAATTTTTTATGATCAAAATTCTATTTATCTCATTTTATTAAATATAGGAATGCATTTTTGATCGCTATTTTGTCGCTGCTATAGCAAGTTATAAGTGTTTGAAATATGCTCTGTAATATATCAGTCCATATGTCAAAGCAACGGCCATAAACGAGATTTGTTGAGACCTGTGCGAGACATCATAGGACGGAAGTAAAACGTACAGCGGAAATCAAAGTGACCGACATCTGCCAACATTCCCTGTGTCCGAAATCACTCACTTGTTCACTACTCCCTACTCCCTATACAGGGAATTACTATATAGAGGACTATATAGTGAGCTCATTGGTAAAATGAAAAAACGTTTTCGGACACTAGTCTGTCGCGCTGGTATTTACGTCATTACTGTCGCACAATTAAAACGTGCCAGATCAGTCGGCTGGTGGGTTTCAAAATAATAAATACTGTACATGCGTGTGTTTTTGTGATAAATCCATATTATACTGAGTGTATTTCCAACACTAATCAATACAAAGTACCTGCAGCTTTCAGTTCTTTTTAAATCAAGGCTGAACACTTTCTTCTTTGCCGCTGCCTTTTATTAAATCAAATTTGAGACTTTTAATTTGATTTTTTTCAGTGTGACCGCAATGCATGATGGGATATATTGCTTTGGTTGGTGACCATCGGCAGTACACTACTTTTTGTGATGCATTGTGGGATGCTTTGAGTGCACTATATAGGGTGTAAATAATCCTCACTAAGGTTTCAGACAGCACTATAAAATGGCGTCCCCACTATATAGCAGCCTATATAGTGAGTAGGGAGCAATTTCGGACACAGGGAAAGTGACCAACATCTGCCAATGGTGTCAAAAGACGCGCGCGCCCTCTTTCGAATGCTGATGTAATCAAGCCGGAAGTTTTGTTTGTTTTGATAGCAATCAGGAAAGTTTGAAAAAAGTAGGCAGTAATCATCATTTAAACTTGTTTTTTGTGCAATACTTCGTTTGGAAAACAGTTTTCAAAATGGCAGCACTGACACCTGGCTGACACTTGACGTTTCGAAGTCTCACACAAGTCTCGTGAAGATCGCGCGGATAAGCGACGCCTGCCGTGGACCAAACGAACTAAATTCAACATGGCTAAAAATCGAGTCACGATATAAGGTTACTAAAACCGAAAATGTAATTGAATAACACGTTAATTAAGAAATAAAGCAAGTTTAAAAATGACTTCAGTTCCCCTTTAGATTAGATTAGATAAAACTTTATTGATCCCTTTGGGTGGGTTCCCTCAGGGAAATTAAGATTCCAGCAGCATCATTACAGATAAACAGAGAAAAGAAATAGAGAAAACTTCTAGATAAATTAAAATAAATTAAGTATTTACATATAGAAATATAAAAGAATAAGATATGGGGAAGAGAGGAAGGGGGAAAGGGGGGAGAAGTGGGTTAGGGTAAGTGTGTGTGTGTGTGAAGCAGGAAAGATATTGCACTTTATATTGCACATTGTGGGGCGGCACGGTGGTGTAGTGGTTAGCACTGTCGCCTCACAGCAAGAAGGTCCGGGTTTGAGCCCCGTGGCCGACGAGGGCCTTTCTGTGTGGAGTTTGCATGTTCTCCCCGTGTCCGCGTGGGTTTCCTCCGGGTGCTCCGGTTTCCCCCACAGTCCAAAGACATGCAGGTTAGGTTAACTGGTGGCTCTAAATTGACCGTAGGCGTGAATGTGAGTGTGAATGGTTGTCTGTGTCTATGTGTCAGCCCTGTGATGACCTGGCGACTTGTCCAGGGTGTACCCCGCCTTTCGCCTGTAGTCAGCTGGGATAGGCTCCAGCTTGCCTGTGACCCTGTAGAACAGGATAAAGCGGCTACAGATAATGAGATGAGATTGCACATTGTCCAGTATTGCTTTTTGTCAGGCTAGGCTACTGCTCCTTCCCGTCCTCTGTCCTCCTGTTACCCCTCCTCCCCCCCAGAGAGGAGTTGTACGGTCTGATGGCGTGAGGGACAAAGGAGTTTTTGAGTCTGTTCGTCCTGCACTTGGGAAGGAGCATTCTGTCACTGAACAGGCTCCTCTGGTTGCTGATGACGGTGTGCAGAGGGTGACTGGCGTTGTATGGGGCTTTAAGCGTGGGGCTCTGTTCTGTGCTCTTTGCGCACGGGGAATTCCGCTATAATATAGTCACAAAATATCTGTAAGGACTCTGTAAAATTGTAAGGACTCGAGAGGATAATTCTGTGCTTTATGATTTTTTTAGAGAGTGCTTCTAAATATATGCTTCTCTGACAGCATAGTAGAGAGTATATAGAAACTATTACCCATAATGCACTTGTAAGAAATAGGGAGATAGATATTACACAGTCATATTGTTCAGCCCTGATCGGTGTGGGTGTGTAATGTTTCCATTCATGATTGAGTTTGTGATGGAAATGTGGCTGGATGCCATGAAGAAAGGCAATGTTTTGAAGCTGAACTTTGTATGCGCCTGTGTGTGTGTGTGTGTGTGTGTGTGTGTGTGTGTGTGTACACACTGCACTGCTTCTCACCTCCACAGCAGCTTTGGCTCGCACAAACTCCTCCTCCAGAGAGTGCTGCCTGCCGAACAGAGAGCTTCCCAGTCTCAGCTTGGGCCGCTGTGCACACAGATGGTCACACACACACACACACACACACACACACACACACACACACACACACACACACACACACACACACAAGGTCAGTCAGCAGTCTCACAGTCTCAACCTGTAATACTATCTGTGTCCATAGACGTCGCCAGACCCATTTTAGGGTAGCTCCAGCCACCCTATCTTATGGCAAAGCCACCCTATATTTTTTGCCCTTTTTTAAATTATTTATATTTTTTTCCCCAAAAAAAACAAAGGCAGTAAAGCACTGAACATGAGCCATCAAGAACGCAAGTTAATCCGAACAACAGTTTCTGCTTGCTTATTTGTTGTTTAATGCAATATTATTAATATCGTTATGATTCCTCCTCATTGGCTCTGTGTCAAGCGTCACGTCGAGTGGTAGGCTAGTAGGACTTAAAAAACTACGCGGGCATTCTGCAGCAGGCGCGGTGCGGGCTTCCATTGAGTTGGGTTCATAGGCGGTTTTAAACGGGGGCCAGAGGGGGCCAGTGCCCCTGTAAAATTGCTCCTGGCCCCTGTTGTGGCCCCTGTGCTGAACAGATAATAAGATTTATTAATTTTGACGTGCGCTGGCTCGAAGATCGGAACTGACATGACGGAGTGTTCTACACGGACTCCTTAAAGCGCTACACGCACACTGTAACCTGCAGCAGAAAGACCAGCAGCAGCGCGAATTGTAAACTTCGGACGTGAGTGATAACAGCTGTCACGTCCGAAGTTTTTTGATTGAAAAGCCATCAGATACAGTCGTGTTGACATGTTTCACTGAGCCATATAAAGAAGTATTTTTTGAGCTCTTTAGACTATGTAAAATAGCTGTGGCACTCCCAGTGAGCTCTGCCTCTTGTGAGCGGAGTTTCTCCACTTTGAAACTGGTGAAGACCTACGGTACCTCCGATCCACCATTAGTGAGGAGCGTCTAAGCAATCTTGGTGTGCTCAGCATTGAATCCAGAAGGTCCAAGGCTTTGAACCTTGATGCATTTGTAGACCGTTTCTCAAGGAGTCACAATCGCAGAATCTTGTTGTTGTAGTGTTTCAGCCTGCTGTGAATGCTATAGGGTGATTCTGAGACCACTGTATGTGAATTTATTTTTTCTTTCTATTTTCCCCCCTGCTGTACATAAAGAAAGAGTGAGATGATGAGGGTGTGATTTAGATAAAGATAGTGATTGTACATTCAAGTCTCATGCTGTGAAAAAGAAAATTCATTCATGCTGTGAATTTAAAAAGTGTCATTGGACAGATAAAAGGTTCATTGTATGCAAAAATAGAAATCTTATTTTACAAAAAAAGAGAAACATGGTTTTAAGATTTATTGAGCACAATTTATGTTTAGGCTATTGAGACAGAATGTTTATCTCATTGTATTTATGCTCAATGTATTTTTTTTTTGTTTTAAATAAACTAAACAAAACATTTTGAACACTTAAATATTGCCGTTTTTTCCTTATGTGCCCCCCTGAAAAAATACTGGCCCAACCTCGGCCCCCCTAGTAATTTTGGTCTAGAACCGCCACTGGTTGGGTTTGCAGAGAGTCAGAATTCTATGCTTTCATTTGCAGACACACACGGTGAGATTGTAATTTGATGTCAGTGGTTTGCATTTGCTTAACTTTACCTAGGCTATATTGAGTCTTCTGTAGAATGTTTACATGATAATTTGTAAAGCACTTGCCCTCTTCAGTTTGCGCAGGAATGCATGACACCTACCATTGTTTTTTTTTCTTCACATTTTTGTAGTTTAGCTGGTGAAGTTGCTTCAGCAAGCAATTAAATGATGAAAGCAATTTTAAAATAGAATAGAAATGGTGGGAAGTGTGTCCCCAAGGTGTGATGCTCTTGAAATAATGAATTGATTGACAGCCTTAGTAGGTGCTCTGAAAAATGTTCGGCGCGCGCTGCGCGCGCACAATACCTTTTCTCCTCTGGGTGCTAAGCTACCCCTGTCTCTCAAACCTAGTGACGTCCCTGTCTGTGTCCTTTTGATGAATCTGCGATATAAAACTTTTAGGACAAGTCAGGAGTTTTGCAGCTTGTATATTCTTAAGGGAAAAGAAGAATATACACATTTGCTGACACAGAGCACTTAAAATGTTTTTTTGTCATAATCTTATTTCTAAACTTGCAGCCAAACTTTCAAAACAGATAGAGATACACAGAGAGAGAAAGACAGACACAGAGACAGAGACAGGAATATTTCAGTGATAAAGGAGAACTGAAGACAGTTTTTTATTATCAAAATTCTATTTCTCTCATTTTATTAAATATCGGAATGCATTTCTGACAGCTATTTTGTCGCTGCTATAGCAAGTTACGAGTGTTTGAAATGTGCTCTGTAATATATCAGTCCATATGTCAAAGTGATGGCCGTAAACGAGATTCGTTGAGACCTGTGCGAGACATCGTAGGACGGAAGTAAAACGTACAGCAGAAATCAAAGTGACCGACATCTGCCAACGTTGTCAAAAGACGCGCGCGGCCTCTTTCGAATGCTGACGTAATCAAGCCGGAAGTTTTGTTTGTTTTGATAGCAATCAGGAAAGTTTGAAAAAAAATAGGCAGCAGTGGCGGCTGCTGGTTTTTAAAACAGGGGAAGCCCATTTTACGCATTCATCGTAAAACCTGTAGGCTGGATATCAAAGCATAGAAAGGTGTGCCCCATTAGCATAGTGAACTAGACAACCCTACCTAGTGGCAGAAAGTATTTTTGCTTGTACATTTCATGTTATAGTCTGGCTTGCCAGGCTAGTGCCTCATATCCTTAATCAAAAATATCAAACATCCAAAAATCACTGGCCATTCAACGAAGAGCCAACGAACATCATACCCTGATATGCAACACAGAGTCTTTAACACAACACCCAGCTGTGCAACACATCCTTGAACATCTTCTGCAACACAGTCTGGAAATTCATAACCAGGTAGGCTATGCAACACACAGAACCTTGAATATCATACCGGAGCACAACGAATAATATTTACATTTATTTACAGAGTAATGTACAGAGACATCAATGAGAAGAAACGTTTATATGAAAAGAAATTCGGACAGCACTTTGGCACACGACTACACTTTCTCGACATCCGCTAGGGACTGATCATGCTTCCGTGTTCCTCGCCGACGCCGAAGTACAGAGCCCGCCCTCCTCATGTCTTTCAAACACTACCTCCAATAATCCTTCATCAGCCGGCTTCTTGGCCCTCCCACTGTCTCGTTTAGTCCCAGAGAAGCCCGGCTTCTCTGGAAGTGACGATTTTGTCGATTTTAACCAATAACAACTAGCCGAAATTGGCTGTTCAGAGCCGTCTCATAGACTGCAACAGATACCTGGCTGCCAGCCATAGAGCCCATTGAAATAAGAAAGGTTACAGCCAGTGTTGCCAGATTGGGCGGTTTTAAGTGGATTTTGGCAGGTTTTGAACATATTTTGGCTGGAAAACGTCAGCAGTATCTGGCAACGCTGGTTACAGCCTGGCAACAAAGGTGATTCTCATAGCGAACTGCAAGTTCGTCAGACATCACTCAAATAAGTTACAGGATAGTTATGAACGTAAATACAATCTTCGGCATATATTATGTTATGCAAGTTATTGTTTTAATGAGAATTCAACGTCGTAGATGCCGCAGTTTGGGGAGAGAATTTTAGGGGAAGCTCGGCTTCCCTTGTTGTCTCTGAGAAATCGCCCCTGGTAGGCAGTAATCGTCATTTAAACTCGTTTTTGTGCAATATTTCGTTTGGAAAACAGTTTTCAAAATGGCGGCGCTGACACCTGGCTGACGCTTCACGTTTCAAAGTCTCGCACAAGTCTCGTGAAGATCGTGCGGATAAGCGACGCCTGCCGTGGACCAAACGCACTAAATTCAACACGGCTAAAAACCGAATAGGCCGATAAGTATAATATTTAATTGCAATTAGTTGCCAATACGAGTCACAATATAACGTTACTAAAACTGAAAATGTAATTGAATAACAAGTTAATTAAGAAATAAAGCAAGTTTAAAAATGACTTCAGTTCTCCTTTAAAGCTAGACTGACTTTCAGATTTTTCAAGTGTAAGTCATGAAAATAATTTTCCCCAACACCCAATTATTTTTGTTTAGTGGACCGAAAGCTACTGAATTCGAAATCACAGACTTCCAATTTTATTAGGTTTGTTTTAAATAGAGCAATTAATGAATTTATCTCCACGTGGCCCTAAATTCGCTGCTATTTTTTCCTGCTTCACCATGACCCAATATAAGATACTATGTCATGCATCACGTGGTGGGCTTTCCCCGTTCGCACAAGGCATTGTGGGATACAAATTTGAAACAGGAGAGAAAAATGGAGGACGTGAGTGTGCGAATGAAACGTGAAAAAGTGACTACAGTAACGGAAAGAAAGCGAGAAGAAAATATGTTATGTTATATACGAAGGAAAGGAAACGCAGGACCAAACTAATAAATATCGGCGCTCAGCGAGCACCTCGGTGTGATCAGCTGTTCGTTTAGCGACAGAATGATGGAACTGTCAGTGCACGCTCAAAGGGAAACCTGTAGATGGCAGTAATGCAACACTGTGGATGCCAGCTGCTGTAAAACCCAAAAGAAGAAGAAGGTAAACGTGCGCATGCGCACACGGACTTCCTCTGTCTGCTTGACTGCGTGAAGCGAGCGATTTCATGCACATTATTTGCTTTAATCCCCTCAAATTAAATAACTTCCCAGCCACAGAATGGCCTGATATTCTGAGATATTACAGAAATAAACACATATCACAATGACCACATTTCAGACGGAACTAAATTTCACCAATTTTATGAAATCAAAAGACCGTCTAGCTTTAAAGACAGACGTCTTTAATATTTAAATCCATTACCATAAAAGTTACTGACTGTGTGACTTCATTCTGTTCACAAAGAATAATAAGCGGTTCGCTTGGTGAAAAGGTTTGCCCGTATAAAATGGCTCCATTGAGAGTTATTCGAGTGTGTCAGGAGGTCTTTCAAACAGCTGTTATAAAGTGCACTACACTAGAGATGGTTCAGAAACGGCACTTTTATTACGTACAGGAGAAAAATCCTGCCTTAGATTAATGTATTATAATGAGCATATTAACATAAATTATTGCCACTTCTAGGAAATTGATCAACACCTTTTGATTTGAGAATTTCACAGCGCAGTGGTGGATATAATGGAAAGTCAGTAGTAAAGAGTGTTTCGGAGGCTTTCAATGGTCTACAGAGGAACCTCTACCTGAGACGTCGGCCCAGGGTCAGACTCCATGCTCATGCTCATCTCCAGCGTGTGTTTGTTTGAGAGGTTGCTTTTAAAGTCAGCCGACCTGCAATGAGAAACAAAAAAAGTTCAGGATCAAATATGTTACTTTAATGAATAGACATGGTTTAGTGTTGTACAGCGCAGCGTTACAGATCCTCAGTGATTGCTGCCACTGAGTTTCATTCCAGTCACGCTTTCTAAATTAAACTTCTGAAAGTGAAGCCAATATCTGGGTTAAGATTAACAGAAAAAAAAAATTGAGCAACTCTGCTTCAGGTAGGGTCGTAGCTCATTTCCAGGAAGCCAGAAAGTCTGAAATGAAGAAATTACCTCTTGGCACATTTCCAAATCACAGTTTTGTTTTGTTTTTAATGCATGATTGTTATAGGTGTAGAGATACTTTAAAACCTTACAAGTGCATCTTGAAAAGATGACAACGTTGAACTGAAGTGTATGTTACAGGTCAGAATTGTAGGTCAGGTGGAATTTTTCAACCTCGGTTCGAATTTTTAACCCAGTTCATCATTTGCTACTTGTATTTGGGAGACTTACTGTATCTAGGGTTGGGTTTAGGGTTCGGATTTGGGAATAGTTTGCATTTTAAACTACTTGATGATGTAATAAGACTGGACTCATGAATAAATTCAAAATATATAGCACTTCTTCCATTGTGATCATCACTGGTCTAGTGGTTAAGGTGTTGGGTTATAACTCAGAAGGTTCTGAGATCCAATCCTGGTTAAGCATGACAAAAGATATATATATATATTTTTAAAAATACTGAATAGGTATACAGACAAGAGGAAATACTTGGTAGGTGTAGACAGAGAAGAAGTGGATGGAAGAAAGAGAGACAAAAGAAGTGATGGAAAATCCCTTTAACGAAGCTTATGTAGATTTTACCTAGGTTAAAAAATTTAACCCAAGTCAAAAAAAAAAATCACCTAGGTTGAAATTTTTTGACCTGTAACGTATACAAACCCAAAGATCTAACTACAAATCAGACATCTTCCTGCTAAAAATACAAATTCCGTCAGGAAATGTTTGTATTTCCTAAAATCTTAAAACTCTACTCATTAGGATTTCTGCCGTCTGTTTGAATTGACGTAGCGAGACGACATGCAGCGAGAAAAGAAATCGTTAAAAATAAAATTAAGTTAAAAATCTGCATTTCATTTCAATTTTCAATTCTACAATTTCCTAATGAAATTTATTTCTACTGAACTTTTAATCAGAAATCAAGTCGAAGGTAAAAATAAATAACTAAATAAAAAAATTGTGGTAAGGAAAAACTTCATAGGAAACTTTAAAAGGAATTGAAACCTAAAATGCGAGAGAGAGAGAAAGAAAGAAAGAAAGAAAGAAAGAAAGAAAGAAAGAAAGAAAGAAAGAAAGAAAGAAAGAAATGAGGGAGCGGTAATATTTTGAGAAAAAAACCTCCAACATTTCTAAGATTAAAATCATAAATTAATGAGAATTAAACTCAGATATTCTCTGAAATGATGAAGTCATATGTTTGTCAAGTCATAAAAAAATCCTTAGAAATTCTGAGATTAAACATTCACAAACTTACAATAAAAAATAGCAAAATAGAAATTTTTTGTGCATTATGGAGCTGAAGGAAAGGGGTAATAATCCAAGAAGGAAAAAAAACAACTCAGAAATTCCGAGATTAAAAAGTCACAAATTTACAAGAAAAAAAAACTCATTAAAAAAACCTTAAAAATTAGATGTTTTTTGTCAAAGAACCAGATCGCTTTACTTTCCAAGGTTGGATGAACCTCATCATGCCACAGCTGAGCCGAAAGTTATGGGAAACGTAGTCTTTCCTCCTCTATCACGCGACATAAAAGAATAAAGTGCTAAGGGATTTTCACTACATTTCTCAGAATGCACTGCAGCCAGGACGCCGGTAAGCACATGGGTGAGTGAGTGAGCGAGTGAGTGAGCGAGCGATTGTTGTGCTTCCTGGATGCAACAGGAGGTGAATGTATAAACCACACAAGCTTGTTTATCCATGTCATTTTTTTTTTGTCTTAGCTGTTTATAAATGTATATTGTACGAGAGCAGTATCCTGATCCTTTCAGTGTATGGATTCTTTTCATTCAGCCAAATCTCTGTTACTCTGAAACAGCTGAGCTGAGAGTTACAGGAAATGCAGTTTGTCCTCCTTGATCACGCATTATAAAAGACGAAAGCGCTAAAAGACTTTCAACTCCATTTCCCAGAATGCACTGCAGCCAGGAAGTATGTGATTGTTGTCTCAGAACATCCGACTTATTTTTCCTCGCAAATTTACGACTTTAATATCAGGACTTCTGAGAATATTACCCCCTTCCTGAGCTCTGTATTTTTTTTTTTACCTGCAATGGCCCTAATATGTCGTTGCATACTTAAATAATAAGAATCAGTGGAATAAAAGTGGCATGTGGGTTTTTTTCAATGATGAATAAAACCTTCACTCTATCAGAATGATGTGAAGTTACACTTCTGAAAAGTCGTCGTACCAGAGCAGCTCGCTGGAGGAGTGATGTGAGGTGCACCTCTTCCTCTCGTACCTACACTTCCTCCCTCCATCCCAGGCGCTGTCTGGATGAAGGCTCACTTCATCCCATCTCTCCCGCGGTGAGCTGCTCACTACACAGAGGGGATACAGAGAGAACAATTAGCACGTCTGCAAAAATCGAACACATTTTGGTGTTTATTAATTAACAGTAAGATCAGACACAGAGACTTTTACGACAGACGGGTTTTAAAAATGTTTGGATTTGTTGATATGGTGATGAAAAGACATTTAGACGTTTATTTAACATTTATGGAAGGAGCTTGCAGTGCTAAAGCTTTGTAACAGTCTGAGGTAAAGCTGTAAATTAAAGTTTTCCAGCATAGGAAGATCTTCAGAGCAGTCAGCAGCTGTGGGTTATTGTTTTTTTTTTTTTTGGTCTTATTAACTTTAAGAGAGAGAAAACAGTGAGGCATTGGTGAGGTGTAGCACTGTTGGTGTGAAATGGGCTTAATTTTTAAGCACATCGTGCATGATTTTTTAAAATGTTTTTTTAAACGGATAAACGGTGGCTATTTTGAAAAATCTAAAAAAAACACTTTTTTTAAATACTTTCTGTAATGTCACATAGTTCCGTGCGTGTTCCATATGCTGTTTCAAAGTTTTGGTGTCTTCAATATTATTCTGAAAATGGTAATACACACACACACAAAAAAAATAAATAAAAATAAATAAATAAATAGGGCGGCACGGTGGTGTAGTGGTTAGCGCTGTCGCCTCACAGCAAGAAGGTCCTGGGTTTGAGCCCCGGGGCCGGCGAGGGCCTTTCTGTGTGGAGTTTGCATGTTCTCCCCGTGTCCGCGTGGGTTTCCTCCGGGTGCTCCGGTTTCCCCCACGGTCCAAAGACATGCAGGTTAGGTTAACTGGTGACTCTAAATTGACCGTAGGTGTGAATGTGAGTGTGAATGGTTGTCTGTGTCTATGTGTCAGCCCTGTGATGACCTGGCGACTTGTCCAGGGTGTACCCCGCCTTTCGCCCGTAGTCAGCTGGGATAGGCTCCAGCTTGCCTGCGACCCTGTAGAACAGGATAAAGCGGCTAGAGATAATGAGATGAGATGAATAAATAAATAAATAAACACCTCTGAATGAGTGGGGGTGTATTGACTGGTACGGCGTATATACTACAAATCACTGATACTGTATAAATCACTTAAGGATTTAATTTGCATTTTAAAAATCTACCTCTTCCCTTGTACATCTTGTATTTACTGTCTATGTACTATTGTCTGTGTGTTGTCTTTGTTTTTGGTTATATTGTACAGCCTTTGTGTTGGTATAATTAAAAAATCGTACATGATTTATGTCTACCATCGCTCAGGACTTTTAATGGAGTTATACTCAATGTTATTAGAAAGGTATTATCTCCGTTTTGTCTCAAAAACGCCATATCTTGCCATCCTGTTTGAAAGTAAAAACTCGCCGCTCCTGAGACGTTTTTCAATCCTGAAGCAGACCGTCAAAATATTCCCAGATGAATCTTTTATTTCCCATGTTTCCTCAGATCCCGGAATCACAGCGTAAATACAACCTTGTGCTATTCAATGAAAATTATAAAGCGGCACAATGCTTAGTTTAAGACTGTCTACTCGATAAGAGGATGAGGATAAAGCTTAAAGCTTGTCTCTGCATAAAAAATAGCTTAGCAACATAATTTTTCAGCTTGGGTTTTTGGGGATTTTCAGTGAAGTGGGATAAAAACAAAAACAAACAACCACATGGCGTTTAGTTTACTGTAACGTAAAGTTACCTTTTGAAAAAGTATGTCAATGAAGGTTGCTTCGCAAAACCAGGTAGAATTTATACAGTAGATAAATATTCCTAAACTTAAATAAACCGAAAGCACACTCAAATCAACTCCAATTTTCTTCACCATTATATCAAATTTAATTCGACACATGACCAATGAGCAAGTGTAAAATACATCGTCTCTAATTGTACGGAAAATACGTGACCAGGAAAGGACAGAAACTAATTACAGGAAAAGCATGGATTAAAATAAGCCCCTTAAGGGACCTCTTTAGATGATTCAAAGAAGCGTAAAAGCCCATAGGAATTATATTCAATTCAGCAAATGTGGCGCTTTATGTAGATTAGAGGAAACACCGTGAATAAATGAATGACAGGTCATTACATCACTGCTTCTATGGGAGGAATATGGCTTTAATAAATATAACGACTCAGACTGATGGTAATGAAACCGCAGCAGTGTTGAGAATTTTAAAGGGAATGTGGTATGAAATATTAAAAATGTCTGAGAACAAACCTGAGAGGTTTATTAAACAGCCAGAAAAGGTTTGATAAAAACAAAACCCAAGATAGACGTGTGATAAACACCTGATCAGACCGGGTGTGATTTAATCCCTAATATCCCCATGTTTGATTGACAGCTCTGTGTAGGAAGTGGTAGAAGTTTATGCAAAATTAGCCACGCCCACTTTGAATACAAAATCAGGACACAGAAATGAGAAAGATCCTAACATATTAACAGTGTTAGCATATATATATATATATATATATATATATATATATATATATATATATAAAGCAGATTTACAACGCTGTGAAAAAGTATTCGCCCCCTTAAACAGTTCTACATTTAGTCTACAAAATATGGAAATGTTCAAGGGGGTGAATACTTATGCAAACCACAGTAGGTTCTCTGATGCTTTAATACAGGCCGAATAAAGTTATTCAGCCTCGCTATATTTTTTTTTCTAAAAGAAAACTGTGTACTTTCGAAAAAAAAAGGATAGGCATGTTAATTGCAATTTCAGTTCACGTCACAAACAGCAGATGGAGCAAAAAAAATTACACACTGCTACTTTAACTTGTCTGTTTGAAAAGCATAAAAGTTATACAGTTTTAAAGACTGACCCCATATTCCAAATATTCTGGAACTAACCCGAGTCTAACGAAGCTCTCTCAGGGTTCAGGTGTCCAGGTGAGAACTGCTCAGTCTCCACCTGGATCAGCTCTGTCTCATCTGTCTTCTTCCTGCGGAGACTGTTCTTGGAATAGCCGCGAGGGCTGCGGCGCTCCCAAGTCCACCTCCTCTCACATGGCTCACTCAGGTCCACCAGGTCCAGCGCTGTCGAGATGACTGTGAGAACAAAATGTCGCTCTTACCCTGAATGTAATCAATCAGTCAGCTAACGAGTAATGGAAGCTTATTACCTCCAGTTTAACATTGCCCCGGTATGCAGTGGTTAGTACCTACCAAAAGTGGTCCAAGGAAGGACAACTGGCGAACTGGCTATAGGATCATGGGTGTCAAAGGCTCACTGATTCGCATGGGGACACGAAGGCTAGCCCATATGGTCCAATACCACAGAAGAGCACAAACTGCTAAAAAAGTTAATACGGGCACCTTTCTGTTTTAGCCAGCATTAACGTTTTGTGCTACAGGAGCTCTTTTGTGGGATTGGACCATATGGGCTAGCCTTCATGTCCCATGCAAATCAATGAGCCTTCAACACTCATGATCCTGTTGCCAGTTCACCAGTTGTCCTTTGGATCCTTGGATCACTTTTGGTAGGTACTAACCACTGCATACTGGGAACACCCCACAAGATGTGCCATTTTGGAGATGCTCAGACCCAGTCATCTCGCCATCACAATTTGGCTCTTGTCAAAGTCGCTCAGATCCTTACGCTCGCCCATTTTTCCTGCTTCCAACACATCAACTTCAAGAACTGACTGTTCTCTTTCTTGCTGCTGAATATATCCCACCCCTTGACAGGTGCCAGAGTAATGAGATAATCAATACTGCCATGTATTTACTGCTCCAAATATCTGTATTTGTATCTGTATTCGGATTTAAACCTGGAGTAGGCGTGGCTTAAACCAAAAGAGTTCTTTTTTCCTTCTTTCTTTTTTAAATATTTATTATATATATTTTCCGACGCTTTCAAACAAATTTAATTAGCTTTATTTCCATCTGAATTTATCTGATTGTACACTCACATGAGAATAAAAATCTCCTGGTCATGTGACTTTCTAAAAAATAAAATAAAATTTAAAAAATAGCACACCGATTATTCGTATCTGGATTTATATTTGTTTAGAACATATCTGTTCAAGCTGAAAAATGCAAAGGTAAAGAATGATTAATTTTTTTGGCCAATTAGTTTCCCATATACTGTTATAGGGTTCTACGGATTGTGAACTAAATAAATACATGAGCAAGCAAACAAACAAACAAATAAACAAACAAAAACAAACAAACAGTTTATTACTGGCCCAAAGATAGTTTTCAAAGCAGCAAAAAAAAAAATCTATTTATTACAGAGATTAATTTTTATATTATATTGAGAATATCCTTAAATAAAAATAAATAAATAAATAAATAAATAAATAAATAAATAAGAGTTTTCAAAGCAGCACAAAAAATTATATTTATTATTACGGAGATTCATCTTTATATTACGTCTAGAATATCCTTAAATAAACAAACAATCAAATAAATAGTTTATTACTGGCTCAAGGATAGTTTTCAAAGAAGAAAAAAAAATTATATTTATAATTACAGAGAGTCATCTTTATATTATGTCTAGAATATCTTTAAATAAATAAATAAATAAATAAATAAATATTTTATTATTGGCTCAAAGATCATTTTCAAAGAAACAAAAAAATTTATATTTATTATAGAGATTAAGCTTAATATTATGTCTAGAATATCCTTTAAATAAATAAATAGGTAGGTAGGTAGGTAGGTAGGTAGGTAGGTAGATAAATTAATAACTAGTTTATTACTGACTCAAAGATAGTTTTCAAAGCAGCAAAAAAATCTATTTATTACAGAGATTAATTTTTATATTATGTCTAGAATATCAACAAACAAACAAACAAACAAACAAACAAACAAACAGTTTATTACTGGGCCAAAGATATAGGGTTCTACGGATAAACTAGTTTATTACTGACTCAAAGATAGTTTTCAATGCAGCAAAAAAAATCTATTTATTACAGAGATTAATTTTTATATTATGTCTAGAATATCAACAAACAAACAAACAAACAAACAAACAAACAAACAAACAAACAAACAGTTTATTACTGGGCCAAAGATAAAAACAGTTTTCAAAGGAGCCAAAAAATAAATAAAATCAGTATTTATTATAGAAATTAATTTTTCTTTATAGCATGTCTAAAATATCCTTTTAATTTCATAATTCTACCTCTTACTCTTATTTTGAATAAAAATGCTGCACTTTGGAACTTTTCTCGCCCTTAAATTGTCATTGTATGAGACAACAGAAAAGCAAGAGAAGTAATTAAACATTTTCTGTAACATGAACTGCCTTCAGGTCCAAAAAAACCCCATCTTGTGAGCACAGTGTAATTTGACACATCAGTTATTTGTCAGGATTTTGGAAAAAAAATGTGGTGAGGGCAGAGTGACTCAGAGAATAGGATAAGTTTACAGAAAGGGAAAGGAGAAACAGATGATGGATAGAGAGAGAGAGAACAGATGAGCGAGGAGGAACCTGCTGTGTTAGAGGTGACCGGTCGTGTGGCTCCATCACTCTTACTCTCGCTCTGGAAGTCGTCGATGGAGGGGCTGAGCAACGGTCGGCTCTCTTGGTGCTCCCTACCCAGCTGTAACACACACACACACACACACACACACACACAATGAGCTGATGCTGTGATATTCCAATGTTATACATCATATCCTAAATCACAGTCATTTATATTAATATTCTTGTCATGAAAAGATTTTTTTTGGCATCCAGAAAATTATTTCTAACCTGGAAGCTTCCATGGATTTTCCTTTGGCTGTCTGCCATAATCAATAGTGTTACTAACATTTGGCATATTTCAAAATTTATTCAAACAGCAGCTGTGAAATCTGGATAAAGAAGCTGTTATTTATACTCACTGACCCAATATTAGCTTTGGCGCGTGGGTCTCTCTGTCAACACCGTCATTACTGATAAAACTCAACCTCATTCAACACCAAACACTTCCCACTGTGAACTACTGTGAAGTGCTGAACACTGTCACACCAGGCATGTGCTCAATCAGTGTTACAATCTCAAATTATTATCCGTCCAAGACACTTTTTCGATGGAATAAAAACGTGTTCTATTCCCTTCTAGCGGGTTTCATTCATTTGGTTCGATAGCATGCAATATTGTTAGCATGTCGTTTATCCTACGTGTATTACGTCACTCTACCCAATGGAGAATGAGCGTTGAATATGGTTTACGATACTGCATAGTTGTCAAGACAACATGACGTCACACGTCGGAGACATAAAACTTCCACACTAGTGAGCGACTGGGACAATTCGTACACAAACATGGCCGCTAGGTTTGCTTCGTTAAATACGGAAGATTTTGAAAGAATTTTGAAAGAGAAAGACGTGTTGAACATCCGAAAGGAATGTGTATTATAATAATAATAATAATAATAATAATAATAATAATAATATTGGCTGGATTTTTTTCGTGGTCTATCAGATATATTCCATTCAGCTACTTGTCTTCGACTCGTTCAGTATCATGCTCACTGAATGGAATATATCTGATAGACCACTCAACGCCAGCCAATATTATTTAAATATTACAGACTTTTGACAGCACTTTACACACTTTTCTGGCTTAAAACTGATATTTAACAGTTATTAAACGAAATCGAGTCGTACATGAGCTGAGAGCCAATGAGGTGCGTAGCTCTGAGTTGTCTATCATCCATGTACAATGAGATTGAGTGGAATAACTGTTTTATTCTATCTACATTCACTGGATTTTGAGAAAGAGATCATTTTTATTTTTAGCAAATTCGATAAATAAAAACTTTATACAAAACGCCCGACAAAATAATTTCTGCTTAGAATGTAAACAAACCGGCGAAATGACAGGAGCAATTTGTGAAAACAATAATAATAATTCTTGAAAAATAATTTTAAAAAGATATGTTCTTACCATCAAATACTTTCATTCCATATTTTCTTGGTTTTTTTTTTGCATTCTCTGGGGTTTTGTTTTCAAGTAGAGTTTTTATTTCATCCTCGGTTGGTTCAGCAACACACTCCGCCATTTTGTTTTTCTCTACTCATGGTATATGAGCTGATATCCTTGTAGTAGATTAGCCAATCAGAGTGTGCGATTGTTCATATCCAGTGAATGTGGATAGAATAATTAAACTTATTTGCCATGTTAAATAGTATATCCTAATCCTAGCACCACATACTCTATCATCGATCAGCATTTTCACAGAATTAAAAAATGTAGAGTTGTGTTTTCATCCAGTAACACCCATCATGCATGACACAACCACTAAAAATCTTCTGTGCGATGTGATAAAGTTGTTCAATATCGTAATGACTGATTACGTTATCTCCAAAAGTGAATTATTTTCCAGTCACAGCACGTCCAGCGTGAAGTGTGTTATTCCTGTCACATAACACACAAACGTATGACAAACAAGTACAATTATTTTTAATCAAGGCACAAAAAAGTCATCTGGTACTTTTTATTTGTTTATAGTCACGTATGACGTTGTTCAATGTCCACGAAATATCTTCGAGCAGCTTTAAATAGTCATCCTGAAGACTGTTATAAGGCACTGAGTGACACTGGAGACTCCTTGCAGATATTAAAAAAAGTCTACTTACGGCAAACTTCACCATATCAACCGTACTTTTTTTTTAAATCAGTTTAATCCATGAAGTGTCTGCCATACACCAATGAACTGTGACTACAGAAATGATAACATGGGGATAGAAAGAGTACATTTATTATTATTCTATCCACATTCACTGGATATGAGCAATCGCGCACTCTGATTGGCTACTCTCCTAGCTACTAGGCTATCAGCTAATATACCATGAGTAGAGAAAAACAAAATGGCGGAGCGTGTTGCTGGACCAACCGAGGATGAAATAAAAACTCTACTTGAAAACAAAACCCTAAAAAATACAAAAAAAAGCAACAAAATATGGAATGAAAGTATTTGATGGTAAGAACGCATCTTTTTTTAAATTTTTCAAGAATTATTATTATCATCATCATCGCATTTTTCACAAATTGCTCCTGTCATTTCGTCGGTTTGTTTACATTCTAAGTGGAATTTTGTATAAAGTTTTTATGTATTGAATTTGCAAAAAAAAAATAAATAAATAAAAATGCCCTGTTTCTCAAAATCCAGTGAATGTGGATTGAATAAAACAGTTATTCCACTCAATATTGTCGAACATGGATGATAGCCAATTCGTTGCTACGTGCCTCATTGGCTATCAGCTCATGTACGACTCGATTTCGTGGAATAAATTAATTATAGATCCATTCTAGCAGATATAATGTGTTAATTATAGAGAAAAGCGCAATTTATTGTCCTAAAAACAGCATGATTTTTTGACAAAGGTGTAAAAAAAAAGAAAAAGTAAGTAAATCTATTTTTCTCATAACAGCATATAAGGCTTTAAATGCTTGCTTTAAATCAGGAGCTGCTTCAGCTCTATAAGCTACATCAATCCATTCCAGCCCTCATCCTCATCCTCAAGATATCTGTCAGCAAAATATACGTGGACTCTCCAGAGCGATAAAAACTGCTGAATAAAGATGGCCTTCACACTGCTGCCACTGATGTCTCACTTTATAACTCACATAAATAGATAACGAACTCACAAACACTGACAGAACACTATTTCTGCCAGAGCCGGCATGATTCTCTAAAAGTTTCAGATCTATCCATAAATGATATACTTTCCCCCCGTGTCCATTAGTCGCATCAGCAGACGTTACATCGTGTGACCTATCGTGTGACTTCACACCATTCAAAGACACACAAATTGTACAGCTCATAATTCACGTCCTGAAATCTGACCCTTTGGCATGAACCAGATGGGACAAAAAAACCCATAGCATCCACATAGGTTTGGCTGACACGATTACTTTTTTCAAAGTCACTTAGGTTGAAGGTTGAAGAGCCTACACAGCAGTGCTTAAAGGAAGAACTACACTGTGTTCCCAATACGAAGAGTCTTTTCTTTTCCAATTCCACACTTCTACAATCCCAATTCCAAAAAAGTCAGGATGCTGTGTAAAACATAAATAAAAACAAAATGTAAAGATTTGCAAATCATGGAAACCCTATCTATATTTCACTGAAAATAGTACAAAGACAACATATGAAATGTCAAAACTGAGAAATTTTATTGTTTTTTGAAAAATATATGCTCATTTTGAATTTGACGTCAGCAACACGTTTCAAAAAAGCTGGGACAGGGGCAACAAAAGACTGAAAAAGTTGTGTAATGCAAACAAAAACTTTTTAAATAATAATAATAATAATAATTTGGTTAATTGGCAACAGGTCAGCAAGATGATTGGGTATAAAAAGAGCATCCCAGAGAGGCGGAGTCTCTCAGAAGTAAAGATGGGGAGGGGTTCACCGCGCTGTGAAAGACTGCATGGGCAGTCAACAATTTAAGAATAACGTTCCTCAATGTAAAATTGCAAAGAATTTGAAGATCACATCATCTATGGTCCAAAATATCATTAAAAGATTCAGAGAATCTGGGGAAATCTCTGTATGTAAGGGGCAAGGCTGAAAACTGACATTGGATGCCTGTGATCTTCAGGCCCTCAGGAGACACTGCGTTAAAAATAGACACGTGTCTGTAGCGGAAATCACCGTATGGGCTCAGGAACGCTTCAGAAAACCATCGTCTGTGAAAACACTTCATTACTGCATCTGTGATGGTATGAGGGTGCATTAGTGCACATGACATGGGGAGCTTGTACATCTGGGCAGGCATCATTAATGCTGAATGATATATACACGTTTCAGAGCAATACGCTGCCATCCAGACAAAATCTTTTTCAGTGAAGGCCTTCCTTCTTTCAGCAAGACAAACCGCTTTCTGCACATATTACAACTGCATGGTGTTAGGGTTTTGCTGGGATTCGAACCTGGTTCGTTGGTGTGATAATCCAGCAAACCCCCACTAGGCCACCAGGGGGATGACTCAAATGCAGAGGCGTGAGGCGGAAGTAGAAAAAGAATCAAAAGGTTTATTTAAACTATATACACTATATACAGGGCAAAACAAAAGACAAAAAAAAACCAAAGAGTATAATCCAAAAGAAAAGCAAAGTGCAAAAATACAAAAGCTAAGAAGATAAAAAAACACAGTACAAAGGAAACTGGAGATAAACATAACAGCACAAAGACTCTGTGACAAGAGGACTGAACTCAGGGGTATAAATAGACAAACTAATTAAGGACACAGGTGAAGATAATTAGGCAATTAACACAAACACAAAACACAGGAACAGTGGCGGCCTCTAGAGGCCAAAATAAACACGACATGAAAAGGAAATAACAGCGGCCTCTAGAGGCCAAAACAGTCCTAGTCCTAACAGGACCCCCCCCTCTAGGAGCGTCTCCTGACGTTCCCAGGGCGATCCGGATGGGCCGAATGGAAGTCCCGACATAGTTCTTTATCAAGGACATCCCGAGCAGGAACCCAGCAGCGCTCCTCAGGACCATAGCCCTCCCAGTCCACCAGATATTGCAACCCGCCGCGGACCCGGCGGGAGTCAAGCAGGCGATTCACAGTGAACACAGTCTGCCCCTGGAAGATGCGGGGGGGTGGGGGGTTCCTAGGGGCAGGGGCATACGTAGATGTCAGTACGGGCCGTAACAGGGAAACATGGAAAGTGGGGTTGATCCTCAGAGTCCGGGGCAACTGGAGCCGGTAGGAGACAGGGTTCACCCTGCGCACCACCTTGAAGGGGCCAATGTAGCGAGGAGCAAGCTTGCGGTTCTCCACCCGCAGTGGAAGGTCCTTAGTGGACAGCCAAACACGCTGCCCAGGGCGGAAAGCGTGTGCAGGTCTTCTATGGCGGTTGGCCTGAGTCTGGTTGGTTCTGGAGGTCTGTATGAGGGTCTTCCTGACCTTGCTCCAGGTCTTGCGACACCGTCTCACATATTGGTTGACCGAGGGCACCCCCGCGTCCTCCTCCTGGTCCGGGAACAGAGGTGGCTGGAACCCGAATTGGCACTGGAATGGCGACAGCTTGGTGGCCGATGACTGCAGGGTGTTGTGGGCGTACTCCGCCCATGGCAGCCAGGTGCTCCACGATGTCGGGTTATCCATAGCCAGGCCTCGCAGGGTGGTTTCCAGGTCCTGGTTGAGCCTCTCCGTCTGACCATTGGACTGTGGGTGAAACCCAGAGGAGAGGCTGGCAGTGGCTCCGATGACCTTGCAGAACCCGTGCCACACTCGGGAGGAGAACTGGGGCCCTCGGTCTGAGACGATGTCCTGTGGAAGACCAAAGACTCGGAAGACATGATTAAACAAAAGTTTCGCAGTTTCAAGAGCAGAGGGGAGTTTGCACAGTGGTATGAAGCGGCAGGCCTTGGAGAATCTGTCAACTAAGACCAAAATGACCGTGTTACCTTGTGACTCAGGGAGACCCGTGATAAAGTCGACTGCCACGTGGGACCAGGGACGCCGGGGAATGGTCAGAGGATGCAGGAGACCCTGGGGACGCTGTCGTGGGTTCTTGGTTCTGGTGCAAACCTCACAGGACAGGACAAATGACCTTACTTCCTTCTCCATGTTAGGCCACCAGAAGCGTCTTTTCAGGAAGTCCAGGGTCCTCCGAGCTCCCGGGTGGGCGGTGAGAGGGGAAGAGTGACCCCACTGGAGAACCTTGGCCCGGGCTTGATGTGGGACGTACAAGAGGCCTGGTGGCCCCGTCCCAGGACCGGGGTCCTGGCGTTGGGCTCGTCGGACAGCCTCCTCAATACCCCAGCGGACAGGGGCCACAATCCGGGACACAGGGATAATAGGCCCGACTTCATTCTCCCTGTTAGTGGCAGAGAACAGTCTGGACAGTGCGTCAGGTTTGGTGTTCTTGGAGCCGGGGCGGTATGAGAGGGTGAAGTCAAACCGACTGAAAAACAGGGCCCACCTAGCCTGTCGAGGGTTCAGTCTCTTGGCTTGCTGGAGGTACTCCAGGTTCTTGTGGTCAGTCCAAACCAGGAATGGATGTTGTGCTCCCTCCAGCCAGTGCCTCCACTCCTCAAGGGCCAGTTTGACCGCTAGCAGTTCTCGATCCCCCACATCGTACCGGAACTCAGCAGGACTCAGGCGGTGGGAGAAGTAAGCGCAGGGGTGCAGCTTTCCTTCCGAACGTTGAGAGAGCACCGCGCCGACACCACTGTCCGAGGCGTCCACCTCCACGATGAATGGTTGGGAGGTGTCCGGGAGAACCAGAATGGGTGCCGTGCAGAAGCGGTCCTTGAGGTCTTTGAACGCCTTTTCTGCCTGAGGAGACCAGCCATAAGATCCACCTGTCCCTTTGGTGAGGTCTGACATGGGTGCTGCCACAGAACTGAAGTTCCTGATGAACTTGCGGTAGAAGTTAGCGAATCCTAAGAACCGCTGAACCTCCTTAACGGACTTGGGAGTAGGCCAATCCCGGACGGCCAGGGTCTTGGCAGGGTCCATTTGGAGTTGGCCTGTCCGTACAATAAATCCCAGAAAGGAGACCTCGGGAACATGAAATTCGCATTTCTGGGCCTTGGCGAACAGATTGTTCTGTAGCAGCCTCTGGAGAACCTGGCGGACATGGTGGCGGTGCTCCTGCACGGTCTTGGAAAAGATAAGGATGTCGTCGAGGTAGACAAAAACGTATAGGTTAATCATGTCCCTTAAGACGTCGTTGATTAGGGCCTGAAAAACAGCTGGTGCGTTGGTGAGTCCGAAGGGCATCACCTGGTATTCGTAGTGCCCAGACGGGGTGTTAAAGGCAGTCTTCCACTCGTCTCCCTGTCGGATACGGATGAGGTGGTATGCGTTCCGTAGGTCCAACTTGGTGAAGACGGTGGCGCCTTGGAGCAGGTCGAAAGCTGTGGACATCAGCGGAAGGGGATATCGGTTGCGCACAGTGATCTTATTCAGGCCCCTGTAATCAATACATGGTCGGAGCCCCCCATCCTTCTTGCCGACAAAGAAGAAGCCGGCTCCAGCAGGTGAAGTGGAGGGTCGAATAAACCCAGAGACCAGGGCATCTTTGAGGTATTCCTCCATGGCCTTGCGTTCTGGCTGAGAGAGTGAAAACAGTCTGCCACGAGGAGGGGTAGTCCCAGGGAGCAAGTCGATGGCACAGTCGTAGGCCCGGTGCGGAGGAAGAATGGCGGCCCTGCTCTTGCTGAATACCTCCTTGAGATCCCAGTACTCTGTGGGAACTTGAGATAACTCGGTGAGATCAGGGGGCTCGGCAGGAGACACAGGAGAGCTAGAGAGCAGACAAGAGGCATGGCATGCAGGGCCCCATTCCACAACCTGGCTTGTTACCCAGTCTATGCGAGGGTTGTGGCGAGTAAGCCAAGGAAGGCCTAGAATAACTGGGAACTCAGGTGAAGGAATCAGGTGCAGGGATATTTCTTCCTTGTGACCTTGAGACTGGAGGAAAACAGGAGAAGTAACTTGGGTGACTCTTCCATCACCTAACGCTTGGCCATCGAGGGCAGACACAGACAGTGGGACTTCAAGAGGTGCAGTCGGAATATTGATGCTTTGGGCGAAGTGAATATCCATAAAGTTCCCAGCCGCCCCTGAGTCTATCAAAGCTTGACAAGAGTGGACAGACTCACCCCAGGAGATGGAGACCGGGATGTAGATTCCTTGGCCAGGGAGTCCGGGAGAGAGGGTAGGCCCCGTCACAACCCTCCCTCGGCTGGACGGGGCGGTCCTTTTCCCAAGAGTTCAGGACATGATGCTCGGAAGTGACCAGGCTTGCCACAGTAGATGCAGCACTTGTCCCTCCTTCTGCGCTCCCTCTCAGATGCGGAGAGGCGAGTACGACCCACTTGCATGGGTTCTGGACAGTCACTGAAGGAGGTAGACGGTCTCCAGGTAGAGGTAGGGAGGCTGGGGGGGCTCAAGGCTTGGTGGCGTTCTCTCATCCTGTTGTCCAGACGAATAGCATGTGAGATGAGGGTTTCGAGGTCACTTGGGCATCCAATAGAGGCCAGACCGTCCTTGATGGGGTCAGACAGACCATGGTGGAAGGCTGACACCAGGGCAGTCTCGTTCCATCCACTTACTGCTGCGAGTGTTCGGAACGAGATGGCGTAATCTGCGACGCTTCCTCCTTGCCGGATGGACATGAGCTTTCGGGCTGCGTCGGTACTGATGTCTGCCTGATCGAAGACCCGAAGCATCTCTTCAGAAAACAGCTGGAAATCAAAGCACTCAGGTCCCTGTCTTTGCCAGATAGCAGTAGCCCAGGCTCGCGCCTTACCAGCTAATAAGGTGATCACAAAGGCAATCTTGCGGCGATCCGTAGTGTAGGTGGTAGGCTGAAGCTCAAAGGTGAGTTGACACTGGGTAAGGAACTCTCGGCACTCACTGTGCTTGCCGTCATACCTCTGTGGTGCAGGAAGGCTGGGTTCGCGAGGTGAAGAAGGCAGCATTGCAGGAGGCACTGGAGCAGGAGTGGGAGCTGGATCAGGAGCAGGAACTGGATCAGGAGCAGGAGATGCAGGCAGAGATGTCAGCTGTGCCAGGGTTTTCCCAATTTGCTGAAGCAGTTCCTCGTGGCGAGCGAGGGCCTCACGTTGGCTGGTAAGCGTACGTCCATGAGCGTCCATGGTCGCTCCGAAGCGTGTCAAAGCTGCCATAATTCCCTGAAGGTTGGCCGGGTAGACAGTTGAAGCAGCCTCTGCTGAGTCGGTCATGACGGAGTCTTTCTGTTAGGGTTTTGCTGGGATTCGAACCTGGTTCGTTGGTGTGATAATCCAGCAAACCCCCACTAGGCCACCAGGGGGATGACTCAAATGCAGAGGCGTGAGGCGGAAGTAGAAAAAGAATCAAAAGGTTTATTTAAACTATATACACTATATACAGGGCAAAACAAAAGACAAAAAAAAACCAAAGAGTATAATCCAAAAGAAAAGCAAAGTGCAAAAATACAAAAGCTAAGAAGATCAAAAAACACAGTACAAAGGAAACTGGAGATAAACATAACAGCACAAAGACTCCGTGACAAGAGGACTGAACTCAGGGGTATAAATAGACAAACTAATTAAGGACACAGGTGAAGATAATTAGGCAATTAACACAAACACAAAACACAGGAACAGTGGCGGCCTCTAGAGGCCAAAATAAACACGACATGAAAAGGAAATAACAGCGGCCTCTAGAGGCCAAAACAGTCCTAGTCCTAACACATGGCTCTGTAGTAAAAGAGTCCGGGTGCTAAACTGGCCTGCCTGCAGTCCAGACCTGTCTCCCATTTAAAACATTTGGTGCATTATGAAATGAAAAATACAACAAAGGAGACCCCGAACTGTTGAGCAACTGAAATTGTATATCAGGGAAGAATGGGACAATATTTCACTTTCAAAACTACAGCAATTGGTCTCCGCAGTTCCCAAACATTTACAGAGCGTTGTTAAAAGTAGAGGTGATGGGACACAGTGGTAATCATAGCCCCTGTCCAAACTTTTCTGAAACATGTTGCTGATATCAAATTAAAAAAAAAGAGCATATATTTTTCAAAAAACAATAAAATTTCTCAGTTTCAACATTTGATATGTTGTCATTGTACTATTTTCAATGAAATATAGGGTTTCCGTGATTTCCAAATTTTCGCATTCTGTTTTTATTTACAGTTTACACAGCATCCCAACTTTTTTGGATTTGGGGTTGCATAATCCGAAAACAGTGGAAACACACCAACATGGATGAACCACGTTCCTAGCCGTCACTGGCTCTTAGAGGCGGGGTTTTATGGATGAGAGGTGGAGTCAAGAAGGAGTGAAACAAATCTAAAATGTTTTATCAAGCCCAAATTCTACCCACTGCACCTTTTAGTATCTGTAAACACTTTGATCCAGTTCACTGCTGAGCTACGGATGCTGATATTATACATAGCTTCCTAAGACAATCCAAGGAAAATACTCGTTCAACATTCAGCAATGCTGCAGTAGCATTGATCTTGCGAGTTAATGAAAGCCACAGTGCTAAGCAAGTGAAGTGAGCTAGCAAAGGCTTTGGCGCCATTTGCGCATGTCTTGTTGGTGGGTGTGTGTGTTCAGCCCACCTTGGTTGTGATGGCGAGGAGGGGGTTTCCATCTGAGGAGGCCTTATGTGGGAACTCCTTTAGCATCATGGCAACCACCCTCGAGTCTTTCCCCTACAACAGTGAGATCAACAGTGAACCGGGTCAGTGTGCTAACAAATTAGCATGGGCTCGAATAGGCATGTGTTGATCATCGATTATACTATATATCACGATATTCAGCATGCAGAATAATATCATCATGGACACCTTGCAGTGTTCCAGACTGTCTGGGTTTGTAGCATTTTTTGCACAGCGTTTGTGGTTCCGAAGTAAACATTGCTAATTCAAAATTTGCATTAGGACAGTTAAGATTGATTGATTGCATTCGCAGCAAGTATTTTCTTAGCTGTATTTTTTTAAGGCAGCAATCACTAAATTAAGCTAGCAAATGTAACAAACAGACATGGTATATGACATAGTAGCTAGTATTAGCTAGCTAGTTCAATATGTTGATTAAGCGATATTACAAGATAAATATGTAAATAGATAATCAATTAATATTTTCTTGTCTACGTCATCATGCAACTGCATAGACAGTTAAAAGATATGAACCAGGTGCTTGTGATTTAACACAATTTATTTATTATATTCCACCATATTAGAAGTCGGGATATGCCAAAAATATCACATCACAATACTTGAACTTTCTATGACTGATAATCTTATTTATTCTATCCACATTCACTGGATATGAGCAATCGCACGCTCTGATTGGCTGCTACTAGGATATCAGCTCATATACCATGAGTAGAGAAAAACAAAATGGCGGAGCGTGTTGCTGAACCAACCAAGGACGAAATAAAAAGTCTACTAGAAAACAAAACCCCCAAAAATGGGAAAAAAGCAACAATATGGAATGAAAGTATTTGATGGTAAGAACGTATCTTTTTATTTTTCAAGAATTATTATCGGAGTTTTTACAAATCACTCCTGTCATTTCGCCGGTTTGTTTACATTCAAAGTGGAAATTATTTTGTCGAATGTTTTGTAGAAAGATTTTATTTATCGAATTTGCAAAAAATAAAACTAAAAATGCTCTGTTTCTTAAAATCCAGTAAATGTGGAGAGAATAAAACAGTTATTTCCACTCAATCTTGTCGTACATGGATTATAGACAACTCGGTGCTATGCGCCTCGTCAGCTATCAGCTCATGTACGACTCGATTTCGTGGAATAACTGTTAGTTATAGATTTCCGAATAAATTTTGGGCCAAAGAAAAGATTTATATTTAAAAAAAAATCAAACTGGTACTTTAATTTAACTTTTTTTTCAAGTGAAAAGTAAAATTTGACAAGTTTTCACATGTAATCAGCTGCTTCCAGTCAGAGTTTGTAATTGTAAGAAAACACTTATGGTGTTTATGACATCTCAGAAAAGTGTGCTGCAACATCCTTTATTACAATATCAATATTACACTCAGTGGCCGCTTTAATAGGAACTTGTTCTTGATTCTAAGATTCCTGTTCTTGGCTGCGGGAGTGGAACCCAATCTGGCCTTCTGTTTTCTGTTGCATGCTTAGATGCTTTTCTGTTCAACGCGGTCGTAAAGAGTGATTATATGAGTTACTATATAGTTACCTTCCTGGCAAAAAAGCTCGAACCAATCTGTCCATCTTCCTCTGACCTCTCTTATCAACAAGGCGTTTGCTTCCACCCACACTTATCTTGCTGTCGTGCACTCACTCGATGTGTTTTTGTTTTTGGCACCATTCTGCATAAACTCTAGAGACTGTTGTGTGTGAAAACCCCAGGAGATCAGCAGTTTCTGAAATACTCAAACCAGTCCATCTGGCTCAAACCAACACTCATACCACAGTGAAAGAAAGTCACACTTCACTGTGAGATCACAATTTTTCCCATTCTGATGTTTAAACATTGTGAACATTAAAGGAGAACTGAAGTCATTTTTAAACTTGCTTTATTTCTTAATTAATGTCTTATTCAATTACATTTTCAGTTTTAGTAACCTTATATCGTGACTCGTATTGGCAACTAATTGCACTTAAATATACTTATCGGCCTATTCGGGTTTTAGCCGTGTTGAATTTAGTTCATTTGGTCCACAGCAGGCGTCGCTTATCCGCACGATCTTCACGAGACTTGTGCGAGACTTCGAAACGTCAAGTGTCCACCAGGTGTCAGTGCCGCCATTTTGAAAACTGTTTTCCAAATGAAATATTACACAAAAACGAGTTTAAATGACGATTACTGCCTACTTTTTTCAAAATTTCCTGATTGCTATCAAAACAAACAAAACTTCCGGCTTGATTACGTCAGCATTCGAAAGAGGGCGCGTGCGTCTTTTGACAACGTTGGCAGATGTCGGTCATTTTGATTTCCGCTGTACGTTTTACTTCCGTCCTACGATGTCTCGCACAGGTCTCAACGAATCTCGTTTACGGCCATCGCTTTGACATATGGACTGATATATTACAGAGCACATTTCAAACACTCATAACTTGCTATAGCAGCTACAAAATAGCTGTCAAAAATACATTCCTATATTTAATAAAATGAGATAAATAGAATATTGACAATAAAAAATTTGCCTTCAGTTCTCCTTTAACTGAAGCTCTTGATTTGTATCTGCATGATTTTTTTAATGCACTGTGCTGCCGTCAAGGGATTGGCTGATTAGAGACCCGCATAAAACACAACAGCAGGTGGATGTCGGGGTGTTCCTAATAAAGTAGCTGGTGAGTGCATGTCATCAAAATTGGAGTCGATTATGTTTAACTAAATGATGACGGCAAAAATTGCGTCCACGATTAAACTACAATTAATTAAATTTTGCCGATAGTGAAAACAAAATTTTATTTATGTATTTTTATTTGAGGTAAGAAGCTCGCCAAACCTTTGGGAATCTTTTAACCGCATGATTCCCTGGAGTGAGCTCTGGAGATCCCTAGTGGCGGACCCGGCGCCGTGGGGGGGCGAAAGGGGGCGTCGCCCCCTCGTGGCTACAGCCCCGCCCCCTCAACGGAGACTCAGATCACTTAATTGTTTTCTTATGAAAATATAATGTATTATAGACGTATTAATAATTTGCATTTTCAAATACGAAATATTAAGTGGTTGCGCATTGCACAAAAATACATTTCACATAAATCACTACTAAAACTGGCACGGTAGAACAAATCTGATTGTTGTTATGACACTTACAAGTGCACTGTCTCTGCAATATCCTGTAATATGCAGTCAAGTTTACGGGAGTAGTCTTTCCCCCACCGAATTAAACGAATTCAATCACAATATTGTGAATCCATTTTCTTTCTTTGTAGGCTAAGTTTATCTCCGTTTATGTTGGTGTATGTGTTCATATATGGTCCGCTTTGTGCGCAAATAGCGTAAGAATATGTGTCGTTGACGTCACCCCCATGCAGCGGGGGTGAAAATTCATCACTTCAGAGTGTTTAGTCCCCTACACGCCTAAACTGGGATCGCGGATTAAGTGGTTAGCGTTGACTCGGTGCGAGTCAGGAAGGCTATTACTGGTGCGGCCGCGGGGTCTGTTGATTTTTTTAAATTATGATTTTGGCCGCCGAGCCAAGTACCTTAGACTTGCATTGACGTTTTGTTTTCATGCCGTGGAGCTATTTGTATGTATTTTAAATGTAAAGGACTTGCCTGTAGGTTTGTGTGTGTTGTTTTATGTTTGGCATCTTTCCGGTTGTAACGCGTGTCTGTGAGAAAATTGGAGGGGAGGGTTAACAGGTGGGCAAGGGTGTTGATAAAGCGCAACTGCCCTGGTAATATGTCACATGATTTTCCCGGACTAAAGCAACCTTCGGGGCCGTGGTTTTGTGGTTGGCGCAGTTAATTGTTTGAAACACGTTGTCAGACCGCCATCACTACTACACATTATATGAAAAATATTTGCCCCCTTGCAATTTCTAATTGCCCCCTTAATAAACTGTTCCTGGCGCCGGGCCTGCCTAGTGGTCCAGCATGTATAGCCATTATCGTACTTTTGGTTATTATTTATTACTTATTGATCTCTTGAAATACAAGGAGTTAAATCTAAAACTCAATAAAAGTATAAATAATGTTAACTTGAATCCAAGAAGTGCTGTTCATATGCAACATCTGAATTAGTGTAAAACTCAGGAATAAAACTCTCTAATGGCTTCAATAGACTAATATGGTACATAATTTTGCTGTGTTGTTCTTAAAATTTTGTAAATGACATGAACAGTTAATATCAACACATGTCTAGTCTGTAAAAAAAAAAAGAGCATGACAACACAAAGCGTGTGCCCTCGGGTTTTTTATTTTTTATTTTAAGTTTGTCAAAAAAGTAAAAAAGTACAAAATTCACAAGAAAAGACAAAAATTCATCCATCACTTTGTCCCACGGCCCCGCTACCCGCCGTACCACGATGAAACATGACGCATTTCTGACCCACTGCATTAACCAAAGCCAGTGGCGTATCTAAACCGTACACAGGAGAAACATCAATTATGGCATTAAATTATTTCAGCCTGGCTCTGTTCCATTCAGGGTCACGTCGAATGGACACTGTCCATCACCACAGTGCCTTCAATGGGGCTTTTAACAGTCCCTGATCTCCTCAGACACGGCTAAGCACTTTAGCATGGGCGAGTGGAACATCAGAGCGCGGGAACAGAAGCAATTTGGTGGCCTTGTTTAATAGGTTTGTGCTCCACAGACTCCAGTCCCATGTACCGCTCCAGCTTAATCTCCTTTTAGCTTTGGGATGAATTGTTTTATTTTTACTTGATGAAAAATGCAGCAAGATGCTGAAATGATGAAAGAGTAGCACTCGTGGTTTGAGGGGACTCACACTCAAATTTTCATGCTAAAATTAAAAATAATAATAATTCAAGCGTCAAACCCACCTACTTAACCTTTACAGACCAAACGCTAAAAAACTAATCTGACCGAATTCACCTTACCTTTAATTAACAATTATTCACCGAAGGCGAGGTTATTATTAAACAACTTATTAACCTCGCTTGCTCGGTCTTTACGGGAATCTATCAGACCGATGTCCTGACAGTACGGACCGAACTGCTCCTGTAAAGACTGGCCAAGCGAGGTTAATAAGGTGTTTATTATTTGGCTTTTTTATTTCTAAGATTGTAGTCTTCATCATGGCTTTCTTGTTCGCTTCCCTGTGCAGCCTCTTCGGGGTAATAAAATTCGCTTTCTGAATGCTCTTCATTGCTCATTTCTTGAATAACTCTGTGACTCTCGTTCGTTTTTTGTGTTACGGACGTTTTTTATTTCCATTTATCATTTTGTTTTTGTTTGTTTTTTGCAACATTGAAAGCCGGCGCCTTGGAAATAAAGTCCGTAATCGCCCATGGGCATTACAGGAAAATTCTGCCTGCAAAGGAACCAATCAGAGCGCACAATTTTACCGGAGGTACAACCCCGATTCCAAAAAAGTTGGGACAAAGTACAAATTGTAAATAAAAATGGAATGCAATGATGTGGAAGTTTCAAAATTCCATATTTTATTCAGAATAGAACATAGATGACATATCAAATGTTTAAACTGAGAAAATGTATCATTTAAAGAGAGAAATTAGGTGATTTTAAATTTCATGACAACAACACATCTCAAAAAAGTTGGGACAAGGCCATGTTTCCCACTGTGAGACATCCCCTTTTCTCTTTACAACAGTCTGTAAACGTCTGGGGACTGAGGAGACAAGTTGCTCAAGTTTAAGGATAGGAATGTTAACCCATTCTTGTCTAATGTAGGATTCTAGTTGCTCAACTGTCTTAGGTCTTTTTTGTCGTATCTTCTGTTTTATGATGCGCCAAATGTTTTCTATGGGTGAAAGATCTGGACTGCAGGCTGGCCAGTTCAGTACCCGGACCCTTCTTCTACGCAGCCATGATGCTGTAATTGATGCAGTATGTGGTTTGGCATTGTCATGTTGGAAAATGCAAGGTCTTCCCTGAAAGAGACGTCGTCTGGATGGGAGCATATGTTGCTCTAGAACCTGGATATACCTTTCAGCATTGATTGTGTCTTTCCAGATGTGTAAGCTGCCCATGCCACACGCACTAATGCAACCCCATACCATCAGAGATGCAGGCTTCTGAACTGAGCGCTGATAACAACTCGGGTCGTCCTTCTCCTCTTTAGTCCGAATGACACGGCGTCCCTGATTTCCATAAAGAACTTCAAATTTTGATTCGTCTGACCACAGAACAATTTTCCACTTTGCCACAGTCCGTTTTAAATGAGCCTTGGCCCAGAGAAGACGTCTGCGCTTCTGGATCGTGTTTAGATACGGCTTCTTCTTTGAACTATAGAGTTTTAGCTGGCAACGGCGGATGGCACGGTGAATTGTGTTCACAGATAATGTTCTCTGGAAATATTCCTGAGCCCATTTTGTGATTTCCAATACAGAAGCATGCCTGTATGTGATGCAGTGCCGTCTAAGGGCCCGAAGATCACGGGCACCCAGTATGGTTTTCCGGCCTTGACCCTTACGCACAGAGATTCTTCCAGATTCTCTGAATCTTTTGATGATATTATGCACTGTAGATGATGATATGTTCAAACTCTTTGCAATTTTACACTATCGAACTCCTTTCTGATATTGCTCCACTATTTGTCGGTGCAGAATTAGGGGGATTGGTGATCCTCTTCCCATCTTTACTTCTGAGAGCCGCTGCCACTCCAAGATGCTCTTTTTATACCCAGTCATGTTAATGACCTATTGCCAACTGACCTAATGAGTTGTAATTTGGTCCTCCAGCTGTTCCTTTTTTGTACCTTTAACTTTTCCAGCCTCTTATTGCCCCGTCCCAACTTTTTTGAGATGTGTTGCTGTCATGAAATTTCAAATGAGCCAATATTTGGCATGAAATTTCAAAATGTCTCACTTTCAACATTTGATATGTTGTCTATGTTCTATTGTGAATACAATATCAGTTTTTGAGATTTGTAAATTATTGCATTCCATTTTTATTTACAATTTGTACTTTGTCCCAACTGTTTTGGAATCGGGGTTGTAGCTCCTGCCATATAATATTTAAATAATACTGGCTGGCTTTCTTTCTATTCAGCTAGCATGATACTGAACGAGTCAAAGACGAGAAGCTGAATGGAATATATCTGATACACCATGAACAAAAAAGCCATTATTATTATTATTATTAGTAGTAGTAGTAGTAGTAGTCGTAGTATTATACATACACATTCCTTTCGGGTGTTCAATGCATTTTTCTCTTTCAAAATTCTCTCAAAATCTTCCATATTTAATGAAGCAAACCTGGCGGCCATGTTTGTTTACAAATTGTCTCAGTCGCTCGCTAGCGCGAAAGTTTTACGTTTCTGATGTGTGACGTCATGTGGTCTTGACAACCGTGCAATATCGTAAACCATATTCAACGCTCATTCTCCATTGGGTAGAGTGACGTAATACACGTAGGATAAGCGACATGCTAACAATATTGCATGCTATCAAACCAAATGAATGAAACCCGCTAGAAGGGAATAAAACACGGTTTTATTCCATCGAAAAAGTGTCCTGGATGTAGATTAATTCCTGATATTCACTGAGCCTGAGGCAGATAATTGTTTTTGTATAAATACACAAGTGATTATTTAAAAAAAAACGTATTTAAGAAATTTTCAAACTTCAAAAGTGGGATGTAAATGTAATAACTTTGCAGCACAGACTTGTGTCACTTATCTACACCGAGTCGCATAAAACACTTTGTTTTAAAATCGATAAAATAAATCCCAATTCCACTTTACCTTTGAATAGTTTTAGACCAAACTTCGGAGCATCTTTAGTGCTTTTAGGAACAGCATTTTCTTTCATCATGTGTAATTCTTCCTCACTTACGGTGACGAAGTGATTGGCCGCCATTTTGCCAAGTCGCTCGAGGTGATTATCGAGAAATAGTCTGAGTTTCTTGACCAATCAGCATTCACGATTTTCTATAATTACCTCCATATTTATACTAAATGTCATTATTAAGCGTTATAATTTTTTTTTTGCTTTCTGCTGCTTTATTTTATTCATTTATTTATTGGCATTTGACCCCTGTCTCTTTTTGTATGCAAGTTTCTCTGCTCTCTGCTCTCATTGGCTTCCGCCTTGCGACAAACAGATTCCGTTGACTTTCTTTTGCCCTGTGGTCCCATTTATATCGCAGACACATCCATATTTAACGAAGCCTCTTGGCAGCAGAACATTGCCTTGTGTGATCTTTATATCTTCACCCTGGCTTCAGCGGATAACTTCACCTGGATATCTGGACACATGCTGCTGCTGCTGCTGCTGTAATCATAAAAACAGCTCTGTGCTCATCCAAGGGTTCTGTTCATCCTGAACATCCTTTTAACACACTCTGTACTGTTTGTTTTTACCTTTCAAGACTTGTATGTTAATTATTTATGGCTATGGTTCCTCTTAAGAGTTTTTCCTCATGTTGTCTCAGAGAGTTTTTCCTCATGCTTTTCAACTTTCACATCGTTCTTGACTTGAACCATTCATTTTCAGTGAAGCCGTCTTCTGACTCTGAGAGTTATCCGAGAGTTCAGACTGTCTGGATGCCTTAAAAGTGAACTAAACATCAAAGCTGAAGCAGCCAGGGCCACGTGTAAATGCCCTGAACTTCAAATAAACAATGTGGAAACGAAGGTTATTCATGTTCCATGCAGTTTGTTTTGAATTCACACCCTGTGCTCCTGTCCTATTCGGTGTTTGACGATTCTTCTGGTTAACTGCGTGCGCTGCAAACAAACACAGCCGTTTCGGATCCTTGAGATTCCTCCACGGAGCACCCTTCATGTCTGACCTTTTCTTCACACCCAGAAGAAGCTTTGCTCCAAAGTGTTTCAGCATCTTTGCGGTCTCATCAGAGCTAAAAATAAAGTTGACGGATGCACCGAAGTCATCCAGCACTCTGCAACACCAGATGAGAAATGAAAAAATGAGGTTCTGGCTGAAGAACAGTGGAGAAGATCGAAGAGAAATAAAAGTGTAGTTCCAATACTAAATAAGTCGGTTCGACCTGTAGAAAATAATCTGTTTAGATTACATGGTAGTTTAGAGCTGAATGAGACAATATGGATAACCGGGACTTATTTATGGCTAACAGGTCAAGTCAGGATTTCCCTTCAAGTCGAGTCTAGAGTTGTGAAATCATAACTGGGTTACTGAATAGCTAAAATCATTAGTTTGTGATGTACATTAGGAATTTATTCTAGCCACACTGACTGGATATGAGCAATCGTGCGCTCTGATTTGCTACTCTACTGCTAGGCTATCAGCTCATATACTGTGAGTAGAGAAAAACAAAATGGCGGCGCATGTTGCTGGACCAACCGAGGATGAAATAAAAACTCTACTTGAAAACAAAACCCCAAAAATTGTCGTCAAGTATTTAAAAGAAACAGAAATAGCTAAAAGAATATAGTTGGGGTTCCCCCCCAATATCACCTGTTCCACACTCCAGCCCAGATGGTGGCAGTAGTGCACCTTTAAGTTGAAGAAGAAGAAGACCCCCCCCCCCCCCCCCCAAAAAAAAAAAAAAAAGCAACAAAAAAAGTGTTATGGAATAAAAGTATTTGATGGTAAGAACATATCTTTTTTTATTTTTCAAGAATTATTATTATTATTATCATCGCATTTTTCACAAATTGTTCCTGTCATTTCACCGGTTTGTTTACATTCTAAGTGCAAATGATTTTGTTGGACATTTTGTATAAAGTTTTTATTTATCGAATTTGCAAAAAATAAAAATGTTCTGTTTCTCAAAATCCAGTGAATGTGGATAGAATAAAACAGTTATTCCACTCAACCTCATCGTACATGGCTTATAGACAACTCGGTGCTACGCGCCTAGTCAGCTATCAGCTCATGTACGACTCAATTTCGTGGAATAACTGTGAAATATCCAGGTGAAGTATTAAATTAAACCGACAATTAATATAAACAGTAATGACACCAAATTGCATCACATACAATGCTGTGCAAAAGTTTTAAGCACATGTAAAGAAATGCTGTCCAACAAAAATGGTTTAAAAAATAATGAAATGTTTCAACATTAAAAAAAATACTATAAACAGTAATCAGTAAACCGTAATAAATGAATAAATGCAAAGTCAATATTTGGTGTGACACAACCCATCTCATTATCTGTAGCTGCTTTATCCTGTTCTACAGGGTCGCAGGCAAGCTGGAGCCTATCCCAGCTGACTACGGGCGAAAGGCGGGGTACACCCTGGACAAGTCGCCAGGTCATCACAGGGCTGACACATAGACACAGACAACCATTCACACTCACATTCACACCTACGCTCAATTTAGAGTCACCAGTTAACCTAACCTGCATGTCTTTGGACTGTGGGGGAAACTGGCACACCCGGAGGAAACCCACGCGGACACAGGGAGAACATGCAAACTCCACACAGAAAGGCCCTCGCCGGCCACGGGGCTCGAACCCGGACCTTCTTGCTGTGAGGCGACAGCGCTAACCACTACACCACCGTGCCACCCCTGTGACATGACCCTTTGCTTTAAAAAAAAAAATAGTAGTCTCAGGTCCAGTGAGTGCAGGTTTATGCGGAAATGAGCTGTAGGTTTTCCTGAGCATCTTACAGAACCAGCCACAGTTCTTCTGGACACTTTGACTGTCACAGTCGCTTCTTTATTTTGCACCAAAACCCAGCAGCCTTCATTATGTTTTCTTTTTTAATCTGAAAAGTGCTCTCTAATGGAATGGAATATGCTGCTCAGATCTCAGATACAAACTTTTTTTTTTCCCTGTAACATTTAATTTTTTGCTGGGGAAAAAAAAAACATTTGGAACTGTAAAATGTTTTTGTAATGTTTTGACTCGATAATGTAGAAGTCATAAAATAGAAATCTATAACAAAGCTTGTATGAAAAAAAGAAATATGAGGTGCCAAGACTTTTGCACAGTAATGTACTTAGAGCCAACAAATTAGATACTGTCTTCTTGTCAACTACAGACCCAATAAAGTCTTGATGAAACCTTGAAATATTGATGGAAACTGTATTTAAGGGGAATGGACTCCAATCAAGTAGAAATTTTGACTAGCAACAGTTAGCATGTTCAGTCAGATACCCCACACAACACCCTGTGATCTGCTTTACGAAGACAAATCCAGCCAGTACGATTTATTTCCATGTCTGAAAACCTCTGGTCCCTTGTGTGGCTGTATGCCGGCATTGTGTTTATTCGTGTGAAAATAGGTCGTTGCTAGCACTGAGAAGAAATCAGCGTGTGGATTGCTAACATCAGCAATGAATCTCCGTCACCTGAAGCTCAACACCTGCAATTAGTCGCTCTGAAGGGACATAAAGCAGTCAATGGCTGGAGAATAATAACAGTACTTCACAATACTGCCTTGTGTCTTCACCATGTGCTAAAATTAAAAAGATGCTCGTATTTTATCGCCATGTCATTTTATTCACACTTTAGTTGCTGTAATTCTCTTAGGCTTAAGTTTAAAAATGCAGCTGGCAGGAATTTTCTTCCTCGTAAAGACTTATTCACACTCAAATCACACTCAGTTCCATGCAGCTAAACATCACAAAAGCGTGAAATATTCAGAAAGGATGTTCTGTTGCTCTGTAATTGATCATTCACTACTGTGTATGGATTTAAACACGATAAAGAGCGCCATTATAGGAAAATAATCAGCAATGGTGTGGTGAAGCAGGGTTACGTTACATTACTGGCATTTAGCAGACGCTTTTATCCAGAGTGACGTATAACATACCCAGGGCAGCCTGGGGATCAGTTGGGTGTAAGGTGCCTTGCTCAAGGGCATTTCAACCATTCCTACTGGTCCAGGGACTTGAACTGGCAACCTTTTGGTCCCAAAGCTGCCTCTCTAATCATTAGCCCATGGCTTCCCCCAGCCTTATTGTTATCAAAGTTTTACCATTGGTACCATTTTCCATTTCCAACACTTCCTGAAATGCTTTATTCCTCTTATACCGCAGCAGCACCACACTCCTCAGATTATTCGCAATTATTGTAAATTCTGGTTTGTTTGTTTGGTTTGTACATACATTTAATTCAATATACACCAAAAGTACTATTTCAATAATCCACCATCCTGTGAGCCTGTCCAACAGGAAACATGAAAGGGGAATTGAAGTCATTTTTAAACTCGCTTTATTTCTTAATTACCGTGTTATTCAATTACGTTTTCAGTTTTAGTAACCTTATATCGTGACTCGTATTGGCAACTAATTGCAATTAAATATTATACTTATCGGCCTGTTCGGTTTTTAGCCGTGTTGAATTTAGTTTGTTTGGTCCACGGCAGGCGTCGCTTATCCGTGCGATCTTCACAAGACTTGTGCGAGACTTCGAAATGTGAAGTGTCAGCCAGGTGTCAATGCCGCCATTTTGAAAACTGTTTTCCGAACGAAATATTGCACAAAAATTAGTTTAAATGACGATTACTGCCTACTTTTTTCAAACTTTCCTGATTGCTATCAAAACAAACAAAACTTCCGGCTTGATTACGTCAGCGTTCGGAAGAGGACGCGCACATCTTTTGACAACGTTGGCAGATGTCGGTCGCTTTGATTTCCGCTGTACGTTTTACTTCCGTCCTAAGATGTCTCGCACAGGTCTCAACGAATCTCGTTTACGGCCATCGCTTTGACATATGGACTGATATATTACAGAGCATATTTCAAACACTCGTAACTTGCTATAGTAGTGACAAAATAGCTGTCAGAAATGCATTCCGATATTTAATAAAATGAGATAAATAGAATTTTGATAATAAAAAAATTGCCTTCAGTTCTCCTTTAATTACTCATTTACACTCATCGTTAAATACGTATACAGATATGGGCGGAGTCTTCCGTCCGTACTCTGTTCATTTCGTCCGTGTTCGTGCACGTTTTCTGAAAGCTAACAGATACGGATGAAACAGAGCAGAACCACCAGAAATCATAGAGGCAGTGCAGCTAATAGTTCAAACAAGCCACGACAATGAAAATTTTTTAAATGGCAGAACTTTTTGTGGAGACGTTTTGCAATTTCATACCAAATTTTAAACATCTATATGATGTTATTTTGAGGCGGCACGGTGGTGTAGTGGTTAGCGCTGTCGCCTCACAGCAAGAAGGTCCTGGGTTCGAGCCCCGGGGCCGGCGAGGGCCTTTCTGTGTGGAGTTTGCATGTTCTCCCCGTGTCCGCGTGGGTTTCCTCCGGGTGCTCCGGTTTCCCCCACAGTCCAAAGACATGCAGGTTAGGTTAACTGGTGACTCTAAATTGACCGTAGGTGTGAATGTGAGTGTGAAGGGTTGTCTGTGTCTATGTGTCAGCCCTGTGATGACCTGGCGACTTGTCCAGGGTGTACCCCGCCTTTCGCCCGTAGTCAGCTGGGATAGGCTCCAGCTTGCCTGCGACCCTGTAGAAGGATAAAGCGGCTAGAGATAATGAGATGAGATGAGATGATGTTATTTTGCTTTGACGTCTTTCTTAACAAGTACATTGTTACGACCTCCTCCACTGTTACCTTGTTTGTTGTTGTCAGAAACATTTGACTCTTCGCTGCCCTCTAGTGGATGTATTGGTGAACAGCATGCCAACGTAAAGGATGCGTGGAAGTACTGTGTGTGCACAGTGACCGATATGGATGTATTTATTTTCATATGAAAAAGGAACAAGGTGTAAACGCCTTGTTGGACAGCATTTGAAATAGATCCTAGAACCCAGTGTCCGTCTTAGTGTCTGAAAAGTAACTGGTCCTGACAGTAACTAGCTGGTCCCTGTCCTGATAGGTAAATGGTCATTTTCATGTTTTTTTTTTATTTTAAAGTAAAAACAGGAATTCTCACATTACATTATCCTTCTACAGGGTTGCAGGCAAGCTGGAGCCTATCCCAGCTGACTACGGGCGAAAGGCGGGGTACACCCTGGACAAGTCGCCAGGTCATCACAGGGCTGACACATAGACACAGACAACCATTCACACCTACGCTCAATTTAGAGTCACCAGTTAACCTAACCTGCATGTCTTTGGACTGTGGGGGAAACCGGAGCACCCGGAGGAAACCCACGCGGACACGGGGAGAACATGCAAACTCCACACAGAAAGGCCCTCGCCGGCCCCGGGGCTCGAACCCAGGACCTTCTTGCTGTGAGGCGACAGCGCTAACCACTACACCACCGTGCCGCCACAGGAATTCTCAAATGTTAATATTATTATCCATGTAGGATGTATGTATGTAATTTATGTTATTTATTCTCATCATAATTATGTTTTCTTTTTCCTCTGTTGTAGGTGAGTGCATGATGGTGCCGTGGGTATTTTATGTACGCGTGTGGATAATGGGAGATGGTACCCGGCTTGGAACATGTTCCCGGATTCTAACCTTAATGGGTGTAGTAGTGCATGTGCTTCATGGTGTTCACGAGTAATATTTAATGTAGATGTAGCATGCGTTACCATTAGATAACTGCACAATGCACATTTTCTACATGCAATACTGGATGTACACTCAGCTAGGAAACCATATATGGATATGGGGACTTAGGCGTTGTTTGATATTAGCATAAGACAGTTTTAGGATTCTGTGGCAGCGGGGACGTGGCCTAGCGTCAGTTTGTGAATGGAGGGTGGGGCCGGGGAAGGTGAGTGGCAAAGTCAATGCACCTGTGCTTAATTAATGTTGTGTCTGTGTTGCAGTGACAGAGGATAGAAAAGGAGGGAGAGAGCAGAAAGAGGGGGCTCTCCTGACTACAAAACGTGTGTGTGTGTGTGTTGCGTGTGTGACTGAGTGAAGCTGAAAAGCTAAAAATAAGCAAAATAAAGAGTGTGTGTGTGAACATCAACTCCCGCCTGCCATGCTTCTGTACTCCACCCACATCAGGGACTTGTTACAGTGGTGCCGAAACCCGGGAGAATTTGCAGCAGGCACAAGAACGTCAAGCCCGGCTGTACGACAGGGGCACGTGCCTTAGAGAGTTCACTCCAGGAGACAAAATGCTTGTATTATTGCCCACGTCGAGTTCCAAATTAGTCGCCAAGTGGCAAGGGTCCTTCAAGGTCACACGGCGAGTCGAGGACGTTGACTATGAGGTGAGGCGAACGGATAGGGGCAGGGCTCTACAAATATACCACCTCAGCCTATTAAAGCATTGGAATGAGGGGGTCCCTGTGGCGTTGGCGTCGGTAGTTCTGGAGAAGGCGGAGCTGGGGCCGGAGGTAAAAACAACCAAAACCACAACATTAATTCAGCACAGGTGCATTGACTTTGCCACTCACCTTCCCTGGCCCCGCCCTCCATTCACAAACTGATGCTAGGCCACAGCCCCGCTGCCACAGAATCATTATCATTGGACTTAATATGAAATGGATAATAAGCTCTGATATAGGTGATCACGGAGGCAAACCCAATCTCTTTCTGCCTCATATTCATGTTGTTTTTGTTTGTCAGGAGAGCTTGAGTGTTTTTGGATGATGATGAGAGCGTGAATCCAAATCTCTCTAGAAACATCATGCAAAAATTGTCAAAAAAAGGTGATATCATCAGCATAGCAAAAGACGATTTCCAGCCAAATCAGAAAGACAATGACAATGATAGGGACATGCTAAATTGGCTCACAGATTGAAAATAATAAGACTCTACAACCGGATATCCGCTTGGGCGAAAAAAATCAACGCATGGAATGAAAATAAGGTGGCGATGCGATCGAGGACCCGTCCAGTAATGGCGGCGAATCAAAACAAGACCACGATTCAGTAAGAAGACAACTTTTGCTCTATTTCTGTTCAATTTACTCATTATTTGAAACAATCAGATGCACAAACCAATCAATTGGATTGTTTCCCGGTCTGTACTTGTTTTATTTGGTCATGGACCGAGTGTCTGGCACTAAAATAGTTCGCTGCTAGAATCTACAACCTAAAGGGGATTTTTTTTGGAAAGATCTCTGAATCGAAAACTCTGTTTCAGAGTTTAATGCAAAAAACAAAACAAAAAACCCAACCTTCAGGGTGCTAGGTTTTGCCTTTTATTTAATAGCTGTAAAACTCCCTACGTGTGGGTGGAGCACTGAGGACGGCAGGACAGAGATCAGGTTTGGGAAAAGGCTTTATTGCCACACTTTTCAGTGAACAATCGTTACGGTGACTAGACAGACACACACACACAGCCAGCGTCTAGTCCGGAGATCCCCCTCTGCTCTCACTCTCCCTCCTTAAATAGGGCGCGGTCACTGGGAAGACACACACAAACACAGGTTAATTGTTCTCAGGTGTCGTGATTCTGCCACTTACCTTCCCTGACTCCGCCCTCCTGTCACCGACCGGCGCTTGACCACGCCCCCGCTGCCACATACCCCCACCGCCCGACTCAGGCCGGGCGGCCGTCCGGCCTGCAGCCGACTCCCCCCCCCCCCTTGACGGGAGAGGAAGTCCGCCACGACCATCTGCGCCCCCGGCCTGTGGACCACCTTGAAATTAAAGGGTTGGAGCGCCAGATACCAACGGGTGATCCGCACGTTGGCATCTTTCATGCGGTGGAGCCACTGGAGGGGCGCGTGGTCCGAACAGAGGGTGAAAGAGCGCCCCAGCAGGTAGTACCGGAGGGCGAGGACCGCCCATTTGATCGCCAGGCACTCCTTTTCAATCGTGCTGTAGCGCCCCTCACGCACTGACAGCTTCCGGCTGATGTATAAGACCGGGCGATCCTCCCCCTCCACCTGCTGGGACAAAACGGCCCCCAGCCCTCTGTCCGACGCATCCGTCTGTAACATAAAAGGGAGAGAGAAGTCAGGGGAGTGTAAAAGTGGCCCCCCACACAGTGCAGCCTTTACCTCCGAGAAAGCCCGCTGGCACTGCTCCGTCCACTGGACCGGATCTGGCGCCCCCTTTTTAGTGAGGTCAGTCAGCGGGCTGGTGACGTCCGAATAATTAGGTATAAACCTACGATAGTAGCCAGCCAGCCCCAGGAACTGTCTCACCCCCTTTTTGGTCTTGGGCCTCGGGCAGGCCGCAATCGCTGCTGTCTTATTAATTTGGGGACGCACCTGCCCGTTGCCCAAGTGGAAGCCCAGATACCGTACTTCCACCCGCCCAATCGCACACTTCTTTGGGTTGGCAGTGAGCCCCGCCCGTCTCAGCGACCTAAGGACGGCCCTCAGGTGTTGCAGGTGCCGCTGCCAGTCGTTACTATAAACGATAATGTCGTCCAGGTAGGCGGCCGCATAGGTGGCGTGGGGCCGGAGGACCCGGTCCATCAGCCGCTGAAACGTAGCGGGCGCCCCAAACAGCCCAAACGGAAGTGTGACGAACTGGTGTAAGCCAAACGGTGTGGAAAAGGCCGTTTTCTCCCGGGATAATGGAGTCAAGGGGATCTGCCAATATCCCTTCGTTAAATCCAGTGTCGAGTAGAAGCGAGCCGTGCCTAGTCGATCGAGCAGCTCATCAATACGAGGCATTGGGTACGCGTCAAATTTAGACACCGCGTTGACTTTTCTATAGTCCACACAGAACCGGACCGAGCCGTCGGCCTTGGGAACCAAGACCACCGGGCTGCTCCAGTCGCTGTGGGACTCCTCGACGATGCCCATTTCGAGCATGGCCTGAAGTTCTTCCCGAACCACCTTTTTTTTGTGTTCGGGTAGTCTATAAGGGCGGCTACGCACTACCACCCCCGGGGGTGTCTCTATGTGGTGTTCTATGAGGTTAGTGCGACCGGGCAGGGGCGAGAACACATCCGAAAACTCGGCCTGCAACTGGGCGACCTCCGTGAGCTGGGTCGGGGAGAGGTGGTCTCCACAGGGGACCGGAGAGGTACGTGATGCCAAACTCCCTTTTTGAACCTCCGGCCCCAGCTCCGCCTTCTCCGGAACTACCGACACCAACGCCACGGGGACCTCCTCGTTCCAGAGTTTGAGCAGATTGAGGTGGTAAATCTGTAGCGCCCCACCCCTGTCTGTTCGCCTCACCTCATAGTCGACGTCCCCGACTCGCCGTGTGACCTCAAAGGGTCCTTGCCACTTGGCGATTAATTTGGAGCTCGACGTGGGCAAGAGTACGAGTACTTTATCTCCCGGTGTGAACTCTCTAAGGCGCGTACCCTTGTTGTACAGGCGGGCTTGCCGTTCCTGGGCCTGCCGCAAGTTCTCCTGAGTTAGGTGGGTGAGCGTGTGGAGTTTTGCGCGCAGGTCCATAACGTACTGAATTTCATTCTTACTTTGTGAAGGTCCCTCCTCCCAATTTTCCCGCAGCACGTCCAGGATGCCGCGCGGCTTACGCCCATATAATAATTCGAACGGGGAGAACCCCGTGGAGGCTTGAGGGACCTCTCGCACTGAGAACAGCAAGGGTTCGAGCCACTTATCCCAATTACGTGCGTCCTCACTTACGAATTTCTTAATGATATTTTTGAGGGTGCGGTTGAACCGTTCTACTAAACCGTCCGTTTGTGGGTGATATACACTGGTGCGGATCGGCTTAATCCCCAATAACCCATACAGTTCGCGCAGTGTTCGTGACATAAACATAGTGCCTTGATCAGTCAGAATCTCTTTCGGGATTCCAACTCGGGAGATGACGCGGAAGAGTGCCTCTGCAATACTGCGTGCTGAGATATTGCGCAGAGGCACTGCTTCCGGGTATCGCGTTGCATAGTCCACTAGAACTAATATAAAGCGGTACCCTCGTGCTGACCGATCTAATGGCCCGACGAGATCCATCCCAATTCTTTCAAACGGGGTCTCGATTAACGGTAGAGGGCGCAATGGCGCTTTTGGAATGGCCGCTGGATTTACTAACTGGCATTCGCGGCATGCCGTACACCACCTACGGACATCGCCGCGAATCCCCGGCCAATAGAATCGGGCCATTATTCGGGCTAGTGTTTTATCCTGCCCTAAGTGTCCAGCCATGGGATTAAAGTGAGCCGCCTGGAATACCAATTCCCGGCGGCTTTTTGGAATCAAAAGCTGCGTGACTCGCTCCTTAGTTTGAGTGTCCTGCGTCACTCGGTATAATCTATCCTTCATAATCGCGAAGTAGGGGAAGGACGGGGTGGCGTTCGGCAGGAGCGTTTGACCATCGATTACTCTCACTTGGTCAAACGCATGCCGCAGAGTCTCGTCTCGCGACTGCTCTAATGGGAAATCCGTGAGGGAATCCCCAATAGAGAGAGGAGGGGCCGGCGGCTCCTCACTCTGACGCGGAGATGACGTAGACGGCTCTGTGACAGCTGCTCCCGCCAAAGCGACACCGGGACCTCCCCCTGTCAAATGGCAGGACCCACTCTCGACTAGGCGTGTCATTAAACCCCGAAATCCCGGCCAATCCGTCCCCAAAATTAACGAGTGGGTAAGGCGAGGATTAACCGCCGCCTTCACTATAAATTTTTCCCCTCTGAAAATAATGTGGACCGACACCAAAGGGTAGCTGTGAACATCCCCGTGCACACACAACACCTTCACCCCCTGTGCTCCCCCCAATGCCTCGTTTTGAACCAGGCTTTGGCGAATTGAGGTCTGATTACAACCAGAATCCACCAACGCTTGATATGTAGCCCCTTGGATACTCACCGGTATGCGATACGCTCCGGCCCGATCGAGGGCGGCCTCTGGCGCGTCGGGGATCCGAACCACCGCGCCCACTTCCATTGCTGTGCACTGCTCATGAAGGTGGCCCGGCTCCCCGCAGCGCCAGCAAACCGGCCCGGGCTTTCCCTCTGCACCGGTGATCTGGGGCTCACTCACCTGAGATGGGGGAGAGACAGACACAGAAGGGGGACACGGGAGGGCACCGCGGGTGCGGCGGGCCGGCTGGGGTGGAGCCGGCCCCCGCCTCCGCGGTGGGGGAATGGGGCAGGGACGGGACACAGGAGGAGAGGGAGAGAGAGAGAGAGAAGAGGAGAGAAGAGACGATGCCATCTGCTGTCCTGCCGCCGGGACAGCCGCCAGATGATCCTCCGCCAGCTCGACTGCCTGATCCAGCGACGCCGGGCGGTGGCACTGGACCCACTCCGCGGTTCCGGCTGGTAAGCGGGCGACGAACTGTTCCAGTACCACCTGGTCGACGATTCCCTCGGCGTCGCGATTGTTGGCCCTCAGCCACCGCCAGCAGGCGTCCCGGAGCTGCTGGCCGAACGCGAACGGCCGGCCGACTTCCTCCAGTCGCAGCGCGCGGAAGCGCTGGCGCTGTTGCTCCGGTGTGCGCCCCACGCGCTGGAGGACGGCCCGGCGGAGGTCCGCGTAGGCCAGCCGGCGGTCGGCGGGGAGCTGTAGCGCGGCCAGCTGCGCCTCTCCCGTGAGCAGGGGGAGGAGGCGCGCCGCGCGCTGCTCGATCGGCCACCCCGAGGCTTCGGCGACCTGTTCGAACAACGTGATGAACGCCTCGGGGTCGTCCTGCGGGCCCATCTTGGTGACAATGAGGGGAGACGGGCCCGCGGCCGGAGTGCTGGTGGACCCCGCCGACGCGAGAAGATGCCGGAACGCCTCGCGATCTTCCTGCTGGGCCAGCACCAGGGCTTCGAAGCGCTGCTCCTGCTCCTTTCGGAGAGTGACGAGTGCCTGGTGCTGGCTTTGCTGAGCCGTGGCGAGGGCGTGGACCAGATCGGTGAACGGGGAGGATTCCATGGGGCTGCTGGTTTGGTGCTCCACGTCCCGGGTTTCGGCACCACTGTAAAACTCCCTACGTGTGGGTGGAGCACTGAGGACGGCAGGACAGAGATCAGGTTTGGGAAAAGGCTTTATTGCCACACTTTTCAGTGAACAATCGTTACGGTGACTAGACAGACACACACACACAGCCAGCGTCTAGTCCGGAGATCCCCCTCTGCTCTCACTCTCCCTCCTTAAATAGGGCGCGGTCACTGGGAAGACACACACAAACACAGGTTAATTGTTCTCAGGTGTCGTGATTCTGCCACTTACCTTCCCTGACTCCGCCCTCCTGTCACCGACCGGCGCTTGACCACGCCCCCGCTGCCACAATAGCGTACCCTCATTTTAATTCCCATTACTGTGAAATTAAAGTGCAATTTAAACAAACGTGACACAGCGATTGAGGTGTCCACCTGATTATTTTTTTAATCCCAACCCCGCCCACTCCGACAGTTATATCCACTTACTGTTTGGTTTTTGCTTTCCAGCCATCCATCCATTATGCGTAGCCGCTTATCCTGTGCAGGGTCGCGGGCAAGCTGGAGCCTATCCCAGCTGACTACGGGCGAAAGGTGGGGTACACCCTGGACAAGTCGCCAGGTCATCGCAGGGCTGACACATAGACACAGACAACCATTCACACCTACGGTCAATTTAGAGCCACCAATTATCCTAACCTGCATGTCTTTGGACTGTGGAGGAAACCCACGCAGACATGGGGAGAACATGCAAACTCCACACAGAAAGGCCCCCGTTGGCCACTGGGCTCGAACCCAGGACCTTCTTGCTGTGAGGCGACAGTGCTAACCACTACACCACCGTGGCACCCTTTTTGCTCCCCCCCCCACACACACACACACAAAAAAGAAAGAAGCAAATAAGTCATTTAAACCATGGCAATCCTCTTACAGAAGCTTATACAATGTCTACTAATGTTCAAAGATGAGGCCTAGCACATACTTCCTCTCATAAACTTGAACCCAACTACTTCACCTGCTGCTCATTCTGTCACAATGCAGTGTAAGACGAAAATGCTCTCTGCCCTCTTCCACATACATGACAGATGCACAGAGGTGCACATGACTAGCGAGTTTCGCTGTGACACTAGCCAGCAACCACTAAAAACCAAAAACACGCCCTACGATGACCCGAACCAAAGTGAACAGCTAAGTACTTTGTTAAAAATAATGAATTTTGATCGAGTGTTATTGGAAATGTGATTCTTGCCTTTGTGTGGAATTTTTCAAGACTTTTTTCTCTACTTTATATCCCACAACCAAGAACATCAGCAGTCACAAGAGACAAACCGGCCATGACATTAGTGACGTGGTGTTTGCTGGTGTGAACATGAGTCCAGAAGCTGCATTCATCTTTTCCCCTTAAGGTCAGCCGTGCTGCCTCCTCAGAGTCACATTCACAGGTTAATTAGCATGAATCGTGCATTCAGGGATGCCAATTTATTCACAGTGTATTCAAATACAGGCATCCTGCATTCTTCCTCCGGGACTTTTACTTTTAGTAAGGGTAAACGTTTTAGAAATGTAGGAGATAATGTTATATGAAAGACAGGAAGTTTAAAAAAAAACCCGAAAGGTTTGATGGAAAGGCAATCCAAACAAACTAGCGTGATGTGTGCTCTGGGCTCTGGCTCCATTCGCTGATAATCCAACGCTCAGATCACAGGCTGTATATCCCTGCCAGGCATCTGCTCTGACTGTCAGTGCTACGGTACCTGATCCACTTCGGGAAGAAATATGGCACGACATCTGCAACCACATCTATAAATCTGGTTGATTTCTCAGATTAGCTGTTAACCTGAAAACTGGCCTGCCGTAGCCTTCATTCAACCTTTCATTCAAGCGATGGATGGGTAAATCCCTCATATTCCTCACGGCTGACACGGGAAAAGACCCACCGTCTGTCCACAGATAAGGGTTGTCTTGCGATTCCTGCAAGGTCGATACAATCCGAATTCATCCGCAGCACTGTGGTGTCATTCAGATACGGATCAATATTTTGTGCCACGTTGTTCGGTACATAAAGCGAGTATGACTTATAAATGCCATAAGTGTATTTTATTAAATGTGTGTGTGTGTGTGTGTGTGTGTGTGTGTGTGTGTTGTGTGTGTGTGTAAATCAGCCAAGTGGAATCAGTATTGACGTTATATTGGCCTCTGTATGCACTCATGTGTGATGTCGGTGGCTCAGGTGTTGCTGTCCAGCTAATCAATCCAAAAGCAGAAGATTATGGCTAGACACGCGAAGTGCTGCTCACTTCCTCATTCGCCTTCATACATCTTATTGATTTTGTGTTCGAGCTGATTTAGAAGGTGGGAACGTGTCAGTTCTACACTCGAATATCACTATAAAATCCTCATCATTTATCACGGTTTACATTACTGGCACAAAAAAGTAACGCTCATTTGTTTACCTCATTTTTTGTGTGTGAATTTTTCATCCTAAACAGAATATACATATATATGCATCGCGCCATTTTGTACCAGATGCTCTGTTTACAGAATGCGTAGAAACGGCGTTGAAAAGCCCACAAAATTTCACACCATTTTCACTGCCTGATCCAGTAACTATCAACGAATAGTCACATCAATAGCGCCCCCTACGGGATACATTTACCACTTTTAACATCATCCACGACTGTATTGGACTGAAGCTGGTTCTAGAGGACTTGAGACAGGCCCGGTGTCCGAAATCGCTCCCTACTTACTACAGTGCCTTGCAAAAGTATTCATCCCCCTTGGTGTTTGTCCTGTTTTGTCGCATTGCAAGCAGGAATTAAAATGAATTTTTGGAGGTTAGCACCATTTGATTTACACAACATGCCTACAGCTTTAAAGGTGCAACTTTTTTTTTATTGTGACACAAACAATAATTAAGATGAAAAACAGAAATCTGGAGTGTGCATAAGTATTCACCCCCTTTTGTATGAAACCCCTAAATAAGAGCTGGTCCAACCAATTCACTTCATAAGACACATAATTAGTTGTTTAAGCTCCACCTGTGTGCAATCAAAGTGTCACATGATCTGTCACATGATGACTGTATAAATCAACCTGTTCTGGAAGGACCCTGACTCTGCAACACGACTAAACAAGCAACATGAGAACCAAGGAGTCTCCAAACAGGTCAGAGACAAAGTTGTGGAGAAGTATAGATCAGGGTTGGGTTATAAAAAAATATCCCAAACTTTGAATATCCCAGGGAGCACCATTAAATCCATTATAGCAAAATGGAAAGGATATGGCACCATTACAAACCTGACAAGAGAAGGCCCCGCCCACCAAAACTCACAGACCGGGCAAGGAGGGCATTAATCAGAGATACAACAAAGACACCAACGATAATGCTGAGGGAGCTGCAAAGATCCACAGTGCAGATGGGAGTATCTGTCCATAGGACCACTTTAAGCCATACACTCCACAGAGCAGGGCTTTATGGAAGAGTGGCCAGAAAAAAGTCATTGCTTAAAAAAATCACGTTTGGAGTTTGCCCAACAGCATATGGCAGACTCCCCAAACACATGGAAGAAGATTATCTGGTCAAATGAGACAAAAATGTAACTTTTTGGCCATCATGGGAAACGCCATGTGTGGCGCAAACCCAACACCCTGAGAACACCATCACTACAATGAAGCATGGTGGTGGCAGCATCATGCTGTGGGGATGTTTTTCATCTGCAGGGACAGGAAAGCTGGTCAGGACTGAAGGAAAGATGGATGGCACTAAATGCAGGGCAGTTCTGGAGGAAAACCTGTTTGAGTCAGCCAGAGGTTTGAGACTGGGACGAAGGTTCATGTTCCAGTAGGACAATAGAATAGAATAGAATAGAATAGAATAGAATAGAATGCCTTTATTGTCACTATACACATGTACAATGAGATTAAAATGGATGACCCTAAACATACTGCTAAAGCTACACTGGAGTGGTTTAAAGAGAAAGATTTAAGTGTCTTGGAATGGCCTAGTCAAAGCCCAGACCTCAATCCAATTGAGAATCTGCGGCATGACTTGAAGATTGCTGTACACCAACGTAACCCATCTAACTTGAAGGAGTTGGAGCAGTTTTTCCTTGAGGAATGGGCAAAAATCCCAGTGGCTAGATGTGCTAAGCTAATAGAGACATACCCCAAGAGACTTGCAGCTGTAACTGTAGCAAAAGCTGGCTCTATAAAGTATTGACTTTTTTTTTGGGGGGGGGGGGGGGGGGGGGATACTTATGCACACTCCAGATTTCTGTTTTTTCATCTTAATTATTGTTTGTGTCACAATAAAAAAAAAACAATGTGCACCTTTAAAGTGGTAGGCATGTTGTGTAAATCAAACGGTGCTAACCCTCCAAAAATCCATTTTAATTCCAGCTTGTAATGCGACAAAACAGGACAAACACCAAGGGGGATGAATACTTTGCAAGGCACTGTATATAGTGAGGACGCCATTTTGTAGTGCTGTCCGAAACGATAGTGAGGATTATTTACACCCTATATAGTGCACTCAAAGTATCCCACAATGCATCACGAAATGCAGTGTACAACCGATGGTCACTAACCAAAGCAATATGTCCCATCATGCATTGCGGTTGCACTGAAAGAAATCAAATTAAAAGTCTCAAATTTGATTAAATAAAAGGCAGCGGCAAAGAAGAAAGTATTCAGCCTTGATTTAAAAAGAACTGAAAGCTGCAGGTACTTTGTATTGATTAATGTGGGAAATACGCTCAGTATAATATGGATTTATCACAAAAACACATGCATGTATTTATTATTTTGAAATCTACCAGCCGACTGATCTGGCACGTTTTAATTGTGCAACAATAATGACGTAAATACCAGCGCGACGGACTAGTGTCCAAAAGCGTTTTTTCATTTTACCAATGAGCTCACTATATAGTCCTCTATATAGTAATTCCCTATATAGGGAGTAGGGAGTAGTGAATGAGTGAGTGATTTCGGACACAGGGAGGGACTCGTTTCAAATGACTACCGTGTAGTTACTGTCCAGAACCGCAAATGAGTCAACACTTGACAGCGTCCATTCATTGTACATGTCCTGACTGATTCCGAGTCCTCTGCATGGTCAGAGGTTAGAAAGAATAAAAACACATTTTATGACTGACTATCTTGTATCAACAACAGTTCTAGCTTTGTCGGTAACATTTTGTACAGATTAAAGTTGGTCCCATGTTAGAAACAGAGTATCGGTGATTAAAGCTAGACAGCCTTTCGATTTCATAAAGTCTGTGAAATTTAGTTCCATCTGAAATGTGGTCATTGTGATAGATGTTTATTTCTGTAATATCTTACAAAATATCAGGCCATTCTGTGGCTGGGAAGTTATTTAATTTGAGGGGATTAAAGCAAATAATGTGCATGAAATTGCTCACTTCGCGCAGTCAAGCAGACAGAGGAAGTCCGTGTGAGCGTGCGCAGGTTTACCTTCTTCTTCTTCTTTTGGGTTTTATAGCAGCTGGCATCCACAGTGTTGCATTACTGCCATCTACAGGTTTACCTTTGAGCGTGCACTGACAGTTCCATCATTCTGTCGCTAAATGAACAGCTGATCACACCGAGGTGCTCGCTGACCGCCCATATTTATTAATTTGGTCCTGCGTTTCCTTTCCTTTGTATATAACATAACGTCTTTTCTTCTCGCTTTCTTTCCGTTACTGTAGTCGGTCTTTCACGTTTCATTCGCACACTCACATCCTTCATTTTTCTCTCCTGTTTCAAATTTGTATCCCACAATGCCTTGAGCGAACGGGGAAAGCCCACCACGTGATGCATGACATAGTATCTTGAATTGCTTCATGGTGAAACAGGAAAAAATAGCAGAGAATTTAGGGCCATGTGGCCCTAAATTCATTAACTGTTCTGTAAAAAAAAAAACTAATAAAATTGGAAGTCTGTAATTCAAATTCAGTAGCTTTCAGTCCACTAAACAAAAATAACTGGGTGTTGGGGAAAGTTCTTTTTATGACCTACACTTGAAAAATCTGAAAGGCAATCTACCTTTAATATTCCGACATAATTGGCACAGTGCCAAAAATTAATTTGTCATCGTGCCAACCAATCAGTGAGGCATCAAATCAAATTACCTATTGCTGTTTTGCAAATTCAGAGTAAAAGTAATGTTATTCTGGTCCAAAAATACACTTTAGACCTCGCTGAAACATCATGGACATCATGGACATTTTGAAGGCTTTCTGCACATGGTTTCATGTCAGATTTACAGTACCTTCCCTTGGTCCAATTTCACATTGGTTTTGTATTTCCTGCATACAGAAGCTTGGTAGTTTAATGTAGCAGGTATAACTCAAAATCCATAATTTGAGCATCTGGTATAAAAATCTGGTGGACTGACACATACTGTATGGAACAGAGATTGATTACGGACATTTCGCATAATCTAAAAATAATACACAAGTTATTAATAGAAGTGTAGCGATGCATCATGACACAATGCATTGGAATGCAAAAATGTGACGAATGTATTGTATGAATGTGCAATTCACATCGTGTGCTGTAGATCAGCATTCTATTAATTAATCTAATTAATCTAAAGTAATTGTACTATTTGGACACTCGACTGACACAGATTACACATTATAAGTTTACACAACCATGTTATAAACATTAAAAAGAGCTCTTCAGTAGCTTTTAAATGACACCAGCTCCATACCGCTGGGATCTGCAGTGCCCAAGAAAGGGATGTGGAAGCCGGACATTTTAGCCACTTTGGAGCTCTATTTTCCATTAAAATGATGAATCAGATGCTGATATGGAGCTCAGTATGTTTCAGTTGATCACTTTCTCCAGGTCAGAGACTTTGCTTATTCAATCAAATTTTTGGGGAGAATTAATTAAATTAAATTTCAAGCTCTGGTTCACCTGTAGTCCTTTTTTTAAAAAAAATAATATTAAACCTCTGTTTATAGCAATTTGTGATTTATTTTGTGCTACATGCATACAAAAAGTGCACATCGTCTTGCATTGTTTATGATTCAAAATTTAAAAAGTCCTTTTAATAAAAATTTTTAATAAAATTTAAATATTTAATAACATTTTAGAATTTAATAGAATAATGTTTAATAGAATTAAAAAAAATTTTTTAAATTGAAGTGCTGTGGTAGTAGAAAGGGGTGTTTTGTTTATTATGGGAAAGACAATGATCGTAATCATAGCCACAATGTGTAATCTGTAGTTTATACATTTGCGTCCCACCCATTTCTACTGCCGTGACAATTTGCCAATTTTTTTTATTAATGAAACAAGACACATTGAAAGGGGGTGGCACGGTGGTGTAGTGGTTAGCACTGTCGCCTCACAGCAATAAGGTTCTGGGTTCGAGCCCAGTGGCCGACGAGGGTCTTTCTGTGTGGAGTTTGCATGTTCTCCCCGTGTCTGTGTGGGTTTCTTCTGGGTGCTCCGGTTTCCCCCACAGTTCAAAGTCATGCAGGTCCGGCTAATTGGTGGCTCTAAATTGACCGTAGGTGTGAGTGTGAGTGGTTGTTTGTCTATGTGTCAGCCCTGCGATAACCTGGCGACTTGTCCAGGGTGTACCCCGCCTTTCGCCCATAGTCAGCTGGGATAGGCTCCAGCTTGCCCACGACCCTGTACAGGATAAGTGACTACAGATAATGGATGGATGGATGGATGGACACATTGAAAGAAGACACATAGTTAAATTTAATGTTACAAAGAGCCTCACAAGCCTCACTTATAGAAACATGGCACAACTAAAACCAGGAAATGTTATCAAGAAACTTCACAAAAATGTGACAAAGGTATACAGGTAGTCGTCGACTTACGACCTATGCGACTTACGACCGATCGACTTTATGACCGTCTGGTTATGACTGGCAAGTGTTTCCCAGCTGAGCTAGCTGAGCATACGACAGTTTCCACCCCAGCTCCCGGCAGCGCCTCTCACCACGTACAACAGTTTCCGCCCCAGCTCCCGGCAGCGCCTCTCGCCGTGTACAACAGTTTCCACCCCAGCTCCCGGCAGCGCTTCTCGCCACGTACAACAGTTTCCACCCCAGCTCCAGGCACACGCGCAGTCTCTCTCGCGCTCCGTCATACAGTTTCCGCCCCAGCTCCTGGTTTATGAAACGAGCAAATGCTCCCGCCAGCCCGAGCGCTGCAACAGCTGATGATGATGTAGACGACCCACAGCCAAGCACCGGTGATGCCAGCGGTCACTAAGTTTTGTATTTTGTTATGTTTTACATTTGTATTTTGGTATGTTATAAACTAAAATGTTTTCTATTTTTCACACCTGTATTTTGTATTTTTTGTTTTGCACATATTAAACGAATTGTACTGTACGCAGTGTAGTATGCAGTGTTTGACTTAAACCAAATAATGAGCCAAGGTAATGAAATAAGAAAATGTTGATAAAATAAGACTTTAAGATGATTACAATATCATTACACATCACAATATACTTACGTTCATTTAACATAGGCCGACTTACGACCAGATCGGTTTACGACCGGTCAGTCATAACCAAACGCAGTCGTAAGTCGACGACTACCTGTATATATATATATATATATATATATATATATATATATATATATATATAATCTCATCTCATCTCATTATCTCTAGCCGCTTTATCCTGTTCTACAGGGTCGCAGGCAAGCTGGAGCCTATCCCAGCTGACTACGGGCGAAAGGCGGGGTACACCCTGGACAAGTCGCCAGGTCATCACAGGGATATGCCTATATATATATATATATATATATATATATATATATATATATATATATATATTAGTGCTGTCAAAAATGTCGCGTTATTAACGCGTTAACTTGACTCAATTTTAACGGCGATAATTTTTTTATCGCGAGATTAACGCTCTGTGACATGATGTAGGTTTTTCATAAGCTTTTGAAACTGCCAGGAACTTGGAACAGAGACTTTGCTTAGAAAACTGATAGCAGCTAGACTGTAATACCACGCCCCGCACAGCCAGAGTCCTCTGCCCCGCCCCCCCCAAAGAACCAGCGCGGGCAGGGCGCGCTAGTAGAGATGGGATTTATGGCTCTTTGATGGGATCCGCATCTTTGTGATCCGTTCTTTGAAAAGAGCCGTTCAAAAGACTGGCTAATTTGGCTCTTTTTAAATATTTATTCAGTTTTAAGAAGACAGCGTCTAAAGAAGCCAGATCCCTCTGAACTGTAAACTCAATGCTATCCCAGAAATCCTTCCTGTAATATGCAAATTTGGCCGCCTCTGATTGGACAGCGCGACGCATCAACAGGCAGAAAGTGTAAAAGTACAAAATGTGTTAAGTGAGCTGAAACAGTAAAGATCAGATTCAATGCAATATTTATCAACGAACAACTTAAACTTAATATAATAGTGTATTTTATATTATAATCAAGCATGTCAAGCCTACTGTCATTGTGTAACCTATCTCTCTGATTAGAGTTGTAGACTAACTCAAACAGTAGATCATTTCACTCATGGTTCTCTTACTAGCCCCGCGCCGGTGCTCGGCTTAGGTTTCACTTTGCAGTGGCTGCGTCAAGACGTGTTATGCTTTGCAATAAAAAAAACATTGGTACAAAGCAAGCCCATTCACTTTTTTATGCTGATAAGAGAATTACAATGGTTTTTTATGTGACAAAAATGTGCGATTAAATTGTGATTAATCGCGAGTTAACTATGACTGTCACGACATTAATCGCGATTAAATATTTTAATTGCTTGACAGCACTAATATATATATATATATATATATATATATATATATATATATATATATACACACAGTGGTGCTTGAAATTTGTGAACCCTTTAGAATTTTCTATATTTCTGCATAAATATGACCGAAAACATCATCAGAATTTCACACAAGTCCTAAAAGTAGATAAAGAGAACCCAGTTAAACAAATGAGACAAAAATATTATACTTGGTCATTTATTTATTGAGGAAAATGATCCAATATTACATATCTATGAGTGGCAAAAGTATGTGAACCTTTGCTTTCAGTATCTGGTGTGACCCCCTTGTGCAGCAATAACTGCAACTAAACGTTTCCAGTAACTGTTGATCAGTCCTGCACACCGGCTTGGAGGAATTTTAGCCCGTTCCTCCGTACAGAACAGCTTCAACTCTGGGATGTTGGTGGGTTTCCTCACATGAACTGCTCGCTTCAGGTCCTTCCACAACATTTTGATTAGATTAAGGTCAGGACTTTGACTTGGCCATTCCAAAACATTAACTTTATTCTTCTTTAACCATTCTTTGGTAGAACGACTTGTGTGCTTAGGGTCATTGTCTTGCTGCATGACCCACCTTCTCTTGAAATTCAGTTCATGGACAGATGTCCTGACATTTTCCTTTAGAATTTGCTGGTATAATTCAGAATTCATTGTTCCATCAATGATGACAAGCCATCCTGGCCCAGATGCAGCAAAACAGGCCCAAACCACGATACTACCACCACCATGTTTCACAGATGGGATAAGGTTCTTATGCTGGAATGCAGTGTCTTCCTTTCTCCAAACATAACACTTCTCATTTAAACCAAAAATTTCTATTTTGGTCTCATCCGTCCACAAAACATTTTTCCAATAGCCTTCTGGCTTGTCCACGTGATCTTTAGCAAACTGGAGATGAGCAGCAATGTTATTTTTGGAGAGCAGTGGCTTTCTCCTTGCAACCCTGCCATGCACACCATTGTTGTTCAGTGTTCTCCTGATGGTGGACTCATGAACATTAACATTAGCCAATGTGAGATAGGCCTTCAGTTGCTTAGAAGTTACCCTGGGGTCCTTTGTGACCTCGCTGGCTATTACATGCCTTGCTCTTGGAGTGATCTTTGTTGGTCGACCACTCCTGGGGAGGGTAACAATGGTCTTGAATTTCCTCCATTTGTACACAATCTGTCTGACTGTGGATTGGTGGAGTCCAAACTCTTTAGAGATGGTTTTGTAACCTTTTCCAGCCTGATGAGCATCAACAACACTTTTTCTGAGTTCCTCAGAAATGTCCTTTGTTCGTGCCATGATACACTTCCACAAACATGTGTTGTGAAGATCAGACTTTGATAGATCCCTGTTCTTTAAATAAAACAGGGTGCCCACTCACACCTGATTGTCATCCCATTGATTGAAAACACCCGAGTCTAATTTCACCTTTAAATTAACTGTTAATCCTAGAGGTTCACATACTTTTGCCACTCACAGATATGTAATATTGGATCATTTTCCTCAATAAATAAATGACTAAGTATAATATTTTTGTCTCATTTGTTTAACTGGGTTCTCTTTATCTAATTTTAAGATTTGTGTGAAAATCTGATGATGTTTTAGGTCATATTTATGCAGAAATATAGAAAATTTTAAAGGGTTCACAAACTTTCAAGCACCACTGTATAAAAGGGTATAAACCCACAAACCCAGTGATCACAGGGTAGGAGCAGGACCAAAACAGAAGTACGTAGTAATGGAAACACTAAACACATGGCGCACTGTCAGAAATAGGGGTACAGTAGACAGGAGGAATCCATTTCTGTCCCTCAAGGTACAATCTACACGAATGTACCTCCTAGGGCTCATTATTGGACTCCAAGGTCTAAAAATGTGTACCTTTTAAGGGTCAAAATGGTACATTTATTCTCCCAATCAGTATATAAAAATGGTACAAACAAGTACCTTAGAGGGCACCGATCCAGTTACACGCTGTTGTAGCGCTAAAGGTATAATAATGTACTTTGTTTTCTGAGAGTGAGGGAACTGAAAACAAACCACGACATCCGTGCTTGTCACACTCGGATCCGTGAATTGCGCTGAGAGCGGGAATCAGAGCGTGTTGTTATTGGGAAATGGGAATCTCTAAAAGGGCACACGGAAGGACACACTTCCTCCAAACATGTTCTAATCTAGTGAGACAGTCATGTCATTTTCTGCTGCTGAAACAGAGCCTCTCCTGTGATTCCTTGCTATCTAATTCTAATTCTTGTTTATTTTATTATGGTACTATGATAATAAAATAGGATCAAGACTACAACCAGGACTCTAACTGCAAATGCAAAGCAAACATTTGCTCATTCTGCTTTCAATATGCACGGGCCGTTTAATGGTCAGTACAGAAGGTTTTATGTTACATAACATAATCCACCGGCTGCAATGATAATCATCATTAGATTATACTTCTGTTTGTAATATGCACTGTTTAAAACCTCTCAGGATTTTTTCCTCCATTTTATCTACCGATGGATTCAGGTAAACATGTTAAACAACATCTCAGGTTCGTTTTTCTCTCATTCCTGCTGCCTTACATGGGAATTGGAGCCTGTTATGGTGCAGACACTTCCTGTTTAAGAAAATTAGCTTGTCAAAAGCTCAGCTGGTCCATTTCCCCTGAACCGTTACGAAAACAGTTATCATATCACTACATCATTACACTACAGAGGAAATCACTGGCTGTCGTCTCCCACCTCGTGCAGTCGTCTACTCATCCAGGATGAGGAAGAATGCAGGGAAAATCAGGAACAAGCTCTTAGCTGAGTAGCTCAGGCTGTAATGCTCACAGACGAGCACAAAGATCAATCATATTTAGCTGTACTCAAAGTGTAAATATACCTAACACTCATAAGACATTCATGTATTCTTTTATTGTACATCAAATCCATCAGTGTGGGCTTCACTGGAAGGGATGTAAAACCCATTGTCAAGAAAATCTGGACTTAAATTTTTTATACCGACCTAAAAATAGTCAGCCTTGAACTCAATCTTGATTACAGTATTTTGTCTTCATAATAAATATTATTTCCTTCTTATTTTAGTATCCAGTTTTCCAGCTCTGATGAGCACGGTGCACAAATCTAACCAAGCATGAGTTAAAAGAGCGTCGGCTTTCACAGGCGCGGACTGCCCTCATAAATGTCTTGGAAATGTCACTCACTGCCTGGGTACATATTTGCTTGCTGACACGGCTGTACTGAAACAATTACCACGCTAGTGAGAAACCAGTTTCAGTCCAGCTCAATGGCTAGGAACAAAAATTTCATCCCTCAGGCAGTCAGGCTGCACAATATGGACAGAAATAGCATATCCTGATTATAGGAGCTACTATATGCCCTGCAGTGAGTGTATTAAAATAACCTGGAGAATCTGTAATGCATCACTGTTAAAAACTGGCATGCATTAATTAGAAGAAGAAGGGTTTGTTTGTCATATACACATTACAGCACAGCAAAATTGTTTTTAATCACAAATCTCAGCTTGTTAGGAAGCAGGGGTCAGAGATGATGCAGTGCCCCTGGAGATGAGGTGGTTAATGGTCCTTGCTCAAGGGTCCAAAAGTGGCAGATTGGCAGCAATGGTTCCTGAAACAACAACCTTCTGATTAATAACCCAGAGCCTTAACTGCCAAGGCACAACAACCTTCCCAAAACTTGCTGAGAATGAATGTTGTTTGGATCATGTCAATGACTTGTCTTATCAAAACACAGACAGAATATAGCAGGCTTCTGCAAAGGTCAATATTAGAGTCACAAACAATATGTCATGCAGTCTAACCAGCCAATGGTGGATGTGGTTCATGTGGATGTAGCTTCCAAAACTCCGTCACTCAAATAATGGTCGTTTTTCCTCATATGGGTTTCTTTCTTACATTCTCATCTCATTCTCATTATCTGTAGCCGCTTTATCCTGTTCTACAGGGTCGCAGGCAAGCTGGAGCCTATCCCAGCTGACTACGGGCGAAAGGCGGGGTACACCCTGGACAAGTCGCCAGGTCATCACAGGGCTGACACATAGACACAGACAACCATTCACACTCACATTCACACCTACGGTCAATTTAGAGTCGCCAGTTAACCTAACCTGCATGTCTTTGGACTGTGGGGGAAACCGGAGCACCCGGAGGAAACCCACGCGGACACGGGGAGAACATGCAAACTCCGCACAGAAAGGCCCTCGCCGGCCACGGGGCTCGAACCCGGACCTTCTTGCTGTGAGGCGACAGCGCTAACCACTACACCACCGTGCCGCCTCTTTCTTACATATAATTAAAAAATATTGGCTGGCTTCTTTTTCATGGCATATCAGACAAATTCCATTCAGCGAGCATGATACTGAACGAGTCGAAGATGAGTAGCTGAATGGAATATATCTGATAGACCACAAAAAAAAGCCAGCCAATATTATTATTATTATTATTATTATTATTATTATTATTATTATATATGCACATTCCTTTCGGGTGTTCAACGTGTCTGTCTCTTTCAAAATTCTCTCAAAATCTTCTGCATTTAACAAAGCAAACCTGGCAGCCATGTTAGTTTACAAATTGTCACAGTCGCTCACTAGCGTGGAAGTTTTACATCTCTGATGTGTGATGTCATGTTGTCTTGACAACCATGCAATATCGTAAACCATATTCAACGCTTATTCTCCATTGGGTAGAGTGACGTAATACACGTAGGATAAGCGATATGCTAACAATACTGCATTGCATGCTATCAAACCAAAATAATGAAACACGCTAGAAGGGAAGAGAACACAGGTTTTTATTCCATCGAAAAAGTGTCCTGGATGTATAACGAGACTGTCAGTGACGGCGTAGCTCACTCCGGCCCTGTCTAGTCCAGAAGGAATGATCTGAAGTGGGCCACCTTCCTTGCGCAATAAATGTTGCAAGCTATATACACTATATACAAGCTATATATAGAAGCAATATCCACCCTAGGAATGCCGACCTATTTGCCAGAAAGAATCCAAAACGGTGAGGAATTGACCGAGAAGAAGCGATTTTTGTTAAGCTGCTCGTTAAGGCTTAATTAGTCCATAACTTCATTAATAATTGTAATGAAGCAAATCTGAGTAGAAGTTCTATGCACCCTAGGTACCCCTACCTTCATGCCAGAAAGAATAAAAATAGGTGAAGAATTGAGGGAGAAGAAGCGATTTGTGTGGAAACTGCTCATTAAGGATTGATTAATTACTCCATATCTTCATTATTAATTGCAATTATGCAAATTTGGGTAGAAGCTATGCATAGGTATATGCACCCCAGGCAGACCTACCTTCCTGCCAAAAAGAATAAAAATTGGTGAAGAATTGAGAGAAAAGAAGCGATTTTCATGAAATGTGGATGCCGCCGGATGGACGATGGACAACACAACACACGATGGCATAAACTCATCACTGTTGGCCGGATGAGCTAACAATAATAATCAATGATCGCATAAACAACTGAAGATACTTCTTGATACTTCAACTCAATTTAGCGTTTGTATGCGTTTATTCCAGTGGATTCACAATGAATTAAACTGAGGACTAAAAATATTCCAACAATTTAAAATCATACAGCTTCTATGGCAGATCCTCTGTTCAGCTTATCCAATTATATTTTCTAGCTGAAGACAGCACATCAAGAAATTTAACTTCAGTAATTAAACCCTCTCTGGTCTAGTTAGTGATATGGCTTGTACTAAAAACACAAGTTAACAAAAACAATATTTAAAGATAACTGGGCAGAAATATCTGCGTTTATTCTATCAACATTCACTGGATATGAGCAATCGCGCACTCTGATTGGCTACTCTACTACTAGGCTATCAGCTCATATACCGTGAGTAGAGAAAAACAAAATAGCGGCACGCATCAAGTCAGATATATCACTTTGTTATCAAGTATTTAAAAGAAACAGAAATAGCTAAAATAATATACTTTCCCACCCCTCAGTATCTCCTGTTCCACACTCCAGCCCAGTTGATGGCAGTAATGCACCTTTAAGTTGGTTTGTTAACTGCCAAAAAAACCCTAAAGAAGAAGTAGAAAATTGCGGCGCGTGTTACTGAACCAACCAAGGACGAAATAAAAACTCTACTTGAAAACAAAACCCCAAAAAATACAAAAAAAAAGCAACAAAACTGTTATGGAATAAAAGTATTTGATGGTAAGAACATGTCTTTTTTTATTTTTCAAGAATTATTATTATTATCGCATTTTTCACAAATTGCTCCTGTCATTTCGCCGGTTTGTTTCCATTCTAAGTGGAAATTATTTTGCTGGATGTTTTGTATAAAGTTTTTATTTATCAAATTTGCAAAAAATAACAATAAAAATGTGCCGTTTCCCAAAATCCAGTGAATGTGGATAGAATAAAACAGTTATTCCAATCAATCTGGTCATACGTGGATTATAGACAACTCGGTGCTACGCGCCTCGTCAGCTATCAGCTCATGTACCGTCTGACTCGATTTCGTGGAATAACTGTTAATTATTTTCTGCTTCACACTCAAACAGATGTCTCATCTGTTCAGAGTCTGTACCACTAGTCAAAAGTGTTAACATGAAGCATTGGAGTGAAAGAAAACCTTCCTGCTTTTGGTTATCCGTATGTCTTCTTTACATCCATGAACCAATCCCTGATGTTTACACATTAAAGGTGACTGGTGTTAGTTGCTTATCCAGACATTATCAGAACTTGATGTTGCTGAACCTTTGTAAATTTTAGTTGAGCAGCTGTGGATGTATCTATAGGACGGACTGAACCATCTGTGCGTTTGACAGGAGGGGAAAAATCTCCCAAAGGACCTTCAGGATGATGCATAGGTAGGTTCAGGGTCTCAGCGTATATCACTGCATGATACTGTATTTGTTTAGTGATGACATGAATCAGCTAGAAACAGGAGGAATACAAATCACGCCACATATTTCTACATTTAGGCTTCATTTCGTCCGTTCCACTCTTAAGATGTTTAACCATAACATTGAGATGGAAAAAAAAATCAAATAATGCTTAGCTATTTCATCCAATAATTATTATAGCATTAGTGTACTATTTTTATACAGTTGCAATCATACACTGTAAACCCAAATGATCCTGGTATAAAAATGTGATGCAGTGTGTTTGGTTCACATCACATTACAACACATTACATCACAAGCAGCACTAAATATCTCACACCAGCCTTTTTCTAGCATCTCTCAACATATAATTAGAGAAGCCTTTTTCTCAATATGATGGAAAAAAAATACAGTGGGTCAAGATTTCTCACTCAGCTTTACTCTTAAGTCTCAGTAAAGACAGTGCAGGACACGGCACATCCCCCATCTCCCCATAGGCCCGAGCCTCATATATTACTGCGGATGTTTTGTTCAGAGAGAGAGAGAGTGTGTGTGTGTGTGTGTGTGTGTGTGTGTGTGTGTGTGTGTGTGTGTGTGTGTGTGTGTGTGTAGTGTTCACTGTATTCATGCGTTTCCTTTATGTTATTCAGGACTATATGCATGTTGACACAACACTATAACATAAGATACGCTATAACAAAATATATATTGTGAAGACATGTTTTCAGCGACCTCATATTTGGCAAGAAGGAAAATGAAATGATTCCTCCAAACAGAGACGGTCCAAACAGCTTCAGCGAACAGTAGTGAATAACAATAGGGCTAACACCTGATACTCCCACTGTACTCAGAAATGTGTATTATTATATTACTATATTGCACTAGCAACGAGCATATCACATGATCCGACCCTAATCTGGCCCTAATCCATATACTTGTACTGATAATCTTATTTATTCTATCCACATTCACTGGGTATGAGCAATGATGCGCTCTGATTGGCTAATCTACTACTAGGCCATCAGCTTATATACCGTGAGTAGAGAAAAACAAAATGGCGGAGCGTCTTGCTGAACCAACCGAGGATGAAATAAAATATCTACTCTAAAACAAAACCTCAAAAATTGTGATCAAGTATTTAAAAGAAAGAGAAATAGCTAAAAGAATATGTTTTTTTGTTTGGGTCCCCCCCCCCAAATATCTCCTGTTCCATACTCCAGTCAAGTCAGTGGCAGTAATGCACCTTTAAGTTGGTTTGCCAACCGCCAAAAAACTCTAATGAAGAAGAAGAAACCTCCCCCCCCACCCCACCCCCCCAAAAAAAAAAAAATATGGAATGAAAGTATTTGATGGTAAGAACATATCTTTTTTTCACGAATTATTATTATCGCATTTTTCACAAATTGCTCCTGTCATTTCGCCGTTTTATTTACACTCCAAGCAGAAATAATTTTGTCATACGTTTTGTATCAAGTTTTTATTTATCGAATTTGCAAAAAAATAAAAACAAAAATGCTCCATTTCTCAAAATCCAGTGAATGTGGATAGAATAAAACAGTTATTCCACTCAATCTCATCATACGTGGCTTATAGACAACTCGGTGCTACGCGCCTCATCAGCTATCAGCTCATGTATGACTCGATTTCGTGGAATAACTGTTAAAGGAGGGCGGCACGGTGGTGTAGTGGTTAGCGCTGTCGCCTCACAGCAAGAAGGTCCTGGGTTCGAGCCCCGGGGCTGGCGAGGGCCTTTCTGTGTGGAGTTTGCATGTTCTCCCCGTGTCCGCGTGGGTTTCCTCCGGGTGCTCCGGTTTCCCCCACAGTCCAAAGACATGCAGGTTAGGTTAACTGATGACTCTAAATTGACCGTAGGTGTGAATGTGAGTGTGAATGGTTGTCTGTGTCTATGTGTCAGCCCTGTGATGACCTGGCGACTTGTCCAGGGTGTACCCCGCCTTTCGCCCGTAGTCAGCTGGGATAGGCTCCAGCTTGCCTGCGACCCTGTAGAAGGATAAAGCGGCTAGAGATAATGAGATGAGATGAGAACTGTTAAAGGAGAACTGAAGGCAAATTTTTTATTACCAA